>NC_087557.1:300000-600000 GCF_036250125.1 Pseudopipra pipra
TATATATATTTTTTAGGAATATATTTTTTTCTCCCCACTACACAACAGGGACTTAATTTTTCTCGGGTCTTTTCTTCAGTTCTTCATTCCTGGATTATCCACAGTGATCCACTGATCCTTTGGAAGTAGGATTCAGAATCAATGTATAAAACAGCTTTTGCTTTACGAGATTCAGAAGTTTTGTATGGTGGTTATAAATGACTTTTTTTTTTTTTCATTAATAGAATCTATGTTTAAAAGTTTACTTCTTCTATTTTATGCTTAATATTTCGGCCATATCCTTTCCCATCCAGGATTCTGAGTGTCTGGTTTTTCAGGCTCTCTCAGTTCCCAGCTCAGGAGGGGATGTTAAGGGTCTGAGCACCCCCCCTGTTACAATTCCTGCTTTGAAATGTGTATCTTTCGGTGCCATTACATGATATTTATGGGCATGAAATTTAATGAATCTGTCTTTAGGAAAACACATTGGCAGCTGTGGCACTGCCATTTCAGGATTTTCATCAGAAGGAAGCACATTTCTGGGAAAAATTGTTATTCCTCAGCTGCCTCTACCACCTTCAATGCTCAGAGCAAGAGCAGTGTGTCATTTTGAGCCACAAAGCAAGTTCTACCAGATGATGATTTGTTCACCAGCACAAAGGTTAAGTAGACTGCTTTAGTTTTGTGTTTGATTGTGTCTACTTTTCACACTGGAATAGGGAGGAAAACTACAACTTACTTACACCTACCCAAAAAAGGGGAACTCAGATTTAAGGTGTGAAACTGGGAAAAGCCCCACATTTAGTTCCTCAGTTTGGGATGTGATTCACACGGAATGACACATGTTCTCAGGCTTCTGCTGTTTGTTTTCTGTTGGGGATGAAAGATTTCAGCAAATAGACAAGACTTACAACACCATCAAGGGGGGGAATTACATGGGAGAAGGGATATTCTAATTTACACTTTCAAAGATGAGATAATATTTAAAGCACTTATAGCTAAGTGCAGTAGGATAAAAGGTACCAAAGCTCAGTAACTAATGGATAAGCCTGCAATGGTCATGCCCTAAACAGGCTAAAATTCCACTATAGCCCAGAGTGAGCTCCACACACTCTGAACACATCCTGCTGCTCCACTTCCAGAGGGACAATATCATCACAGTCAGGCACCCAGAAAGAAAGACTCCAAATCCTAAGTAATCTCTTATAATTCATAGAATAATAGAATGTCCTGAGTGGGAAGGGACCCCTGAGGACCATCCAGTCCAACCCCTGGCCCTGCACAGACACCCCAACAATCCCACCCTGTCCCTGAGAGCGTTGTCCAAACCCTCCTGGAGCTCTGGCAGCCTTGGGGCTGTGCCCACTGCCCTGGGGAGCCTGGTCAGTGCCAACCACCCTCTGGGGGAAGAACCTTTCCCTGAGATCCGACCTGACCCTGCCCTGGCACAGCTCCACAGCCTTGTGCACAGTTCTAAAGTTTCCCATTCAGATATTCACTCCAGCATACATTTCCCATTTGAATAGTTTTCGTTACAATATTTTTACTTCTTCAAGCAAATTTAACAAATAAATAAATTTAAAAATATTTTTAAGCCCTAATGTTATTTGGTAACTGATGCTATAATAATTAGCTTGTTAAAAAATCCAAAGTTTAAGATATAACATGAATCACAGAGTCACTAAGGTTGGAAAAGACCTCTAAGATCGAGTCCAGCCTTTCATTGATCACCAGAGTCATGCTATGAGACAGACTAAATAAAAGACAATTAGGGACAAATAAAAGATAGTAAAGATCTTAGATAGCAAAGGTGACGAGGTTTTCACATAACCAAAATATGCCAAAAGAAGCAATGTCTTTCACTTAATGAAAGGTGTGGCTACAACCATTGGGAGACTGGTTTTGTGGTTTTCAGCTGCTTAATCTGCTTCCAGTTGTCAGGACAGATGCTTTACCCATCATCTCTCGCTCTGCTGCAGCAGGTAAATACTGTTTTATTACCCTTGAAATTAAAAAAAATTGTAACTTTGGATCCATATTTTACCAAAGCAGCTGATTTCATATTCAGGAGGGTTTTTTTAACCTTCAGTTTTATGTACTTTCTAGTTTCTGAGGATTTAAATATAATGAGTTTGAGAATCTGTTATTACAAATACAACAAATTATTCACAGGATAATGGATGGAAAGTGATGAATTACTGGAACATAAATCTATAACATTCACTCATGGTTGGTAATAACAGAGGAATGGCAAGGCTGATTTATTACTTGCTGGTGTATCTATTCCTGTTTTTGATTGTTAAAATTATAGTACATAGAAAAATTTAATTAAAGTTATTAAAATGAGAAACCTATTTTCCGTTTTCTATTCCATAGCTGAAAAAGTTTTTCACTTGCTCATAAATTTAGGAACAAGTGTAACATTCATCAAAGTGTAAAGAACAATGCTAGGCAGGGAGCTTATTGTAAATCTCATATTTCATCAACAGAAAGGATAATGTGTCAGAGAGTGCAAGAACTCGGAGCTTTAGAAAGCCAAGCAGAGACAGAAATCATCTTTCATAAATATCTGAAATCCTCAGACAGACAGAACACATTAAATCCATTTAGATGTTAAAATAATGCAGATAATATTGGCATGGATTTTACATCCTGTTTGAGCCAGGACTCTTCAGTACACTGGAGAAGTCTCCCTGTAATACATTTTGGGAGCTCTGTCTCTACTGTGCTCTAAATTCTCCCAAAAAGCAAGAAAGCCAGCA
Source organism: Pseudopipra pipra (assembly GCF_036250125.1). Classification (NCBI taxonomy): domain Eukaryota; kingdom Metazoa; phylum Chordata; class Aves; order Passeriformes; family Pipridae; genus Pseudopipra; species Pseudopipra pipra. The sequence continues at coordinate 302,742 of NC_087557.1, forward strand.
GTGGTCACCTCTGGTCACAGTTCCACAAGTAACTGTACCTGAGGGGGAACAACATATTCTTTATGTGATGCTCCAACATGATCCAGATCTACAGGAGAAAAGACACTTGCAAGGAAATCTTTCTAAACCTACTATAGTCCCTTTTCTATCAGACTATTCAAACAGGTCATAGGAAAAAAACCCCTAGAGTTTAGAAATGGGTTTCTCCTTCCTTGATGGGCTTTTGTTCACAGAGATTTTATTTGATTGATTTCTAACCTCTAGGTAATTTGAATGATTTTTGCAATGAACCATTATGAAATCTCACTTGAAACAGCAATTTTGTTTTACTCAGTGAAGGGAAATACAACAGGCAGTTAGATCAGCTTTCAAAGCCTGGAGTAAAAGACAGGCCAATTAAGATTTATCCTCTCAAACAGTGCCCAGCTGTGATTGGTTATCCAGAGGAAAACTTCAGCCCAGACTTAGGAAATATTTTGCCAATTCAAGAATTTTCAGCTCTGCTTAGATGGTGGAGCTTTTGTTCTCACAGAGGGGATCTTCCTGCTGAGCCAAGGACATAAAACAGGCTTTAAATTCGGAGCATTCCCAGCCCTGCCTGTCCCCCCCCCCCCCCCCCCAAAAGATTTATTAGCTTTTAGTACCACAGACAGTTATCCAAGCTGCACTGGCAGAGCTCTGGGAGGAAATGCAGCTCTGATGGACAGCCTGGAGAGGAGGGAAAGAACGAAGAGTTTGATAAATCCAGGCAGGATCAGGGAGCTGAACAGATGAAACGAGGTCCTAAGGAGTGAGTCAAAGGGTGTATTTGCTCATACCTGACCTGAAACAATTAGCTGTGTTTCCCAGGAATGTGTGTTCCCGTGGTGTTTGCCCCTTTACAGCTCCTGGGGGATCAGGGGGGTTTCCTCAGAGAATTCATTTTAGAAGATGAGAATTTGAATTCAGCTGATAATTTCCCCTGGAGCGATTTCCCTTTTTTCCCCCTTCTTATTTCCTGTGAGGTGTTTCCTAGTTTAACTTTCTAAAAAGTCTTTTGCTCTACACTAAAACCACTGGGGATAAGGTTCTCCTACGTTCTGGCAAAAAATGTTGTTGAGGTGAGGAGGAACAGCTCACACAGGTAGCCAGGAAGAAAAGGGGGAGAAAATCAAGTGAGCTGACAGCAGTAGAATAAATCTAGGGAAAGCACCTTGAATGATCCATAGTCTTTCTTAGCTGATGAAGTGAAGATTTTGACCAGAGTACAGATGCAGGAAACCATCTGATTTCAACATGATCATTTGAAGAGGATGTAACAGCCTATTTGTATTTACAAAATGTTCTACAGTTTTGCAGTTTTATTTAAGGACAATTTCGCATCCTTGGTTGTTAGGAATAATCCTCACTTGGATATTTGGGCACTCTTGGGAAGAATAGTTACTTTGGAGCAATAGGATATCAGAAATTGATGTAAATATTCCCCCCTTTTAAAGGTAAGGGAAGTAGGCAGAACGAGAGGACCTCTTGGCTTACTGTGAGCTTCTGAGTCTGCTCAAATCTAAAAGAAAGTGTACCAGGGATGGACAAGCAGTCACACACCCACTGAGAACTTGCCAGGGTGTGCAGAGCTGCAGTTAGAAAAACAAAAGCTCAGCTCAAATTGAAATTGGCCAGGGATGTCAAAAACTACAAGAAAAGGTTCTTCAGGTATTTAAACAACGAGCAGAAACAGAATTAAAATATGGGCCCACTGTCAAACAGGAGAGGTGAACTGGCCACCAAGAATGCTGAAAAGGTGGAGGTTCTCAACACTTCCTTCCAATCTGTCTTTCTGTTGGACCCCAGTCCTTGGGAACACCAGCCCAGGTTGGTGGGAACACAGACCCACTACCAAAAAAGGAAGGGGTGGGGTGGGAACTGCCAGAGGAGCTCGACCCCTCCAAATCCCAAGGGTGCTAATGGAGCTGATGGCACTGTAAGGCTGCTCCCCGTGGTCTGGGAGAAGTCCTGGAGATCAGGGGATTCCCAGAAGAAGGTTAATTAATGTCACCTCCATCTACAAGAAGGGCTTAAAGGAGGATACAGGAAATTAGGTGTCCATCTGTTTTACTTCAGTCCCTGAGAAAGTCAAGGAAAGTCCTCACAGGTACAGTTTCCTAAAGGAAAAGCTAAAGGTCATGCATGCAAGCAAAGACAAACCAAGATTTTATTCTCCATTTCCCCTCAGTAACACACATACATCATTCTTTTTTTCTGTGTACCATCCCTGAAATTTCTGTTAAGAGCCAGATTCCTAGACCCAAATTCATAACAAAATAATTATACATTTCACAGGTGTCTCTCCCACCTACAAATACATATGGTATTTAAATCAAGAATCTACTGAGACACGCTGTGTGGATGTTACATATTTGATGGCAGTGAAAAAAAAGCACCAGAAAGTGTCTCCCAGCTTCCTACAATAACTTAAACAAGCCTGTGATATCAACATTGTTTTCACACATATCCAAGCACAGCCCCATACCAGGTGTGATGAAGACAATTAACTCTGTCCCAGCCAGACCCAGCACAGAGACACATTCACAGTGGTGAAAGAGTCATGGAAAACTTCTCTTTGAAATGCAACTCCCCAGCTGGATGCTTTATGAAGGCCACCTAATTCAAAACATGTCTAATATAGAGCAGCATCTGTTTCTGCAGTGAACAGACACACACTGAGAGGGCTCATGGCTGGCTGAGGCTACAGGAGAAGTAAGGAAGGTCAGCACATGGATTTGCCTGGGAAAACTGTCCTGCTTTGGATTAAAAACAAGCTGAAGTTATTGAAAATATACAAAAAATAAATAGGGTATAGGCTGGACACCATTTGTTTTCCAAGGGCAAGATTACTAGAATCTATATGGATTCCAGACTTGCTCAAATTATGTTCATTTGGGATTGTTCTCTCTGTGCATATGAAACATTTGCTTTTAGATACATTCCTCAGCATTTTAGGATTGGCTTTTAAGGGCCCTGGCATCTACCAGGAGTAGACCACTGCCCTCTAAGAGGGTTTAATTTAGCCTCTGGAGGCATGGCTGTAGTGTCTTTATGACCTTACCCTGCTCAAACTGGTGGGTTCATCTGATGAAGTAATATGCTTAGTTTTGATTGCCATTATCACCCCTTTGACTGGGAGAGAAGCAGTGCTGGGATGCTCTGCTGGATTGTCTGGAGTCTGCCTGGTTCTCAGAAGGGAGGGTTGTGAGAAGTGAGCTCTCAGCACTGAGATAATTGTCATCTGTTCACAAATTTTACTTGTGGGAGGAAAGCAGCTGAGAGAAGCTCTTCAGTCAGAGGATGCTGATAAATGGCCTCCTGGATAGTTTTGTCCCATTGTCCAGCTTTTTTTTTTTTAGCCATGTACCTGATTCCAGCAGAACAAATTGAGCCTGGGATCATTAACACTTGATTCTGTTACACTTTGGGGTACAATGGAGTCTGTTCTCTCACCTGGGGGACTGATGGTGTTGCTGAGACATCTGAAACATCTGATCTGGCTTTGGAAAATCATTGCCAAGGAGTCCCTGATTAGTGACTGACCAAGCTGTAACTTAGGAAATGCATAAAATTTGACAAACCTTCAGAACTGCTGAGGGTGTCCTAAGGTTGGGCACATCAGTGTGTTGGTACCATGAGGAGTCACACTGGCTGTGCCAGGAGGACCTTTCCAGGTTGAAAGTTGTCCAAATGGTAATGAATTGGAGGCAGCAGATTTCATTCATTCCAAGAATTAAAAAAACCCCAAACTGATGGGGATGGACAAGGACTATTTTCATGAAATAATCCTTTCTTGGCTTCTCTGCTAGAGAAAACTTGCCTGAAAGCTCCAGAAGCAGATTAAGTAAAAGTTAAAGTCTCTCCTCAGTTTTCAATTGTGCTTATTATTGAACGACTTTTAGTAGGTTTTGGGACTCTGTTCAGACACACAGCCATCTGCTGACAATCCAGCAAAGATTTACACTGCTGCAGTCTCACAACTCAATTATTGTAATCCTTTTATGCTTGGTTATTGGTGAGGCTGGTCCACTGAGTCAGAGTTAGTTCCAAAGACAGCAATTTGATTCCATAAATTTTTATAGCTAACTCAGCCTAGTTTGTGTATCCATCAATTGAAACTGCTATTTTTGATTGTGAGAACTATGGAATGTTTTGTTGGAGACCTTTTTGTGTCTCTACCTGGTGCTCCTGTATGAGCAGCTGAATATCCATGATTAAAAACACTTTGGAAACAGATGTTCCTTGAAATCCAAAAAATCCATTTTGCTATGCTTCCAAAAAATACCCACCATGATTTTTCCAACTTACCACCTCATTCACTTTACAGTCTCTTTGGGTTTTTTTCTGATTTCTTTACAGTTTTGATGACTTTAAGAGTGATATGTAACAAAAAATTTGGTGTTTGCTTTTGTTATTCAGCATCTCAAGTACAATTACCCTGTTAAGAGGAAAAAATATTAGTTCAGGTCTGTCTGTAGATGTGGCTGTTTTGTGTTCTTGTTCAAGCTCCCAAGGTGAGACTTTAACAAAAAATTCTTCTGAAAAGAAAAAGAAATCCTGTGAAAGCAACAGGGTTTTCAAGAGCAGCATATCTTTCTCCATTAAAGCATGTCAAGTCTTATCTCAAGTGTATTTCTGAGTTTGCCACTTTCCATTCTTGTTCTAGTGTCACTGAATTAACCTTCTACACACAGTATGATCTAAAAATCAAACAGTTGTTAACACCTTGAAGGTAAAACTCTAAAGATATCATATGTCTTCAGAGAATTACTTGTCTGAATGAAGCTGTCTTCCTTTTTTTTTTTTTTTTTTTTCTTTTTTCTTTTAAAGAAAGGGAAAAGTACATTGTAAAAATACTGAGCTTCATAGTTGGGAACCCTGTAATTGTTCCATGCAGAAACCAAGGGCTCAGCTCTGCTGGAAAAGAGATTGTTTTGCCATTAACAGGAGAGTCATGTTCAGGACTCAGCCCATGGTCACTAACACTGAGTTACCCCAACAGCCACTAGCCTTGGTTGTACAGCTTTGCCTTGGGAAGGGGTATAAAAATAAGGAATAAGTCCCCAGAGTTCTGTCTGTGCCCTCCAGCATTCCCTCTGCAGCCACTGCTGCCACACAAACCGTCTGCAGGAATGACTTGCTAAACCTCTCAATAATTTAAAACTCAGTGTTGTATTTATGAGAGAAATTAAAAATGTGCCCATTCCTGCAGCATCTCAGTCTTCAGTGCAGACATCCTCATATTCCTTGGCAAATAGGGGACTATTAGGAAGGCCTTATGAAGGGATAGTCAGTGATTGACTGGCACTACTATCCTTGATATAAATGAAATTGTTTGTAGTTAAAACTAGCTAAAAAAAAGAAATAAAAAGAGAAAATAACTCCTTCTCATAGAGCAACAAGGAATGTCTTGGTTCTCAAGACAGTTGAGGAAACACAGATTAGTCACTTTTTCCCTTTTATTTATGTTTGAAGTTTGGATTCTCTTTGCCAGAATTGTCAGCTTTGTCAGCTAAGTCCAGAAAACTGGGCTGAACAAAAGTTATTCCTAAGCTTTATTGTTTCAAAGAGGGGGCTGTGGTTACCAGACCTTGTTCAGGTAAACAGGACAGGAGCTCTGGCAGGGGAGACAAGATCCATGCCAGTAACCATGTGTATGGAAAGCTGGACATGGGTAAATAATTTGAAAATTTGGCCACTTCTCTTAATATTTGCTTCATAGCTTTCCCTGGAACATCATGGAGTTTGAAAGCTGATGCAAGGCTGGTGAAATAAAGAAAAAATTATGTCATTAATTTCTATAAGTTGCCATCTAAAAAGAATGTTTCTAAAAAGAATGCCTACACAGAAAGGGGACAGGCAGTAATTACTCAAGTCCCATCATTCACAAAGAAATACTGAAGGGCAGTGAAAGCACAAATTTAGGAGAAATTCTCTTAAAAAGGGCATTTTAACACCCAAATTTATTGTTGCTGCTACCTATGATTGAATATGAGCTGTGTAGCATTAAAAGATATCCAAAGGTCCCAGAAGTGCTATCAGCATGTCCCTGGGGAAGAGATGTTTTCAGTTTTGGACCTTTTTCAAACAGATGTCTGACAAACTGATCCCAGTATTGACTGCTCCAGCAAAGGCAAATGTTTGCAGGACTTTGAATCAGAAGGGAAGGATTAGGGGGTTTGATGCCCTGTGATGTGCACAGGGGATGACATGTGCAGCAACAACCCCTTTTTCTTGGCATTTTGCCATCCTTCAAATCCTACAGTGAGTCATTAGCATTTGTCACATCTTTTTCTTGACCTGGGCACCTCTATTCCAGTATTTGGTCAGTCTCCAAAAACACACCACTCACCTCTTGCAGCTGAAGGTTACTTTAGTAAAAAAAAAATAAATCAATTTATATATTGAGATCTTGTGTCCACTGTAAAGGCTGGTGACAAGAATAAGAAGAATTCAACTTTAATACTCAAGTTGGCTGAATTATGGTCCACTTTCCTGAGAAATTGTATCATTGAGTATTCCTCTGCAGTCCAAAGAAAAATTTATAATGCTGTGCATTCCCACACCTCTGTGCACACCACAGAAATATGGCACAAGGGTGAAAGGTGCAGCTGAGCCTGAGGCGTGGGTTTGGAGCAGGGTCAGACCACAGGATCTTCCACAGCTCTTTTTTCAACCCCCAGGGGCTGCACTCAACTGAGGGGCTACGAGCAGTGGCTCCTTGCCAGTTTCTGCTGCTTCAGGAAACAGTTTTACAGCTGATTTTCTTCTGCTTCCAGCTGAAGGGAATTGAAACAGAATGTGAGAGAAGCTGATCCCAAATATTTTGCTTTATTTTTTTGTCATGGTCCATTGAAAGAGAAAGAGAACTTTAGTTCAGTCTAATCCTCCCTACTATGAATATCTGTCAATACACCCCCCCTTCAAAATGCTTTTTCATTATTTACAAGTGATGGAATGCACCCTGTAATTATCAGTTTATCTGTTTCAGAGTTGACCTGGCTGAGTTGAAAAGCTGTTTTCACTGACACAGACAGGCAGAACTAGCCTGGAATGTTTATGGAACAATCTGGTGTGTAGAAATGCTCCAACTGTAAACATTTTTCTACAAGGAATGCCCAGATCCAAACTGTGGGCTTCCAAAAGCTGGCCCTGAGTCGTTTCAAGGCAGTTGTTTTAAATCTGTGAGGTCACTTTTTGATACAGGACTACAACCACATTTAAGTGAATCTTTGTGCTCTGGTTTACTGAGCACGGTGGGATTCTGACCAAGGTTGGACTTGATGATCTTGGAGGTCTTTTCCAACGTTGATGATTCTATGGAGTGAGGTAATGGAGCATTTTTTTTCTTGCAATCATATATTAAAAGTGTATTTTTACTGCCACCGTAAAATATTCCCTCCCTCCTGCACAGTGCAGCATTCCTGAGCAGGCATTTCCAAAATGGGAATGTCAGGAGTGCAGGCTGAGCTGATGCTTTTGATGGGGTAAAAGTCTTTCACCCCATTTAAAATTGATTAATGTGTGTTAATGAGTACAGAGACACAAATCCATAGTGTTGAATACAAGCAGGCAGCGTTTCTCCAAAGAGAGAATTCCATGAGTTCAAAGCTTTGTCCAGCTGGCTGAGCCAAGAACAGCTTTCTATTCCTCACCACTGTGCCCCATGTTTTATTCAAGTCACACTTGCACAGAACTTTCAGAGTATTCCCTTGTTGTCTGAGATAATTTACTTTCAGTTTGATCTTGAATAACTGGCCAGAGCAGGTTTTGTTCATCTGTGGAACAGAAGGTATTAGGTATTACATCAGGGCTACAAATGCTCATGGAATGCAAACCCTGTGGAAATGCCATCAGGAACAGGCATGCAGGGCAGCAGTAGCACTTTAAGTTTCAGCTGCTGAGGAATTCCACATGAGCTTTTCATGTTCTTTGAGCAAGGGGAAGTTCTGCTTCTTCCTAAGAAATTCCCAGACGTGTGCAAAGGAGACAGGGTTACACTATACTGCAGAATATATATGTTGGCACTGTTTTACAGCGAAGGGGAAATGGAAATTGTAACTGTTCAGCAGTGTCTGTAAGGAATTGTAGAGTGCCACAGCTTTGTGGACTCTTGTAGAACTGCTCATGTAGTAAGACTCCATCCAATGCATTGTTTGTTGAGTCTTGTGTTTGGTGGGTTTGGCTTTTTTTTTAATATTTAAGCACAAACGTGTGTTTTATTTACCTCAAGGGGTACCATAAAAATTCCCCAACAGTCCTGTTAATGTGATAACAGATAATTGGAAAGGCAGATTTTTATGATGCCAAATTTCTGCTATGGATTTTATATCTTTTTTTTGCCACTACTGACTGAAAGAGAGAAGGTTCAGTTTAGTTATTAGGAAATTCTTCCCTGTAAGGGTGGGGAGGCCCTGGCACAGGTTGCCCAGAGAAGCTGTGGCTGCCCCTGGATCCCTGGAAGTGTCCAAGGCCAGGTTGGACGGGGCTTGGAGCAACCTGGGCTGGTGGAAGGTGTCCCTGCCCATGGCAGGGGGTGGGATGGGATGAGCTTTAAGGTCCCTCCCAACCCAAACTATTCTGTGATTCTATGACACTTGTCTTATCCATTTTGAACTCCCCTTGCCTCCCTTCCTCACTGCCCATCTCATCTGATTTTATTTCTCAGTACAAAATTTTGCCACTGCTGCTTCTTTTGTCCTTCTTTCTAATTTTCCTCCGCCTTGGGTCTTACCATCAGAGACTCCATCTCCAGTGACTCATCTTAGGCTGTGGCTTTCTTTGAACTTTGCTTTTGCCTTTGTTTCTCACAACAGAAGATTTGGGATTATAGTCATGAAAATGTTCCTGGGGGTGTGGGGCACAAGCTGATCTTCATTAGGAAGAGAAACTGGAATCCTATTTTTTTAACACACAGAGAAATCTGTTTGATACAATCCTATGTAATCCTTGCTTGAAAAAAAGGAATATGAGTCCCCTGTTGATTCTGAAGAGTTATATCTAAACTGAAACTCAAAAGGGAGAAAAAAACTTCCAACAGTTTCATATGCAAAACAACTTTTAGTGATGCGATTTTAATTAAATTCTACCATATTACAAAAGAAAACCCCATTTTTTCCCCCGGAACTTCAGAATTCTGAACAAGATACTTCATTGCAAATGTCTTGCAACAAGGTTATTCATAAGCAGTATTTCCTTGGACTTGTTTAAATGGGTCACTTATAAGTTACATAATTCCACTTTACTAGTGTACGTGAGTTCCCACTCAGGAATGCAAGTACATTCCAGCAGGCCATGGATGACACTCGTGCAGCACATGAGGAACAAACCCTTCCCCAAGATCCCTTTTGAGCAAAGCAAATCTCACAAAAGGTTGTCCTGTCTCAAGGGCAGTAAAAGATGAGGGTGTGGAAGTTAAATCACAGTCTCACAACAGCTGCACAGGCTCTGAGTGACAGAGTGGCTGCTCTTCTGCAGGATTACCTGCAAGATAAACCCCACAGAAGAGAACTGCAGAGCTGCAGTGGTTTGGCATCCTTTGTTACCCTATATTGTGGCATCCTATGGAAGCTGTTGAATTGGAGAGGGAGGGCAAGAGATAAGGAGACCCTGCAGTCGTGTTTGCAATTAATCCTGTTAAGGTTTGTCTCGGGGACAGTTGTGTTCCCTGTACAGTCCTTGTGGGTGAAAATTAGCTTCAGTTCTCTTTTTACAGAACATTTGGCAGACTGGAGTCTTGTCCTACAAGTGAAGTGTGCAGGCACTGGTCTGATGATGGCACCACAGAACTGAGCAGCACTGTGATAACAGCAAACCTTACCCACACCCAAGGGAGCACAAACCTCACCTTCATCCATGCCCAGACTCCGTATTTTCGGGAAAATAATGTTAGCAAGTTTGCAAAGAGAGAACCCAGCTTTACTCCTCAGACACCCCAGAGCTTTCTTTTGGTGGCTCAACAAAAAACCCTTCCACTTCTGTGCTCTCAGATAAATCTCAGCCACAACCCGGCCTTGCTTGGTATGAGAGTGGGGCTTGTTCACAGTGGACTTTCTTCTAAATCCAGGGCCTTTCCTCCGAGTTCATCCCTACAGTTACATTCTAGAACATACTGTGCAAAGGAAACACTCTCAACCATCATCCCAAATGATTTATGAGATGTTTGAATCCAACACGTATCTCATTCACATTAAGCCTTGATGCAGATCTGTCTGAGCAGAGAGCAGGCAAATGCATTCACATGCACTGTAATAAGGCTTCCTGCTCCTCCAGGAGCTTTGAAAAGATGTAGACTACTTATCCCATTTTTGTTCATCGAGGCATCCATCCTCGAAGCAAAAGATATTACATTTCATAGCTTCAGCCACAAGGACCTCCAGCCTCGACGAGGAATTTTCTGAACCACTGGCTCTAATTTCCATATTCTGGGGAGAACAGTAGAATGCATTAGATTAATATCTGAACTTAGTAAAGCATTTGATCTCGTACTTCACAGGAATTATTCATGAAAATAATCTGTCTTGGCTTGACTATGATCCTTTGGAGGAATTTATACTTAAAAATGCTTAAATGTAAATGTCTGTGAGGATGTAGCTGACCTAGGGAGCCATCACATCAACCCCAGCCCTCAGAATGAAAATAAAACTAATGTCACTTATGCAGTCCCTTAGAAGTTTAGGGTCACTACAGTGCTTGGAAAGTGCTTTGCTGTATATTTTGGTTGGCATTCTGTTTTTCAATAGTCTCCATTTTCAGCTTACTTGCATTGAAACACACACTTATTTTCCCCAGGAGGCCTCTGGGTGCATTTATATCAATTAAAAGAATATTAAACACACATTAACAATGCTTTGCCAACTAAAATGAAAGCTGCCACGGTGCCACTAGTGCAGAGCAAAGGGCACCCACATCTTTTTTGTTCATTATCATTGCAGGGAAGGAGAGACCAGCAGGTGCCATTCCCGTGGGCTTCTGTGCCCAGGGCAATGCAAATGCCATGGAACTGGGAAAGGGAGGAGATTTGCTAGAACCAGTTCTGGGAGAGAAGCTCTTGTCGTCTCCCGAGGTGATGTGGAGGAGGAGGAGTGTCAGGTCATTCCATTTGGGAAGGTCACCTGGGAACCACTGTTCCATGTCACACAGCAGGAGCAGTCTGGGAGGAGGAGGATGTGCTGTGGTATCAGTTGTGACTGGGAACCAGTAACACTCCAACCAGCCATCTGCTGCTCCAGGGAATTGTTGTAATCTGGGAAATCACACCAGAATTGCACAGTTCATCTTTGTCATTAGAGCAGAAAGAAGCGGGAATAAACGTGGACACTGGATTTACTCCAGCTCTCAAGTAAAAAGGTGAAATTATGACCATTGAGAATTACTTAATTTAATTAATTTATAACTAGTCGCTTTTAGCTTTTTTAGCTTTTATCCTTGCTGATGGATAGAAAGGCATTTATATCCATTAGTTTAATCACTTTCAGGAGTTTCTCTTTTCTAAGAATTCCCTATTCCCAGAATCACCTCTTCCCAAAATCCCCTACAGCCCATCTACCACTAACACAAGCTGGAGAATTCCGGACTTGAAACTTTTTGGAATGAAGGCTGAGCATGAATTTGCCTTTTCTTGGGGCAGTAGAATTTGGTGCTTCCTAGGCTGTTTTACTGATTGAGATAAGTTCTGTGCACCCCATGCCTTAAAAACATAGGAACTATCAATTTAAGGAGAAGTTCCACCTGCTGTAACTAAAGTGCTTTACTCATTTTTTTTGTGTGTGCCATGATCAAGAACAGCATCAGGGACGCTAATCTATATCTTTATATTTTAATTGCATGTCCACATATGTGATTGACTAAAACAATTGGTAAATTTGACCTCCTAGAAAACAAATACCTTTAAAAGAATGATACAGACCAGATTTTCTGTTTGTTGCCTTATTTCCCCTGCAGCAAAACTCTGTGCAGCCCTGTCAGCGAAGATACAAGGTCAGTGGAGATGCTGACATTTAATGCCAGTAGTAAACATTTCAGCATACAGAAAGCAATTATTTACAGCCCAAGCAGTGAGAAATTACAAAGCTTGCCACTAGGCCTTGTGGCTTCTTGGCTGGTATTTGGAAAGGAGATGGATACACAAAGGGATTTCTTTGCTGCTGTATTTTCTTTACTGTATTCTCTGCAGACATTATTGTGCCCAACTTTCTGAAGGCTAATAGCTCACAGAACACAATAAAAACTGGTTATTTAGCAACACTTCAACAGCTATAATACTTTCTGTCCCCCTTCTAATGCACCTTTTTAATAACTTCCAGCTGAAAATACTGCCCTTATTTTCTAAGAGCTCCTCACATTTACTAAATCACCAGTAGGTACTGTTCTTTTTACAAACCTCCCCACAAAAACGACCTGTAAAATACTATTATTTCAAGTAGCAATTCATGGGAACAGAGCAGTCCCTTGCACTGAGCAGAAGTCATGTAGCAGAATGCAAACTTCTTATTCTTTTAAATAGTAAGTCTTTTTTAGCAGCTTCCATAGTTGTATTTTTTTCTGTGAGGGGTGTGTTCTGTAATAGTATTTTTGAACTCTGTGCTGCACTGGTGGAAATTGCCAACACTGAGAATTTTGGGAGCTTGCCTTTTTTTTACTTTACTTTTTCATTCCTTCCATCTCTGAAGCACTCTGGACAGGGAAAAGGTCACGAAGGATAAGTGACAACAGAAAGGGCCAATAAAAAGGTTGAGCATAGCAGGGATGTCGTGTGGTTACAACGTCTGAGAACTTGGTAGCGTGGTACAAGTCAGTGAAATGCAACACAAGAAAACAGGAATCAGGGGAACTAAAACTTTTTCTAGGTAAGGAAGTGGTATATAAAAAAAAGCAAGAACTATTAGGAAAGCCAGGAAAGCTGTGGTGCTCTTCAATGCTCCGTTAAATCCCTATTATAAATTATTTTGAGTTTTTTTAATGTGGTGGTTGATTGACCTTCGGCAGCTCCCAGCTGCCCCCCCTCCTCAGCACAACAGGGGATGAGAATAAGATGAAAAAGCTCATGGGTTGAGATACAGGCAGGGAGCCCACGTACCAACTACCATCACGGGCTAAATAGGGAGAATTAATTTCTTTTATTGCCAATTAAAATAGAGTAGGAAGGTGAAAAACAAAGACAAAAACTCTCAGACAGTTATCCAAGAACACTTTACTGTTTTGTTCAAAAAAACTGTGATTTGTCCTTGTGTGTGGTCTGTTCCATTCAGGTTTTTTTCCCTTCTCTCTCACTACCAAACACCTCCTCCATTAAGAAGAAAACCCCACCAACACTCCATTTCCTTCCAGCTTTTGAAAATCTTGAGGTGGCAACAGTAGAGGGACACAGCTGGATATTCCCTTTGGGGAAAGAGGACTGGGACATAACAGTCATAACCCTTCATCTTCAGGAAGGACAGACCTGGAAGTCTAGAAAAAAGCTGTACCACCCTTGGCAGCTGTACTGGGGTTCAGTCTTGGCTTCCCAGCAGTGGGTGCCCCAAATGGCCAAATCCCACCTCGAGTGGGATGCACAGGACAGGTAATTCAGGAGAGGAGGTAAAATACAGACAAGACAATCTACCTTGAGCTCAGGTAAAGATGTCGTGAGCAGATTTTGTCCCAGGTGCCTGGCTGGGTGATAATCTTGTAGCTCTCTGTATGTTCTGCTCCTCCAAGAGTTATGTGCTTCTTCTTTCTATTTATTTGCATGTGGAGTTATAAATTTCTGAGCTTATTTCTGGCTTGTGGGATAAATTCTCTCCCTGTGCGTTTTTATTCATGCAGGCTTTCATTTGATCCTGCTCTGAGAGTCTCTCCTTCTCATGGACTCAAAAAATTGTAGCTCCAGCAATTTCTATGGGCGTGTGATTATGCAGCTGCTCAACACTCCTGTCTTTCTTGTCGTGCTTATTCCCCTTCCCGGTGCAATCTCAGGGACAGGAGTTATGACACTGGAGCCTCCTAAATCATCAGCCAACACAGGCACAGTTGGCACAGTCTGCAGGCTGAGATAAAGGCACAGGGTCCCCTCACCGGGTGTTCTGGGCTCTCCTCGGGCTGCCCGGGCTGGGGGGTGTCTGGAGCTCTGCACTCGTGGGAAACAGCCACGTTTGCTGCTGAATTTGGGGCACTGAGTGAATGCAGTATTTTCAACTACCACTTAAAGAGCCCAGCTAACAATTTGGACAAATTCCTTGCAGGCATTCCTGGAAAGTTGCCTCAAAACGCTGGCAGTTCGGGAGCTTCCAATCCTCTTGCTGGCACGGACACTTCGTTGTGCCACCCCCCCCTTCAGGTGGCTGAAAGAAATGGAAATAACGCTTTCAGAGAAATAAAGGTGAAATTTCACACTCCACTCCCTTCTCCCTACCCTTGTTCTTATCCTTTGAGAAGCTGCTGTCTGATTTGTCAAGGTTACACGCTGGGAAGTACCTAATGCAGGTGTTGGGAGTTGTCCAGCAGCCTGGAAACATTTATTTGTACCACAAACAAATTGCTCATTTAGTCCTCAGACTGTTTAGCTCCCTTGCTCCTGACATTTTCAAATGGCAGCAGTAAAAATGAGTGTGGTGAGTGGAGTGGAGTTGTAGCTGCTGGTTTATGTACTGCTTGAACAAAGAGGGTAATGAATCCCTTTTCTACGGTGTGAGGTTATGAAGTAAAGCAAAGAAAGGCTTGTGGGGGTGGAAAAACACTGAATAACACAAACATCATAAATCAGTTCCTGAAACATGATTGGTTTGAAGTGTTTTAGGAAGAGGTTCTGTCTTCTGAGCTAAATTTGATAGCAGAGTACACTTCCTCCAGTGATAAGAGATCCAAACAGATCCAGACTAGGACAAAATATTTTAAAGGACACTAAGAAAATTACTTAGATAAGGAAAGGAAGGAAAGATCATGAGAGAAAGCTTCTCCACTGGCTATACTATGGATTTTTTTTTTCCAAATAAACCTTCTGTCATAAAGGACACTCGTCCCACCTCCAGCTTTATCCCATATAACCAACCCCAGGAGCTTCGGAGCACCTGGTGCATCAGTGACACAGGTACACCTGCTGCAAAGCAAAAGTGGTTTCATGAGATTTAAATCAATTGGAAATTGAAAAAGTGTATTGATGCTAAACAGTTCACTGTCAAGATACATTCAGGTTCAATACTGGTAATGCAATGGATAAACAACAGTGCCAGACACCTACAGGTAATAAATACAGACCTCTGATTTCCATAATTTCCAGGTATTCTCATCCTGAGAGCTTTAACCTGACACAGACACAAATATGCCCCTGTCCCCCAGCAAAAAGTGAAGCAGCACATATAGAAAAGAATGAATTCTTTGGAGGAAACTGTAGCCAAAGTAATAAATAGTAACATTGCTATTGCTGGATCTGGAAAATAAAAATCATATTCAAGAGAGCAAACCAGAAAACAGATACATTTTAGCAGCTCATTCTGAATTTTTATATAGAAAATATCTAAAGAAGTTGAGCAAATGAGGGGGGGACCTGTGGGATTATATGTATGAAGAGGCAGAGTAATCAGATTATTTAAATTATCATTTAACAGCAGATTAAAGAGGTGTAGGGTGCTGTTCTTCTATAAAAACAAATTTAAAATAATACATTTGTAGCAAAATTTGGTATTGTTGCTACAATAAACACAGACCGATCAAAGCTTACATATCCTGTTCCTTGGACATAGGGAAACTACTCAAAATGCAAAAAAACCCCTCAAAATAAAAAGCTTTTTCTATCTATTTCTGTTTGATCCTTGCTTTTAGTCTCCCTAGATTGTTTTTTTTTCTGTTCATAAAACCAGTAGCCCCTTTAACACAGGAGACTGAGCAATTATTTGTATGACTAAGCTCCTACAAGGCTCGTAAAAGGAGTGAAAAGTAATTATTTATGCCAGGTAAACAGAGTGGTAATCAGAGAAAAATTGACCTTATATGCAGTCTGCTTGGATTTTAAAGGGATTTCAGTGTTTTACTTTAAAAAGCAGAGAGACATTAATGATGATCTTTTCTAAATATGAAAGAACATATGTTTTAAGTTTGGTTTCTTTTTCTCTCCTTCTCTGCCCAATAAATGACTCGTCCCTGGTCACTTTTTCCTCACAGAAGTTATTTTTCCTACATCAGCACAGAAATTGGGAATTCTCAACAGCATCTCCAGGGTAACCCTGGTGTTGCTGATGCGGTTCCCTGGGTGCTGCTGGCCTTTCACACTGTCTCCACAAAAGGTCCCCAGTGCTCTCTTCCAAATATTTATGAAAATTGCCTTTCTCTCACATAAATCCCATTAAGCCCCCGAAAATCCGGCCATTCCTAACAGCACTATCTGTAACTATTTTTCTCTTCTCACTGTGCTATTTGTTACAGCCAGTAATTTCTCATCCAATTCCTGGTGCTTTCCCAGCCTTTCTCAGGTCAGGGCTTAGTCATTGACCTGTGTGCCTTAACACTGCATGTCCTGTTCTCTGGGCTTTTGGAAAACATCAAGTTAAAAGAGCTGTAAAATTAGAAGAAAATTTGAAAATTAAAATAATTATTAAATTTTAGTATCTTTTTTCCTTTATTGCATACTGATACACTTGCCAGAAAATACCTTGGTAAGTCCAATTTAATTTTATTCTTTGTTCCAGCCTTGTGCTATACCAAACCTCAGGACAAACTGCTATATCAGGAGGCTGAAAAAACATGTCTGCTAAGGATATAAACTGAAAGTTACTTTCTTTTGCTTAAGAAAAATTCATGAATCCAGTAAAATATTGATCATATTATATGTAATTTCCATCATAAGCAATGAATACATGACAAATTGATTTAAAACTGCAAAAAGCCCTCTCTATGTGTGCTCTGTTGGTTGACATGGCAATAATACTGGAGCACATTATTAACCATGCAGCTGAATGTGGTATCCCAGTGATTCAACAAAAGCCACATGCTTTGGTACAGCAGAAAAAGCTGGAATCACTGGCTTCCCAAGCTTTGTTCTGTCACATCAACGCTGAAGAGTTAAGGACCTCAGCGTGACCACCCGGTCCAAAAAGCTCAAATGTACAATCTGTGACTTCACAGAAAATGTACAATCACCAGTTTGAAACCCAGACATCCAACCCTCAGGATCGACCCAGAGGGACAATGGCTTTGAGCTTCTTGACACTGAATTCCCCCAAGGACAGCCTTGGATTAATGAGCTCACTGGGCTTGTGGCTCGTTACCTTCCAGTGGTAGTTGTTGAGCCAGTGGCTTGCAAAACATTCCCTGTCATCCCAGCAATCTACAGATTGACCTCAGGGAAACCTGTGTGTACTCCTCATCCCCTCAGGAAGAGGTGCTGAGCCAGGAGTTTACTGCAGTCCCGGGCTGTCACCTCCAGCCAGCAGGCAGAGAATCCCAGCTGGAGCCATCCCAGGGGCCTCCCCCTTGCCCCTGGTGCCCAGTGCCAGGGACACACATCAGCCTCCCATGGGATTAAAATGTCCCTGACGTACCACAGATACCATGGGAGGCTTTGCAATGAGCTGCAGCTTATAACCAGTCCTTCACAAAGGCCTGGCACCCCTGGGAGCATCATAAATATCCAACTGCCACAGCAGTTTTTGCCTTGGATTTTTCCCAGCAAGCCAGTGGAACTGGAATACAGTCTCCTGGCAGGCTGTTTCCTTGGGCTCTCAGATCAACAGGCATGAGCTCAGGAGGAACTGCACTGACAAGCCTTGAGCTCTGGCTCAAGCCTTAAAGCACTGCTGATCCCCTTGTGGGGTCCTGGACCTTCAGGCACAAGCAATAAGCCGAGTCTCACAAAGCCTGGTTTGGGCAATATTTCAACAAATAAAAGGTGTTAAACTTGAGGCTGTATAGAGGAGGTCTGGACCTTTGAAAAGCTCCAGATATGAGGTCTGCTGAGGTGCCCTGTGCCTGGCAGTAAACTCGGAATGAATGGAATGCCAAATGCCCAACCTGAGGAACATGCAGTTAACACATGACAGCTGCCCAGATGGTGACCATCCTTCTACCTGTGCTTTGGCCAACTTGTATCTGTGTATACAGCTTTGACAGCTATTAAATTCTCTTAGTTTTAACACTGGTTTTGGAATGCATTTAATTTTCATACTAAGAGGCCCAAATTGCTGATGTGGGATAGAATCCAAAATGCACTGAACTCAGCAGAAAAAAAAAAATTGCAGACTGTCTGTATCTTGGAAATAGTAATTAGTGACTGAAACTATTATAACTGACATCACACTCTGTAATAAATGCAGTAGAGTGTCGATAGGAAAGACATGGACAGAACTGCATTGCCACATGTGATTCTTCTCCATTTATTGTCTTGTCTTACTGGGACTAAACGTGACTGAATGTGAGGTGGAAGGTATTGTGGTAGAATAGCCTTGGTTCAGTCAGCTTATCACACCAGGAAGTTTAACATCAATACACTGTGCAAATAAACACCTTTGTAAATGGAAAACAACCACATTTCTACCCTTTTAGCACTCCAGAGCTGCAGCTGACAGGCAGCATTTTGGCTTCCTTGATGTGGAGAAATTCATGCTGTGCAACTGTACTGCATCTCATAACCAGGACGGAGCTTTTAAAAGGTGTCCACTGCTGCAAAACCCTGTGTTTTCACAGCCCCAGGAGCTGACAAAGGTGTTCACAGTCACCTACAGCATTGCCTGTGTTGGCATTTGGAAATATGGAATCATAGCACTGTACGATCACAGGATGGTTTGGGTTGGAAGGGACCTTAAAGCCCATCCAGTGCCACCCCCTGCCATGGGCAGGGACACCTTCCACCAGCCCAGGGTGCTCCAAGCCCCATCCAACCTGGCCTTGGACACTTCCAGGGATCCAGGGGCAGCCACAGCTTCTCTGGGCAACCTGTGCCGGGGCCTCCCCACCCTCACAGGGAACAACTTCTTCCTAATATCTAAACCTAATCCACCCTTTTTCAGCTAAAAGTCATTCCCACTGTCCTGTCCTTGTCCAAAATCCCTCTCCAGCTTTTTTTGGAGCCCCTTAAGATACTGGAAGGAAGTCTAAGGTATCTCTGGAGCCTTCTCTACTCCAGGCTGAAAAGCCCAAACTCAGTCTGTCTCCAGAGCAGAGGTGCTCCAGCCTCTCCTATAAAATTTTATTTCATAAAATAAAATATTTTTTTAATTATTTTTTGATGTTTGGATACAGCATTTTCTTGTTCAAAGTGTTTCCACCTATACTGCAGCTACCAAGGCAAAGCTCCCAGGATTTCCTGGCCAAGTGGTGTAAATCAGTTCTCTGAGTCACAGGGTGAGCTGGAACTTGGAGGACTGTGGGTCTCTCAGGCCAGGCCAGGCTTGGTTTAGTTTTCTGTATAAAATCCATTTCAATTAAAAGCCTTGCTGACAGTAGCACCATTATTCAAGCTGGGAAGTCATTCTGTGTTGATAAAATTGGATTTCTTTGTCACAGTCTTTCAGACTCTGTCCCCACAATGTGTAGCAATTTTGCACAGAAAAAAAAAAAGAAAAAGAAAAAAAAAAAGTAATTTAATCCACCGTGGTTATTGCAATTACAAATAGTGTTCACAAAACTGAATTCATAATTCTCCAAAGCGTCACACTGCCATTCAGCCACAGCACAGCTGGGCAGAAGAGTGCTGAAGAAGCTGAGCAAAATAACTGCTTTGGGTGATTACAATGCAAATGGTTTATTATTGCACACAGCAGAAATTACCCACTTCCTCCCCTTTGGTTTTTACTGTGAAGTCATAACACAAAACACTGAGCTCCTCCTGAGGAGGCACAACAGGTTACAAGAAGCTCCTGCCACAGTCAGAGTGCTGTGGGATGAGTTACCTTGTAAAGAAAACCCCATTTTTGGTGAATTTTTTCGTTCCTGTAACGCATGGAGCAGTAAGCAGGGGCAGTGAGGCCATGGATGTAACTTCTTAGAAGTACCAATAATATTCTGCTTTCTAGAGCAAGCCATTGAAGCACCGTGAGGATTAGTATGCAACCTGCCAAGGGTGTTGAAGAGGAAAATATATGTTTATTAATTATTATAATTATATTAACAACTATTCTAAGAAAGTATGTCTCTCTCTATCAATAAGATTTTTTCATTTAATAGGATTATTTCTGTTTCTCCCATAACCTTATTTGGAAATGGAAACTGCCATTGATGAGGAAAAAAATTTGCCTTTCAAACCCCAAGTTCTTGTCATTGCTTAGACTTCATTATTCTCCTCAGTTTGCCTCCTTTCCCTTCTCCTCCCACAAGTTCAGTTTAAGCTTTTTCAGAGTAGCAGAAGCTATTCAAGCTCTGATTGATCACCAACAAACATAAGAAGAGGTCAGAACCTTGAGTATCTCAATATACACTTCACATAACCACAACAATACTACTAAAAATACAAATTTTAAGGATCATAGTGGATATCTAAAAGCTTTCTGTTTCTCTGAAGAGCTACAGAGACTCTAGCTCTTATTACCAGGCATTTTAAACCTTTAAAGGACTCTGAAAGCAGCCATTCTTCTATAAAATAAAAACTTCTGCAGAAATTATGCAGAAATTAAGCCTCTCTTATAGCAGTGCAACAGTTCTGGCTGAACATCACCTGTGCACACACCTGTGTTACAGAGGCCCCCAGCCCAGGGTGCAACAGCCTTCTCCCCTGAATAGAATTATTTTAAAGTGGGTTTTTGAGCACTTTTGCTCCTTTGAGTATTTTTAAGCTTCCTTCAGACTCTGTTACCATTGCTGTTGAGTTTTTGGAGGCTGGAAACCACCTCCTGTCTCCCCTGGATCCACGAGGGACTGGGATCTGATGGATTCAGCCAACTAATATCTCCCCCTTTATTAAGGGGGATACTGCTGTTACAGGTAATAAATTGATTCACCAATTAAAAATACAGTTAAAGATGTGAGAGGAAGGTCAGGATTGATACTCAGGGTTGTCTATTTAATACTGATTTGCTGGGTAACTGAACTTGGAAACAGACTTCCTGGTATTTGGTATAACATCTCCAAAACACATAAGCTAAACCCATCAGCACCTCAACACTGCAAAAGAAGAGGGTCATAATTATAAGAACATAATTTGTATGAAAGAATACATCCCACCTGGTACATCCTGCGTAATTTCAACAGCACCAGCTTTTCTGCTGCACTATGTCAGCACTTCCATTGAAACCCTCATTTTAATGGAAATGCTCTTCATCTGCAAAAAGTGTGTTCTAAGCAGAAAACAGGAATATCCGGGATCAAACACAAGCACACCATCCCTTAAAGTAGTATTCGTAATTTTAAAAAGAGTCACTCGCCCCTTTCTGAAAACACAACCATTGAGAATTGAATTTTAATTTTAGAAGATTTGTTAAATCTTGTCTGGAAATCCAACCGGCCCATGAACCACTTTTTAGAGAAATATCTGCTACCAGGGAAAGGGGTGGGCTTGGGGAAAAGATCTATTAGACCTGTTCGATGTTGTTAACACAAATCAGGAAATAGTGACAGTCTGAAAATGCAGGATACCAGGGGGAAAAAAAAATCACAAAAAACAACCTAGCAAAAAAGAATGAGTATAATTGGCTCTGATCCTAAGATGCCACTGGGAATTTTCAAATGGGCCCCAGGGGATGTGTGAACACTGATCTTCAAAGGAAGAGCACACAGGGCTGGTACAAATTATGTAGAACCCGATAAGGCAAGTTACATGGTCTGATAAGGCAATTATCTGGCAAAAGTACCATCCTTAAATCCACAGCAGTCCAGAAAGGCACTGGCAGGAGCATTTTGGCCCAGCTCCACCTACTGCTAAGCAGGAGGGGAGGAGGAGAGAGGGCTGAGCTCGGGTTCTGGCACCCAGGACTGTCACAGCCATTAATTCACTGTGCTGGCAGCTGGTGATCTCCAAAGTGTGCCCGCCCTAGGAAGTGTTCATGTTGCAGTTGTACAGGATGGGCTTCACTCTCAAGCTTCACATATTTGAATGCTGATGGTAAGGAAGTTACTCCAGAGGAGTTCAAAGCTGAGGCAGCACCTTCAGCTGCCCCTCGGTGTCCCTGGATCCGCGTGGGGCCGACCCGTGTGGGCTCCACCTCTCATCAGGGCAGCCAAGAACCACCCCGTGCACAGAATGTCAGTGCCTCCCACCCAGCACAGCTTGTTTCTCAACACAAGCTTGCTCATAGCTTAGGGACACACTTCCAAAATGTTTTTTTCCCTGGCTACAGCCACGAGAGCACGGCCACCCAAAGAACAAGGGCTGTGATTGCAAATGGAGTGGTTTCTTCAGCAGGAACTTTTCTCTGAAATGTACCCATTAAGCATCTTTGCTGTGATTTGTAGCAGCTGGTGTGTCTCCATGCCAACTGAGGGGGGGACGGGGAAGGGCACCTCAAAGTCAGCTCGGAGCTCTGCAATATCTTACGAAGAAAAGCTCATGATTATAATGAGAAAATAATTCCTGGCCGTGAAAGCTGACTGAGAGCAAATGGAGAAAAGTAAGACTTTCAACTAAAGAAAACCTGACTAGGATTATCACCGTACATGAAAAAGGTGGAATTGCTTTGGAGATGAGACCTTCCTCCTGCCCCTGAAAGCAGCTCCTGGGAAGGGCTGAGAGTTAGCTATTGTGAGTAATCTTTGTGCCAGTGCTTGTGTGGGGATAAAAGACACAAGGATTTTGAGTGACTTTCCTTGCTTGATAATCCAAGCCTTTTACCTGAGGACAATGGTGAATTTTTGGCAGAGGTGTGTGTGTAATTGCCTCAGTGCTGATGGCAAGTGGGGACCGAGGAAGTAACACACGAGTCCTAATGACGAGGGAGAGCAAGAAACTCCTCAGTGCCTCCATTAAGGCCCAAGTATTTCAGAAATGCAATAATTAAAACAGAAGTTCTCTGCTAAACTAGAACTATGGTGACAAGATAGACACAGAGAGCAAAACAAACCCGGGGAGGACAAGCTAAGGTTGAAGCAATGACACAGTTGCTGCATATGCAGCAATCTCAGCACATTCTCAGCTGTGTCGATGTTGTTATCCCAGACAATGCATTTAAGTATTTGCTGCAATGCTATTTAGCAGATGATAATGAAATAGCAGGAAAATATACATGAAAGAAGATGGAAATATCTTGTGCCTCCTCACAGGGAAGCTATCAAGCATAGGAACAAGGAAATGACAAAGAGAGCACTCGGAGGAAGGCGATTGCTGTTCGCTGCTTCTCTGCTCTAAATTGGGCACTGGGGAAAAAAGACAGAAGTTCCACTGAAGTGTAACAGAGGGCAATGTTTGCCACCATGTGTCAACAGTGCACTCAGGGAATGCAGAGGCATGAACTGCAAGAGGCACCAGTTTTAGAAATTCGTCTGTAATTACTTTCTGATGCAGAGGACAATAATAATGAACAGAAAATAATGAGGAAGGTAAAGAATGATGCCCCTCTCATTTCACCTTCAAACAACCCTCGTTATGTGCGTTCTGCCCCCCTCTCTGCTCTAGGTCTGGGATATAGAGTTAATTTAAAATATTTTTGTGGACAAATCTAGTGACATAACAGTCGTGACCTGAGCATTCCTTCAGCATCAGCATTTAGATTACACCGTCTAAGGATACCTGTAGTGGAGGGCTTGACTTTCTAACTTTAATAACAGATGACAGTCATTGGTCATATGAGATCGTAAGACCTGCTGAAAGAATTGCCTTCACCAATGGATTTCTGCTACATTAAGCTCATCTTGAATTTTGCATTCACTCTCAAAGCTGAATTTACAGAATAATAAAAAGGATGCGTGCACAGAAAATGCGGGTAATATAATTGTGGTATGAGGTGGATACAACCCAGTGGACTTCACTGTGGCCTAGAAGTTTGAGGGTTATGTACAGCTGTGACTGCTGTATTTAGTCCCACTGTGCTTCTAATGAAAGGGTTTGCTTTCCCCCCCTTTCTAATGTCAAAATACACCTGGTACCATTTTGTCCGTTTACATCAGGTTTGATGTGCCTCTCCTTTACCATTCTGAAGTTGCTGGACAACTTTAGCTCAGGAATTACAGATCAGCAACTCTGTAAGTCCTTCCCTGAAAACAAAACTGTTGTGAATGCCCCACGTCCATAAAACTCGTTGTTCCACACAAAATGGAACCAGGCAAAGACTACACAGCCTTCCTTTTCCTTCCCAGTAGGTTTGCTCATTGGCAGGGAGCTTCCAGAGGACATTCTGACCAAACTCTTCTCCCTCTTATCTGCTTATGGTATTGCTTAAGAAGAGGTGTGAGTGGTGTTGGGAAATACTTCTAACAACCCCCAGTTCAGACTCCAGTGAAGAAATGCACAGATTAACTGGCAATGACCTTTCTGAGTCAACATTCCTGCACTTTGAAATTCAAGCATTTCTAGTTCTGCCTTTTTGCCTTTGATTCTGACCCGGTACAGCTGGAACTAAATATAGATGTGTAAGGTAAAACCCCTGATCACTGCACTTCAAAAGTGCCTTTAAACTTCCTTGCTAGAGGCCTCAAAAGCTGTGTGGTACACTGGTGATCAGTGGGCAATATTAATAGTCACATCTCTTCAGGATAACTCAGGATAAGGACACTTTGGGAGTGTGTTTCATTTGACATCACCAACCTTTTTTTGGAGAGAGAGTGCCCTACCATTCACATATGTTGTAGATGCATATTGTATCATCTTATGACAGTGGCACAATATTTGTAAAATAAGACAGCAAAATATTTTACTTTTGCTTATTAGCACCTTTTTTACTTATTAATAGAAGACTGCATGAATTTCAGTTGCAACTCACTGTGGTGTGTAATTTATATAACAAACCTTGTTAGTAATGTAGCTTAAGGTTCTGGGACACTGCTAAAATATAAATAACAAAGAAGAACAAATCATATCTGAAATCACCAAGGCTGATATATTCAGAGGGTAATAAAAAGTCATTAGTTATTCTGTTAAAGTCATCTGAGCCCTTGGCTAATAAAGCAAAAAATTAACATTTGCATTCAAAAATGGATTAACAAACAGGTACACAATTTTCATCACAGAAAATCAAATTGTTGGTTAAAGTCGAATTTCTTATGTACTTCAGATAAAAAAGATCTATTACTATACTGTCCTCTAACAGGAGGAACTGGAGTCACATCTGTAATGAATGGGGTACAGCTTTGGCTGTTGTCCAGCTCTCCATAAATTCTCATAGATCAACAGGAATAGACAAGTGAGCCAAAACCAATGCAGCTAATTTTAGTTGGCTGAAAGCAGCACCATCTGGATTTCTGGCCTTGGTAACTTTCTATTGATCCAATTCTTGCAGAACAATTTGATACCAAGTGCACAAGGTAGTTTTTCAGATTGCAATGCTCAGACATCATCCCCCTTTAAGGGTTTCAGATGCTGTAACTGTCCTTTTTTGATTGAATAACCTTATTTTTGCATGTACAGCACACAAACATCAGTATCCATTTCTTTGCACGATTCTGGAAAAGAAGCACATCAGCTGAAGTTGTTCTCTCTCCAAAGCCACAGAACCAGTTTGAGATGGACAGGTCCTGTTCCCTCTGTGACTCAGCTCAGCTCTTTATCTGCTCGTTTCTCACTCCTGTTAATCCAACCAGAGGAGATTCCTGCAGTGATCACAGTTCACTGGCACTGGGTATGGAGTCAAGCACATACAGTGAATTATCCCAGCACAAAATGCAAGGGAAATATTCTCACCACATTATTCAGTTATTGAATAAGCGACAAAAAAATAATCCACGACTGGACACGCCGTGAACAAAAAGAATTCACATTGATCAGACATTGATTGTGAATAACTTACTCAGATATAGTTTGAAATGAATTTTAAGACCAGAAGGCTAGAAATACCAGTTAAAAGTTTTGTGGCTTGTGGATTTATTTTCTCTCTCTTCATTTACTTTGTATTGAGTTCTCACAGAGTAGACTTGGATATCATGAAATTTAGGGTGAATTTTACCATTTTCAATAAAGGTAATTATAATTTTAGGACTTGATATGAAAAATAATTTGCATGTGCCAACTTTTTCGTCTCTTTTAAACTCTAAATATAGTAAATAAGATGCTCTAACCTCTGTGGACTGTCGGCTTTTCAGTTAGATCTGGGTTTTAATTTACTTACAGAGAATTAGGATTATCAACAGAGCTCATTAATTGCATTATCTGTCCTTAATGTGGGTGTTCCAGTGTATCATTAAACTACATATCCTACACAAAACCTAAGTGTACATATACACTTATTTATACCTATTACAAATTAATAAACAGGCACTTGTAGATTAACTTTTTTTCTGGTGACTGATGTCCATTCAGGACAAAAAACCATTTCAGCTGCTGGTGTTTCACCAGCGTTGGATAACTTTGCTTTTGCACCACGTTATTCGGCGTCACAACTCCTTGTTAACGGTATCAGAGGGTCTTGAATCCTAAGGCTCAAGATAATCTTGCCCAGCATCAGTGTCCTGAAGCTTATTAGATGTTTATTAGCCACTGCATCAGCCCAGAAAGTTGCCTTTCTTTGATGTCGGTACAAACACCCACTTGTGCCTCGTTACTGAGGAACCTCCAGCGGGGCCTCCAGGGGCTCAGGCAGATTTGCATCCTAACAGCAGGTGCACAACCAACGTTCTTCACTCCTCATTCCCCAGCCATTTCGAACTAATCTTTGTTTACTTCATTAGCCCTGCTTCCAAACTCGTATTTAGAACAATACTGCTTTTATTTGAGCTCCTGAAAGGATTTTGAAGGCTCTGTCCTTGTAAAGATGCCTCTGGGAGAAGTTAGCTATTCAAATGTCTAGGTGTAGATTAAAACAAAGGTGAGCATTTACAATTTTTTATACCTATTTTAGATTGTCTTTAATCAATTAAGTCAAAAGCCAGGTGGGAGATGGAACGGAGAAAGAGAATTATAGACAGTTAGCATATTTACTCCTTACTGAAGCAGATGCTGAATTTAGAAGACCAGATTCTACCTTAAATTAAAATGACTCTGTCTTTAATTTTAATCATTCTTTTTGGCACATTTTAAATGCCTAGGTTTTCCAGAGGGGCTAATTTCCATAGACTGTCTCTATTCTTTGATTTACCTTGATTAAAGTAAGATATGGGCAAACTGATCCCCCTCGGGTAATAGCAAGTTTACTGTTCTCTGGTCTCCTGCACAGCTCTGCAGTGTTTCTGGCTTTTACCATTACTTCTGTTTGTATTTGTGACATATATAGAGAGAAATTAAAGTCATCACAGAAGCCCCTGAAATATCTGACTTTTTTTTTTCTTATTGTGTCAATAACCTTGTCACAGAAGTGTCCCACGTGTGGGTGTGAGTGCTTGGCCACCAAACACAAAGTGCCAAGCAGTTCTGTCTGCTCTGACAGGGACTGAGGTGAAAGACTTGTTGCAGTAAAGAGCAGATAGAAACCAAAAGGACCTAGCAGGCAAAGGGTTGTACTGCTCTCTCCTGATTCTGTCTGCCCTGCATCATCTGTTTGAAGGATCCCTTTTTGTTCTGGACAATTTAGCTCCGACAGCTCCAGCTGCAGTTTACAGTAATAATGTACAAAATTATAAAATACAGCCATGTCAAGCAGCCCCCTAATCTCAGCTCTGGTGCTGGGAATAAGATGCCTTTGCTGCTGTCAGCAATTTGAACACCAGCTTGCAGCAAGGTGTTCAAACCAGCTGAGCCATCCATCCAGACTCATGTGCACCTTCCCAAAAATGTTCAAGGCATGGGTAAGTGGTACAGCTCACTTATCTGTGACAGTAAATGTACCTGAATATTGTCAACTTTGAGTATTGGCACATTTTGGAGTAGTTAGAAATCCGTGGCTTAGACCATCCTGTGATGCCATGGGGATGACCTTCCTAAGCAGAAATGGTGCTGGCAGGTCTGTATTTGTGTCCCAGTGTCAGATGCAGCTCAAGGGCCCATGTCCATCTGCCGAGAAATACAGAGAATTGCAGCTGGAGCATCTCAAGGAGAACAAACAACTACGACTTTGAGGGCAGCAATGTGCCAGTGAAGCCCCACTGCTGCATGGGAGTGAAATAAGGTCCCTTAAAATCACAAGGGAAAAGGAACCTTCACACCAACTATTCTGCAAAGTTCAAAGGGTATCCCCATGCCCATTTAAAGTCATTTTTGCACAAAGAATATGATGTTGGAAGAGGTTTAAAATCCCATCCCAAGCATCCTTTTCTGTCTGCACCCTGTATGTCTTTCTTTTTTGCCCCAAAACACGTGGTCATTTAAAGCAAACCCCTCTCCAAGCACAGCTCTCTGGCAGTGCCCTGTGGAAGCTCCTTGTTTCCCCCACCTGGTCCCAGCCTTGCTTCCCTGACACACTCACTGACTCTCCAGGCAGCCGTGTTTTCTCCTCATCAGAGCAGAGCTGTCAGCCCTGTCCCTGCTGCTCCCTGGGCAGAGGCTCTGTGTCACTGTGCTTTGTTGTCCCATGACACCAAATTGCATTCTGCAGCATGGCTGGGGGGAAGGGGGTGGAATTTCCACCCATACACTATTTGTCAAGCTAATAAAGAGTGATCATAGAATCACAGAAGCACAGAATCAGCTGGGTTGGAAAGGACCTCTGAGATCACCAAGTCCAAGCCTTGATCCAACCCCGCCGTGGTTCCCAGCCCATGGCACTGATGCCACATCCAGTCTCACCTTCAACACCTCCAGGGATGGAGAATCCAACACTTCCCTGGGCAGCCCATTCCTGGTTTTCTTTTACTAGGTTCTGTTATTCCTGAGTTGCAGCTTGTAAAATCCTGCTCCCCTTGTCTTTGAAGAAAGGCATTAATTAAATTCCCAATGCAGACATTTCTGATTACAGAGTGTCACAGAATTGTACTTTGAATAGTATTTTACAGGTAGAGGTATTATGACTTCCATAAATGTCTCAGTATCTATCATTTTCCAGATGGGAAAACTGAGGCTGAAAGGGGTTTTTCTCTATGTTTAAACAAGTGCAATTGGTGATGACCTTATGACAGTCTTAAAACACATTTTGCTCTTAAAATCCCTGAAGGTGCTCAGGTCAGGTATATACTGATTAGTCACATAGCTTGTATTCCCGAATACTGCTGGAAAAATTAAAATGTTTTTTTCTGCTAGAGTGTAAAGGTGTAAGGACATAAAAAACCTACAGAGAGTTTGCTTAGTTCCTCGTGAAAATGAGATCAGAGCTCTTGTAGAGATGCCAGGTCCTGTCCACTGCACAAAAACATTTGCATTCCAGTTTGTTGCCTCAAGAAATAGAGTAGAAAAACATTTGAAAATAAAGTCTGAAGATTAAGATAAACACAACCTTAAAATAGCATTTCAGTTATAGTATCCCGAGATATTATGGTGGAAGATATAAGGCAAAGTGTTCCTGGAGACTCAGTACCTCTATAATGCTCTCACCTCTCATCTTGTCCAGCTCCCTTGTAAGGGTTGGGAATGTTTAATGGGAGAGCAGTGAGGGGATCACAGCCCCCACAGCCCTCTGAGCACTCTCACAGTGCTGTGCCAGGGAGAGCAGAGCTCTGGGAATGCTGCACCCTCACCTGGCTGCTGCTGCTGCTTTTCCAAGCTCTCCTTTTCTTCTCTCCTGGCAGCACATCCCAATTCTATCAATGTCTCCACTGGAAGAGCTGTTTGTCAGCCCACCTCCAACTCATCCCCGAGATCCAGGCACAGGGAATGATCGTGGGACTGAAAGGGCAGCACAGCTACTGCAACTGAGTTTATAAAACACCCATGGAAAGTCTGCAAATACTGTTTCCTAATAAACAATTCTCCTCCAGTTTGAAAGAGACATTTGTCCTTCTGTTTTCCTCCCCACTGAGGTCACCAGCTCCCAAAGAGTCACCTGTTCTCAGAGCATTTACCAGAAATAATCCTTTATAAGGATTAATCCTTACAAGGTTTATGACATGACTTAATTTTCATGACTTGTATGATCACTGCTAACTGTCAGCGATGGAAACAAAGTCAGCACTTTGCATGGTCATGCTTCAAACAATTACTGAACAGTGTTTTAGGAGGATGCAACGACAAAACCCAAGTAAGACCTGAAGGAAAAAACCACTTCATGCAAATTAAGTTTTGTGTTGTGAGGTTTCCCTCAAATCCCCCAGTAATAACTGTTTACTTTGCAAGGGCAAGGCCATGTGGGAAGGACAATGTGTGTCAGGAGCAGGGCTAACTGCTGCTCTTTCTGGGGCTTCAAACACAAACAATTCCATAGTTTCAGAGACAAGGGGCAATTTCTTTGTGAGTGCTGCTATTTGTATGAATATACTTAATTTGTTTCCCTCCTCTTCCTGGGCGTGAGGTGAAATGATAAGTCAGAATCTTAATAATAACTGAACTGATTCTAATAACCTCAGAAACTTAATAGCAACTAAAAAAAATACACACATATGTGCTTTTTCTTATTTTTAATCCCACAAGGATAAAAATTTACATTGCGTTGCTTTCAATTGCACAACCTGTCTGTAATTAAACTGACATCTTATTGGTGTCTCTGAGCCAAAATATGTCAGGTTTAGAAAAATATTGGTCTCAAGAAAGTGATAGTTGATTAAAATATAATATTGAAATATTCTTAATATCACTGAAACAAAACATTTAATCTAAGCATAGTAAATCTACCAAAATGCTGAAACAGGCATTTACTACTTCATATTTGACATTTTCAGAGAAAATAACATTCTCAAATGCATGGCTCCAGACTCCAGCTCCGCTCTGGCACTTCAGAAACAATTCCTCCTTCATACCGTACCATCCATTACATGACTGACACTTTTTGAAACATAACAATTACAGTTAGCACTTTAAAATTTCTTTTATTCTATATTCTTGTATCAACTTGCAGCAAAACTTGCCCTGCAAAAAATATGATTAAACCCAATTCTTTTGCTGACAGTGCTCTCAGCTGCTCCTCACACGGCTTCAAATCAAACTCTTCATATCAAGGGCATCTTTGGTCTCATCCAGCTTCAGACCAGGAAAAACTGATGTGAGATTTATGGAAGAAATTCTTGGCTGTGAGGGTTGGCACAGGTTGCCCAGAGAAGCTGTGGCTGCCCCTGGATCCCTGGAAGTGTCCAAGGCCAGGTTGGACGGGGCTTGGAGCAACCTGGGCTGGTGGAAGGTGTCCCTGCCCATGGCAGGGGTGGGACTGGATGGGCTTTAAGGTCCCTTCAAATCCTATCTTTGTCACCCAAAATTAGCCTGGAGCAAAGGAGGCTCAGGGGGGACCTTCTGGCTCTGCAACCCCCTGACAGGAGGGGGGAGCCGGGGGGGGTCGGGCTCTGCTCCCAGGGAACAAGGGACAGGAGGAGAGGGAACGGCCTCCAGCTGTGCCAGGGGAGGGTCAGGTGGGACAGGAGGAGGAATTTCCTCCTGGAAAGGGTGGTGAGGCCTTGGCAGGGGCTGCCCAGGGAGGTTTGGAGTGCCCAGCCCTGGAGGTGTCCAAAGAAGCCGTGGACGTGGCACTTGGGGACAGGGTTTAGTGTCGAACACGGTGGTGGTGCTGGGCTGACAGTTGGACTTGATGTTCTCAGAGGGCTTTTCCAGCCTTAACCACTCCATGGTTTTGTGAAAATGCTGGCAGATGCTGGCAGTGGGGGCAGGAATGGGAGGGGGCAGCTGCTGTCAGCGGAGCAGACACTACAAACTGACACAGCTGGGGCAGCACCTGAACTTTGCTCCCATTTACAGGTCCAGATTGGCAGAAATGTAGTGCTGGGACAGATCTGTTGTTCAGCCTTCTTTACCCCAAATAAGGCTTGTTTTTCCTAACTGAGCAATTGTTCAGCTCCTGTTGCTGAGTAACATATTGCAAGTGTGTTGTCATGTCCCCCAGAAGCTTATGTTCCCTCGAAAAAATCCTGTCCAACCTTTCCTAATAACCATTTTCTTCCACTGCCTGTTGTTTCGAAAAGGATTTAAACAGGGGTTTTTATTATTTTATTTTCATTTCTTTTATTTGATTTTTAATTCATTTATGACTCTTCGGGGGCACCATGACTGGGATCTTAGCAGACCTCTGGAACATAACATTTTGTCACACAAGCTATTTTGTTGTTATATATAAAACATTCTAGTTTTATGCAAGAATTTTTCATGATTGCAGCGGAATTCCAAAAAGAATTAGTGGACCTTTTTGAAATGTGTTCTATTTTACCATGTTTCTACTCGTTTAATTATTTGTTTTCATAAAATCATGGAGTCATTAAGGTTGGAAAAAACTTCTAAGATCATCTAGTCCAGCCTTTGCTCAAATGCCACCATGGCCACTAAACCATATCCCTTAGCACCACATCCAGTCATTTTTTGGCACCTTCCAGGGATTGCTCAACCTCTCTCAGTGAAAACATTTTTCCTCCTAACCTGGACCTCCCCTGGCACAACCTGAGGCCGTTTCCCCCTGTCCTGTCACTAATTGCCCTGGAAAAAGGGCTGCCCCCCCATTTTGTGTGTATTCAGATGTATTTCTCAGCACAGTACCAGGCCTTTTTATCCCATGCCATATTTTCAATTTTCAGCCACTTCCCTGGTATCTGTAAATCTTCCAAAGCACTTGCCAAAGCCCTCAGCTCAGTGTATTTTATGGATATAATTTCTTTCATTCCACTCAATAATAAGAATTTTAAAAAAAGACCAGGTTCAGGATAATTTCTGCAAGATCCCCTGTAATGTGATAATGTTCCTCTAACAACAAACCCTTTGCAGGGGATCTGGGTCTTACTCCTGCATTCAGACAAATGACTGTAATCACTCTTCTGTGCCCGGATACACAAACCTTCATCCTTTATTGGGGCAGCGGATGGACAGTAATAGATCAAATTGCAGCATGAGAGACTCCAAGCTGATCCATAGCACAGAGGTTTTTCCACTTCAGGATGATTACTGGGGCTAAAGTGTTTCTGTGGCAAAGGACAAGATTGTGGAACCTGCAGTGAGGGCTTAAATTATTCTATGCAGCAATCTTTTCTCTTTTTGCATGTTGTCAAAGTGCAATTTGTGTATACAGAAATAATTTGTGTTTTATATTTTAAAATATTTTTAAATATTTTTAAATATTTTTTCACATCAGCCAAAAACTACTAAACTATTAACCAGATAATAGATTAAAAGTTACAGTATAATTGAAAAGTATTTGATTTATAACCACTTTAATTTTTTTTACCTTTTATACTTTTAACTTTTCATTGCTTCAGTATGGCATGGATGTAAAGGTGTGGAGGATATTTTTTCCTGTAACTTTCTTCAGTTTCAGAAATCTCATTATTTATCACACGATGCAGCAATAACACATAGGAATGACACTTACAACAAAATCAAGCCTTTTAATAACAAAAGAAGGCTTGGATTGCTGCAACTCTTTTTATTTCTGTTTCAAGGAAAAATCAGAGAGGAAATTAAATCACCTGCTGTCCCAATTAGCATTTAAATAGTCTCTGTTTGGCAGTGAATTTCATGCTCTTATTTAGGTTAAAGGGGTGAAGAAAGCGTTTGTTCCTGTCTGTGCAGCTGCTGCTGGGTGAAGTTTCTCCTGAAAGGATGCAGGGATTCATGGCTGTGTTCAGAGTCGTTGGATCTAAGGCTGCTCTAAATTCTTCAGATCAAGGGCATCTTTGGTCTCATCCAGCTTCAGACCAGGAAAATTGCTGTGAGATTTATGGAAGGAATTCCTGGCTGGGAGGGTGAGGAGGCCCTGGCACAGGTTGCCCAGAGAAGCTGTGGCTGCCCCTGGATCCTTGGAAGTGTCCAAGGCCAGGTTGGACGGGGCTTGGAGCAACCTGGGCTGGTGGAAGGTGTCCCTGCCCATGGCAGGGGTGGCACTGGATGGGCTTTAAAGTCCCTTCCAACCCAAACCATTCCATGGTTCTATAAAGTAAGATAAATATAGGCCTTACTTTTTCAGACAACACATTTAACACTTGACTGTTCCTGTGGCAGAAATTAGTAACTCGTCTCCCATCCAATGCTTTTATTTAGTTAGGAGCATTAGGAAGTTCTCTGTTTGTAATCTGGAACTATATTGACAATTTTATTGCCCTGGTTCTCTGTTCAGCTCACTGGTGTAATTCCACTGTTTCTTTGAGATATTTACAATTGACTCCACTGGAAAAAAGAAGAATGCCAGGATTATTTTTAATAAACTAGCACTCCAGATTTATTGTGGAATCAATAAAAATAGTTGTGCTTAAGCAGAAGCATCCTTTGTTGTGATAGAAAAGAAAACTGAAACATTTTTATATGCTGAATAAGAATTCCTGGCTTTATTTTTTTGTGTGCCAGGAGAGAACAGAGTATTTCCTTATACCATTGAAACAACACTTAGATAGGTGGCTAACATTTAGATGCAAAGAAGATAAGCAGCACATTCCTCGAAGAGCTAAGCCATAAACAAAAAAATAACGCACCAAAGTACTTTCAGAAAATATTTTGTTTTACATTCTGCTGCTTTCAACAATTTGAATTGCTACAGACAACAACAGTGCAGCTGTTATATTTCACAATATCAAGGCAGCATTTATGCATATATGTGTGAGATTTACACTTGTGTGAAGCCAAACTTATCCCAGGGTGTTGGGAGAAACAACTGCCTTTATAAATTCAAGTGCAGGTTAAGTGACTGCCATCCCTCAGTGCTGTAAATAGCACTGCTGGAATGTGCTCTGCTGGAATAGGGGTGGAAATAAGGGGGAGACAAAAACCCACTTCTTTGGAAGGGTGAACTTGTGAATTGTTTAGAAAAGGAGCCAGATAATCTCCACTGTAGAAGACTAAGTTTATATAGTGTTCTTTCTGGAAAAGGAACAATTCTAGACATTATGTACGGATTCATAGATAAGGCTTTGGATCAGTGTTTCTTTGAGAATGCATTTGAGAATATATTGAGAATATATGTTTTGTCTGAACCATTTAGGAGCTTTTCTGCTGAGTAGATTGGGAATTTGGTGTCTCTGTGGCACCAACCATGAGCACCAGTAACATCCCAGAAACAAGCAAACCCTTTCCAAAGAGAGAGCTCAGGCTCTCTGCCACACTATCCGGGTCAGAAGGTGTTTTGGTTGGCTCCAAGTGGGACAGGAGGAGGTTGTGGCTGCTCCCTGTGCTCTGGGAGTGCCCTCAGCACTGCTGGGTCTCACTTCTCCGAATGAGAACAGAGGTGAACAAAACACTGCCTCAAAA
Organism: Pseudopipra pipra; assembly: GCF_036250125.1. Lineage (NCBI taxonomy): Eukaryota > Metazoa > Chordata > Aves > Passeriformes > Pipridae > Pseudopipra > Pseudopipra pipra. Next base: position 337,993 of record NC_087557.1, read on the forward strand.
TTTGAAATCCCTTCTCGCAGGGCGGGTTTCTCTGTGTTCATCTCCGTTGCCCAGCACTACAGAGCAATTTGGAGTTCTGAAACAGCAATTATAAAAACAGTGATAAAAGACAGTTCAAAGAGTTTGAGACCACGAGCTGTAGCACACCTCGAATATGAAGGATTTTAGCAGTTTGTGTTTCCCCTGTGATTCATCTGGGAGTATCCACCAACATTGAATCTATGAATCCTCTATTATGTTTTATTTTCTCCAGCAGATCTTTATGCTGATTCATTCTTCATAAACTGTCTTTTCATGTGTTGATTTATGCACTAAAACACTCCACAGATTCAGCTTTCTTCCTTGTCTCTACAAGAAACCTGGTCCATTCTTTTTATTTTTAGTCAGGACAAGAATAGAAGGAAGAAAAACATGATTTTCACGTAGATTTTTAAGCAGTAACAGGTATAGTCAAATCTCTAAAGCCCATCCTCAGAGAGAGCTCCAGAGATTATGAGTTTCATTTTCTTAGAAATTTCCAGAATCATCAGGTTTTGTTCAGGTCCAATTAACTACAGGGACAGGACTATGATATCTATTGGCTCTGAAGGTCAGGCAAAAAGGCTGTAAATAGACCTTTCTGCTTCTCTTTGTCATAACTCTTCTCATTGTGTCAAAAAACTCTTTTCCAGGGCAGTCTTCTCCATTTTAAAGGTTAACTGCTGTTTTAGCTCGAGGTAAGATACCTGCTCCTCTGAAAGTGTTCTGAGAAACAGAGTGAAGGTATTTAGTGCATTGTGGAAAAAATGGGAAACAGTTTTTACCCCATTTACGAAGTTGAAATCCATACCTTTTTCTCCCATTGAATGTCAGACAACATTGGGTTTTAAAACAGTTGCAAATAAATTGAAAGAAACACAATCTTCCAGTCAGAGGGATTTTTTGGATTTCATTTGTCTTCTGCCAGTCTAAACAAATGCACCATTTTATCAGTCATGTCACCTAGATAATAAATGATTCCTATGAGCAGGTGTGAACTGAGAGAAAAGGATGTTTTGAGCTTGCCAAACTCTCCAGCAGACTGTAGAAGGATTAGATTAGTCTGAGCAATGCACACACAAGGCATTGGAAAGTCTCTTGATATTGTCAACGGGAGAATGAAAAGTTTTCCTGTCCCTCTAGGACCTGTGATAAACCATGAAATCAATATTTCTTACAGGGAAGAATAAATATATAAGCCAGTGACAATAGATATCTTGGTGGAATTTGGTTTTCTTATATTAATAATATTATATACCCACTAGAAGGTACCTCCTATATGTATTCACAGGGAAAAAGCTGTGATTGCCATACCCAAGACACATTTGGTTAAATGTAACCAGTTTGAATGCATTTGGTAGAATGTGACATGTAACCTGGACTATTTGTCGTTTGGATGGACAACTACATGTGACTCCAAAAATGCCCCCAGCTTACCCAGCAGGCTGTAAACCCATATTTTAATTGTCATCAACACAGAATCCCACGATGGCTGGGGCTGGGGGTGACCTCTGGAGAACATCCATTCCAACCCCCTGCTAAGGCAGGGGCACCCAGAGCAGGTGGCACAGGGTCACATCCAGGTGGGTTTGGAATGTCTCCAGAGAAGGAGAATTCACAGTCCTTGTGGGCAGCCTGCTCCAGTGCTCTGCCCCCCCTCAAAGAGAAGAAGTTTTTCCTCATGTTCAGGTGGAACTTCCAGTGTTTCAGTTTGTGCCTGTTGCCCCTTGTCCTGTCGCTGGGCACCGCTGAAAAGAGCCTGGCCCCATCCCCTTGACTCTGCCCCCTCAAGAGATTGGCACACACACAAAAACACCCGCAGGCCAGGGCACATCTAAGGGATCAAACCCCAAAATATAGAAAAGCTGCAAAATCTGTGTGCTGCTTACTCAGGCTGTGAGAAACACCTCCCAGGTGTGCCGGTCGTTCTCCCTTTCCTCTCTGCTCCCTGACACTATTAACAGATGCCGAGCTAATGAATCATTTCCTTGGAATTTAATGCCTGTCTTAAAAGCCTGTGCAAACTGGTGAGATTTTACAAGCTCGTTCACCAGTTCCTCACTCTTGGGTGGTTCATACAAACACCTTTCAGTCCTGAAGTGTTTGTGCTCCACCTGTACTGGCTGTTTAACTCCTGTGTAATCACTACACACTCCTGGAAGTGCATTTCTCCAGGCCAGTCATTCCTCTGCACTGCTGGCGTGATCGAGCTGCTTTCCCAGGCAGGAGGTAAATAAGATTAAGTCATTAAGAGCTGTTAGTTTTGTGCAAATGCCTTTACATGCACACAGGGCCAGCTGAACGTGGGGATGGTGAGCTCCTGAAGGAGCACTCACAGAGGTGTTTGAAGTGTATCACAAACTCATAGTAAAAGGCAAACACAACACCACAGGACAAGATACAGAAATAATTCCCTCTCGGATTCCATCAGAGGAGGAATTTTTCAGTACACGTGTTATGGAGACATGGAAGAAAAGGAAAGCCACCTTTCCTTCTCTTGTGTCCCTTTGATGTTCATGACAGAGGAGAAGTTTCAAATCCCTGATGTCACAGTAGCTGACACAGTAATCTGACTATGAGTAGTCATAAAAAAGAAATACATCCGAGTACATTCTAAGTATATAATATATGCTTTTTATTAAAATTCATTCATACATTTATACATATTTCATATGCATAATGCAAGAAGATAGTGAAGCTGATACTGATGAATTGTAGTTCTGGAAGTAGAATTTCAAGTGCTAGGTGAAAAAGACATAGAAAGGCAAAAAAATGACGAAGATGTTTCAAAGGGATAGTATATTAAGATAAAAAGAAATCCTAATGATAGTGCTTATTCATTGTAAGGTAAAAAACCTGTAAACAATAACATGGAAAACATACATATGTTCAGCAGACTTTTCTGTTTTGACCTTGGGAAAATTCCAGACAATTGTGAGCACATAGTTAAGGAAGAAACACTTTCCATTTCAGCAGGGGGAAATATGTTTAAAAGATCTTGAATATTTTTCTTTCTGATCACCACATCTAGATAATTGAAATTTTAAGGGACATAGATGAGATGTGTTCTGTACTATCAGGCCCAGCTTCTTCTCTTCCTCAAGGGAGGCTGCTCTGTTTGCTTTGCTCATATTGGTGTCTTTTTCCCTACCAGCAAGATTTTGTACAAAGGTAGGTATTTTCAGAGGGCTGCTCAGTCACTATATAACTAAATCCCTTGTTCTTCACCTTGAATAGAAAAATGAACGGTAACAAGCATTTAGTAAAGGTTATGGCAGATTTCTGATTATTATTATTATTATTATTGCTTACCTGATCATAATAAACATTGAAAGGTTTATGACCTGTGCTGGTAAGGAGAATGTTTTCACTTGACAATCTGTGAATAACACAGCCTTGGTTACTACCTGATCCTGGGTGAATCCTCTCTTTAAAAGCCTTTTTTTTTTTTTTTAATAACAAATATTTTCTGTACTTACTATGTTAGAACTGCCAGTAGGTAGCTGTGAGGTCATAGGATATTGCTGCTATGAAACCCTCTTTTATCAAACTGGTAGGACTGTGGTATAGCTGGGGCCCAGTGCTGCAATGTAAGGAAGGGATTGAGCCATTGGAGAGTGTCCAAAGGAGGCACTGAGGATGGGAAGGGCCTTGATTTGAAGTCGTGGGAGGACACTGAGGGCACTTGGTGTGTTCAGCTGGAGCAGAGGAGACTGAGGGGAGACCTCAGTGCAGTTCCAATTCCTGGGCAGGGGCAGAGGAGGGGCAGGGACTGAGCTCTGCTCTGGGGGGACCAGGGACAGCAGCCAGGGAATGGCTGGAGCTGTGCCAGGGCAGGGTCAGGTTGGATCTCAGGGAAAGGTTCTTCCCCCAGAGGGTGGTGGGCACTGCCCAGGCTCCCCAGGGCAGTGGGCACAGCCCCAAGGCTGCCAGAGCTCCAGGAGGGTTTGGATGATCCTCTGGGGCACAGGGGGTGACTCTTGGGGATGGGTCTGTGCAGGGCTGAGGGTTGGACTGGATGATCCTGGTGGGTCCCTTCCAGCTCAGCATGTCCTGGGATTCTGGGATCCTGGGATTCTGGGATTCTCTGTACCTACACAGCCTGTCTCCTGTGGAGGAATTGGCCTGGGTACAATTTCCCCCAAATGCTACAGTCATACATGGCTTTTGTGTCGAGTGGGATGGAGGAGATGTGGTTGATGGTGCTCTGACCCACCAGTCAGACAGCTGAGCTGCCCCTGGCTGTGTCTGTGCAGCTGCCAGCCCACCCCACTCCAGTCACACACCGGGGCCTGGTGCAGATCATGAGCATTGTAATGTCTCATTGTCCTTTTTCTTCTGCAGTTGGATATAAAATGAAATGTATCTCATCTTGGCCTTATTCAAGCCATGGCTTCAGGCATTAGAAATCCTCGAGCTTTTTAGGAAGGTAGCAGGAGAAAAACCCCATATATTCTCTCATTGTGCTCTTCTGCCAACAGAGTAACTTGCAGCTGCAAGGGAAAGCACTGGATTCAGAATCCCACTGTCATTCCAGCCCAGTCAAAGCAGACACGTTCCACCATCCAGGTGTGAAGTTGCCTCATTAGGAGAAAGCAACACAGAAGAGTTCTTTTGTATTAGAAGTGATGTGGAGTTCATTTTCCCAGAGTGTTCTCCACACTATGTCACAATGTTGTTTGATAACATTTATGCTTACTGGCAATAATACTGTTTTATAAAACACACAAGTTACTTACAATGAGACCTAACATTGCTGATTTTGCCTGGGCTCTCTTCTGTGTGTGGTTGACCTTAGGAGAGGCTGTTGTAGTGAAGAAGAATCCATCAGACTCACAGCAAACCTCTTTGTAGGCTGATTCAGTCATCTGCAATAGCAGAGATTATATTCCCATTTTAGATCTCCTACACACTACAATTTTAAAGTTCAATGGCATTTTTAAAATTTCTTTCATCTAGATGTTTTATATAGAGCTTTCCCTATATCTCCCTGTACCCCTATGATTTAAATGAGTGCAGTGGTAGAAGCAAATGTATAATTTATGTACACATTTGGAAAAAAACTATAGCTTGAAACTCAAAGGACACATTGACAGCCCTTGTTGGCCTGCTGCCCTAGCCGTCCTCTCAGATCCACCTGCAATTTAAGCTTCTTTCAAGATAAAATCTTGTCCACAACTTGTATGGTACTTTACTAGGGAGTGTTTCATGTCAGAATGTTAATTGTTTCTTGAGATTAAACATCACTCTCAATGTCTTTGAATAGCAACGTGAATCAAAAATGTTAGGAAATAATTAAAGAAAAGAGTGTTGAAATGACAACTGTGTTTTAAATTGTGCTGGTTTTCACCCCACACTGACTCCCTGACTGGTCATTCTTCAACCCAACGTTCTCTGAGTAGAACTGATGGCAGGAGAGCCCCTCCAGCAGCCAGAGGCTGTGCCATCCTGCAGTCCAGCTGGTCAGAGATGGCACTGCTGGGCTCCAGGGCTCCTGTGTGTGCATTACCCAACAGCCAGGAGGCAGATTTTGGGTAGGACATACAAATCCATGGTTCTGGCGTGCAGGAAGATGGAGAGAATGCTGCCCATGGCCTCTGGCACTACCTATGATAATAACAGGATTCCATTATGGGCTTCATCCTGGGAGCCAGACTGACTGATTTCCTCTGTCCTGTTCAAGCCCAGGAGCTCTGAGCCATCATCCCTCTCTGCACCAGGCTTTGCCCTGAGCACTGAGAACTCCATCCAATGGGTAACATATTGTTGGGGCTGCAAATCTCTGGGCAGCACAGGGGGTACCACCTGCTATTCACTTCTTGAGCAGCTGCTGCTCTTGGCTTTTGCACAGCAGAGGAAGAGGAGGAGTAGGAAAGAACGAGCTTCTCATATCTGTGGTGTTTGTTCCCAGTGGATAATTGGTTTTCTTGTCCAGCAGCCAGCACTGATGCCATGCTATGCTGTGGGAGGTGTTCTCCTGATGAAATGGCACTCCAGCCACTTTGGAAGGCAGGATTTTCTCTGCTCAGATGTTCATTAACTCTGCCAGGCCTGCTAGCCTGCCTCTGGCAGTGGGCAGGAGCATGACTTCCACAGGGGAATAATGCACATTTGGTACCAAAAATTGGTTGGGGCTGGAGAGTTTGTGCTGAAGAGACTACAAAGGGTGATGAGAGAGAGGGAATGAAAACAGGAGAGAATATACCACTGCCTGCAATGTGAAATTAAAATAAAAAAGGGAAATTATATGCATAGCTATATAAATAGGCATATTTCTTTAAGTCATACAAAAGAAACATAGGGATATGGTTTAACTTACAGTGACATGGCTAAAAAGAGAAAATAGCTCTAGTTTTGGGATAGTGGTTACTAGTGACTCTCAAACACCCAGGAAGCATTTGTGGAAAAACTCCCTCAGCATTCTAGAAATGATGCAGCACAACCCCTCACCCTGAACTCCAACCCAGCTTTCCCTGCTCCTGCACTTCACTCTCATAAACCCAGTTCCTTCTGAAATCTGAAATGTTTTCTCGGGTTTCCTGTTGGGGAAGCTGCTCATCCCTTCTGGCTTGTCCACGTCCAGCATCCCTGCTCCTGCAGACAGGCAGCTCACTCTTGGTGTCCTGTGGCCCTCTTTTGTCTTCAGAGGTGAAACTTCTCGTATCTCCCAGAGGATTTAGGGCTTCGTCTTTCCATATTCCAAAATATTTCATTTAGGAAAGACTGCAGCAAAAATAGAGAAGCTGGCTTTTAAAATCTCTAAAAGCTTCAGCTGAGTCTGTGGCAGAAATATAAAGCTGTCATCTTTTGAAAAAGTCCCATCTTCCATATTCTACTCCCCCAGATTCCTCGGCAGTGAATTTCCAAGGGTGATTACTTGCTGCACTAATAATTTGTTTGCACTGATATGTTCTGAGCAGAAAATATTGACAAAACTTTTACAAAAGCATTAGCCTACTTCCTCTCTTTGATATAACATAAAATAATAAAAAAAAATAAATCCTTCCATAGCAAAAACTGTGGAAAGAACTCAAATTTGCTTCAGCCAAACAAATTTCTATTAGTACTGGAATAACCCAGCCCTTGGATTAGGTCAGGGGAACCTGAACTTGGAAATTCTTCTGAATTTGTTGTGGATGAGGCCATTGTTTCCAGTTTAGCTCCTCCAAGAAATGATTTGCTGCTTCTGGAGAAGGGCTGCAAGACATGCCTGAGCCCATTGTGCACAAGGACACACAGAGAAGGCAAAGAGCTCAGTCCAGGGTTAAGAGGGGATTCAGACTGGAGCTGGAATTAGTTACTCAGATATTATGTATCTCATATTTGGAATAATTTTCAATTGTCCAATGATTGCCAAAAACTGGCACCTGAAATTGGCAATGTTCAAACTGAAAATAAAATGCACTCTGTGTAGTTAAATACCACACCAGACTGGTGAGAAATTCTGAGAAATCCTCAGCATCTGAGGCAGGAGGAGATGTTTTTTTCTGGGAAACAAGTTTCTTCTTGAGTCCCAAACGTGTGGCCTGGGCAGCCAGAGGGGTTTTGGTGAGATTTACTTTAAGTGCATTGAAAAGGGGGCAGGTGAGGGGATGAGGGTGGTCTTCTCTGTCCTTAAATGCTCTAAATGAAAATCGAATTAAGGGTGGCAGCAAACCAGCTTTTGTAAGAGTTGCATCTTTTCCATTAATCTTGTGGTGGAACCTTAGCTCAGTGAGCAAGTTTAGAAGAAAAGGTTTCATCAAGGTATAAAAATGAGTATTTTACATCATAAAGCTTGCATTATCTTCTTGGTGTCAAAGCAATTCTATCTCGATGGTCTGTTCAGGAACTACAATTAACCTGTATTTTCTGACCTGTTCAAATGGATGATATGACTAGAAAGCTCAGAATTTAAACAAAAAAAGCGGGGATTTTTTTCCTGTTTGTTTGTTTGTTTGTTTTTCACATGAAAATTGCATTTACACTGCAGGGTAATTCACTGTTTCACTGTCTGCATTAACGTGGTCAATATGCCCAACGAGTACTTCTTAAATTTTGCAGACAAAAAATGTTGATGTGTAATTTTTCTCATTTCTTTCTACTGATAAGCAGTAGTTCCATAAAAGCTGAAAAAAGAGGTTGTTGGCTCTATAGCTTCCTAAAGGGAAAGGGAAGTTTTGAGAGAAAACTTTGACAATTAAATTGAAGAATCCCCTATCAGGTAGCAATTTCCAAATACTAATTTAGGCACACTGGTGATGGGTAGAGTCTTTAAGGACTGTGGGGATCTGTTTAGTCTTATGCTCTTGGCTGATAAATTGCATTAAGTTTCCATCAAGTTAAAGAAATTTCTTCATAATATCATTTTCACATTTGCTGTGATAAAAAATGGCATCTGCAAGAATGTGTATGAGAGGAAAGGCAGCTCACAGGGGCTGCACCACACTGTCACTAGAATAAAGAAAAATGGAAGCTGGACTGGGGATAGGACAGTTAGATCTGCAAGAGAAGCAGGAGGATTATGGAAAGCAGAAGAACCTATTTATCAGGGTTCTACTAATGACTGTGAACTTAAAAGTATTAAAAAGTCTCGCTGTTGATTATGTATTGCCCTGGTCATTCAGCTTTGTTTCAGGAATCCCTCAAATGTTATTTGCTTGCTGCATCTTTGATTTCTTTGCTTGCGTGAATTTTTTAAGTGAATGTTGCTCTGTATTTAGCTGGGACCTTGGTAAAATCTTTTAGGCTCTCTAATCTCTTTGCTTTCCTACATCTTATCTAAGAGGAATCTTAATTGACATGACTGTAGGAGTGACTCAACAAAGTGGGACCTAAAGCAGGGTCTTCAGTTTGCTTGGACTTAATTCTCAGAGTCTGCAACCAAAACAGCTACTGCTGTACCTTGGAAAAGCAAGGCTACTGCCAGGGCTGTGTGTCTTGTCTGGATTTTGAGGACAAGGAGTCCTTCTCACTAATAACTCTATCGGGTATCTTAATTGGTAAGTAAATGAATAAAAGATGTGTTTATTGCTGTGCAATGAGCTTGTTTGTTTTCCCTGCTGTCATTGATTTATTTTGGAGAGGGGAAGGGGACAAGTTTTTGAATTCATTTGTATCCCTCCTACATTTGAAAAGTTTTTAGGAGTTAGTCTTGCTGTCTGTGTATTTCCTCAAAATGGAGGCCAGAAGTACAGAAAACCTGAATTATCATAGTAAGGTCAAGTATGGTGTTTCTCTAGATTATTTAAATTATCCAGCTGTGTACCTGAGTGACTTATCATCAAAAGCAAAGAACACAGACTGTTTCCTGTTATGATTTTAAGATTTGCCTCGTGCTAATGAATACGCTTGCTGCATTCGGTCCAAACCTGGGGTAATAACTGCTTTAGTTTCAATTTGTAGCAAATCTGGTGGGTTTAGAGCTGTATTCGCACCAGAGACCGCAAAACCCCAACAGGAACAGCAGCAACCGAAGTGGCTTCGTTTTTATTTGTTTCTTTCCACGCAGTTATTTGGTTATGGAGCAGTGTCACCACTTCTAACGAGTGGCTTGTCCTGTGCCCGTGACTCATGCCGGGGTGTCACTGCCGAGGCCCTCTGTCCCACCCAGCCATCGCCCCCAGCCACCCAGCAGAGCAGAGGGCTTGGCAAACGAAGAACATGGGTCTGGCTGACGTGTCTCTGAGCGGGAACCGCTTTGTCTTGCAGAGAGTTTGGCCGCTGGAAAGTGAACAACCTCGCTGTGGAAAGGAGGAATTTCCTGGGCTCTCCGCTGCCGCTCGCCCCCGAGTTCTTCCGGAACATCCGGCTGCTGGGCCGGCGCCCGACCCTCCAGCAGATCACAGAGAACCTCATCAAGAAATATGGGACACACTTCCTGCTGTCAGCCACCCTGGGAGGTAGGGCTCGTGCCTGGAGACACTGGGGAGGAAAGTTTGGGTCTGTGCTGGTTTAAAGGTAAACCAGCAGGGAAATGAACTCAACTCAAAGGAGAGATTATAAGTCAGAATAACAATTTAATAAAATAATACAATACGATTATACAGACAAACAGTTGGTTTGAACCCACAAAACCCAAGTGTATAACCCAGCACCCTGGGGCATGAACAGAGTGGTGTTCTTTGGGCCCCCTGAGTCCAAAGGAAAAGGAGAGGGGAAAAAACCTGTTGGTGAGAGGGCTGGTGCAGTCTGGTCAAGGGTGGTGATCTGCAGTCTTCCTCTGGATCCCACGAGTGGTTAAAAAAGTCCCAAGACTCCAAGATTATCTATCCTCCAGTTCAGGCAGGAATGCCCGGTACCTCCCTCAGGGCAGGGAGTTCCACACTGGGTGTGAGGAGCATCCTCCTGTCTCACAGGCCTCTTAACACCCAGTTTACAGCCTGAGGAGTCAGGGCTGCTCTGGGCAGAGGGTGTAAATGCTCTATTGATACCAGTTTCTGGGCAATGTCATGGAAGGCTCTAGAATACCCAGTTTTGGGTTACACCCATGCAGTGCTGAACTGGTCCCAGCTGTTCTAACTAGGACAGGGTCACTGCTGGTTCCTTTGCAGAACCGGTGGCTCCTCAGAGGGGCTGGGATCAGCAGCTCTCCGGGCAGCAGGTTTTGTTACAAGCCTGGTGGCTCCTTCTGCTGATGTTAAACTTTGCTTTACTGATGCTGTATAAACAGTTTCATTATGCACAAAAAGAAAAGCAATCCTGTTGCTAAGATTGAAGCACTTCACCCCAGTTCCTGGTGTGCCCCGTGGCTTTGGGGGATGTTTCTCTGCGCTGAGGTGGTTAAGGGGAGGGATGTTTTTCTGTAAGAGGTCCTTAAAATAACAACAGATTACAGAAATATCTGGGTCCTTTACAGTCCTGCAGAAATAAAGCCAGAAAACCAGGATCAACTATTTCCATCGAATCCTTGAATCCATGAGACTTTTAAACCACTTTGCTGGGAAATCCCTATTTGCCACTCTGCCCTTTTTAGAACTAGTTTCCACTTAACCAGTGGCACTGAGTTTTCAAAATGGGCTGATGAGGCTTTGCCATGTGATTCCCATTATCTGAATGGGATCTGCGTGCCTCAGTCCCCACAGACTAGTTTGGAAAGGGTAGCCTGATGGATAATTGGGATCCAGTCACTGAATGGATTGAAGAAATCCAGTGAAGAGGCCTAATGTTCAAGGGAGAGCATAAATTGTTCCGAATGAGAGATAATTAGTACCTGTGATTACCCACCCAGGCATTACAGAATGAACTGACATTTCACAAATGCAGCTTCATCCCGTGGTGGGCGATTGTATTAAAGGCAATTCCGGTGATTGAGTGTCCTTCCAGCAGGACAGGCTTGTTGAAATCCTTTATTCACCTGAGGAATGGTTTTCTTTAATGCATCTCATGACTGAATCCCAACCATTTGTGAAGGAAATAAAAGCTTTCCTGGTCTGGCTGATAGCTGAGACCTGTAACAACCAAAATGGTTCACAGGGGCCACCTTTTGGAAGTGACCATCCTAGAAACAAGGTGAATTTCTGTCTTGCTGTAGTGGTTTTAAAAAATAAAGAGCTAATTCCTAATGTTATTTTGGGAACTGGTACCTCTACAGCAAATACATTCCCCTTAGAATTTTAAGAACAAATTACACCTGTTGACCAGCAATTTGAAATAAAAATCCCATAATTTATTTTAATTACTTTGAATATTTTTGCATGTAAATATACCTTCTTATAAATGACTGTGTGTTCCCTTAAGTATATGACACATTTGCATAGAAAAACTAACTGCTGAAGATAAAGGAAATGTTTATTAAAATACAATAATTAAGGCTTTGCCTGCAGCATGTATCCTACTGCAAGGATTATCCAGTGGTTAAAGTTCTTTTTCAGTGTTACTGGCTATCTGCTCATTACTAACTCATGTAACTAGCAGTACCTCAGCCATACAATTAAATTAATTTTCAAGGTGCAATTGGATCCAACAACTCTAGGAAAACAGTCTAACATGAGAATAACTGACCTTTAAAATCAAAGCACCGGTATCACGCTGATCATAAAAGAGCTACAGAGCTGACACCCTTTAGGAGGTCTGGACCTAAGTGAAAACTAACACTGAAACCATATTTTTTGGAAGACATTTGAAAATCGGAGCTCAGACATTCGATATCCTCCCCAAAGTGTCAGGAGGCACACCTGCTGCCTTCCATTATCATTGGATGGGTGCTGAATACTTAAAAAAAATGTTTCTATTACAATAATTACAGGGAATTAGTGATTTCTAAGAGCTTTCATGAGGTAGCTAATAAACCCACACTTTCCTGTATGTGTTAGTTCTCATTTTTGCCTAGATCGAATGGGGATTCCCACAGATGCTTGTCCACACTTTATTAACATGTAATTAGATTTTTTTTTCTTTCAGTAATGTATTAGTACTTACCCTTTAATTACAAGTTGTTTTATTGTGAAAGCTTTGTCACTTCTGCAGCTTGTTAAAAGCAGAAGACCAAACTGACTGTGCACAGTACTTTCAGTTAATGAATCCCCAATCATCTGTATTCATGGACAGAAAGGAAAAGTTGGCAAATGAATGAGGATGTGGTAAGATTTGTGTGCCTCTGTGACCATTTGGCTCTCATGAAGATCCCTTTTTGAGCATAAAGGGAACTCTTGCACGTGGTTGGTTGTGATCCGTTCCCAAGCCTTTATTCACAAACACAGAAATATGCTCCTCAAGGGCACTGGGAAATGAGAACTTGGGGAAAAGGGTTCTATATTTCTTGCTGCCACAAAATAATCCAGAAAGTGACATTTCTCAGTGCCCTAATGGGCAGCTCCAGGCTGGCTGAAGGCCCCTGTGTGAGCTGGTGTGTGGGCAGGGAGTTCAGGGGGGGCTCATTTAACTCCTGCTGCCCCTGCACTGGCTGTGGGCAGTGCCAAACCTGCAGGGCCAGGAGAGCTGCCTTTGGTTAAATTCTGTTCACTCCCGGGGGTGCTGGGCTGGGCTGGGCCATCCCCAGGAGGGGAGGAGGTTTCTTCCTGCCCTCCACGACAACACAGGGCAAAACTGTCAGTACACAGCCCAGGCAACACTGACCACCACAGCTCGAAGGGAAAAGCAAAAGTGGGGTCCTACCAGGGAACTCCAACCTTGAAGGTGAGAGAAGGGCAGCTCCCTGAGCATCTCATTTCATCAGGCTTGCTTTGGGCAGGGAGTTGGACTGGATGGCTGCCAGAATTCATTCCAACCTAAATTATTGTCTGACTCTACGAACTGTATTTCTAAATTCTTCATCAGTGTTCAGCTAGAAGTTCCAAAAACCAGAGGTTCTTCTTTGAATGGGAGACAGCACACAGTCTTACATTTCCTCCTTTTTTTTTGCATTGATATTTTTGTGCCTGCATCAAACAGTGATGGTCCAGTTGGCTGGGACTGCATTTTAATGGTTTGCAAAAAAGTCCTGTGCAGCAGTGAGGTCAGAGCTGGAGGGTATTCAGGAGCCTGGGGCCCCATTGCAGGAGAAGTGTAAGAGGACAAAACCAACAGTGAATCTCACCTTAAGGTGGATTATCTTAAATGATGACTTAATGAACCTAAAGGATTCACTTTAATGTTGTTCCTACATATAAAGGCTATTTAGCAAATCTACAGAGCTGGTGATGAGACAATTACAGATAATTAACATACCACAATGAAATGACAGGCCCTTTTTCCAGGCATTTGGGTGAAGTGAGGCTGATTTGGGTGCTTTGCAACACTCAGAGAGTGGTCTTGATGATCTCAGAGGTCTTTTCCGACCCGGCTGATTCTATGAGTCCAAGATCCTGTGACTTTGCCATGAGTCCTCCTTGCACCTGGAAACAGGGGAACTGCTCTGAAAAAACCAATTTGCTGGAGAAAGCGAAGGATTTGCATGAAGCTGGAACCTTGTTAGGCCGTTGGCTAAATGTTACTCTCAAATGTTTGAGATGGATCTCTTTGTACTGCTGTTGTCAGTCATCACTGCTCAGGGTGTTCCCTGCCAGCCCATCAGTGCATTCAACTCTCGGGGTCAGGAATAGCCCTTGGTACTGTCCAAGGCTTTGAGAATGGGAAGAAGAAAAAAAGGTAGTTTTGTCTTTACAACAGACAGTCTTAGCAGGTTTGGGCAGATCAGCTCGACCCCAACTTCTTGTGATTTTCCTCTCCACTGATTCCAGCCCTGCCAGTGTGAGAGTTACACCTTTACTGTTCTGGGAGGGTCAGGTTTTCTGTGCCTCATTAATATTCCTCTGGAGCTGTGTATTACTCTGCCTGCAGAGATGGGGGGAATTGTCAGGTGGTGTAAAACAGTGAATCTGAATGAATTCTGAAGGATTTATTAGCACTTTCACTAACTGCTGCTATGACCTAGGCTTTCTATAATGCTCCTTTCAAGGTAAGATACAAACTGTTGGCAAATATGAGAGGGAGAGGACGGTCTCAAATGGCTGATGTGAGAAAGAAACTTGAAAATTTTGCATCAGACTTGCAAATATCCCCCCCTCTGGGGATGGAACTTTCCCAGCATTTCAGATTATGGAAGCCAAGGGGAAGAAAAAAAAAGCACAAAATATATTAACTTTCTTCTCCTGCCTCCTCGATGAAGAAAACAATGAAATCCTCAAACAGATGGTTTGTATGGAATTAATGTTCCCTGTTATTCACCTGAACCATGGCAATGATACCACATCTGGCCTGGCATGAATTTATATCAGTTTGGAACCTGTGCATTTCCATCAGCATCTGCTGAAGTCTGGGAAAATGACCTGATAAGACCCCAACAGTCCATTTGGTGATCCAGACAGGAAGGGATTTTGCATGAGCACTAAGGTAGTAGCTGAGGCACTTTATTCAATCAGAAACTTTGGAGGAGTTCACAGGCCAGAACCCCTCAGGACTTTGTAAGATACACCCACGTGTGTGCAGACAGAGCTCTGGGTGGGCATCTGAGGATGGTGCTCAGCTAGATCTGCCTTTGAGTGTCATCCTTTTATTCCTGTTCCCTCTCTTTCTGACTGAAGGGGTGAGAACTGCTTGGATCACTGCCTTTTCCTACCACTACCCAGTCTACAGATGAAAATATGAAAGATCAAAGCCTGTAAACCCTTCATCATTACAAAGATGTGGGTACAGGCAAACAATCTCTCAATAATTGAGGCAGAAAATAGCACTAAGTATTTAAATCATATGAATATGTATTACAATGTATAACAAAGTATATTTACTCTTTCAATAGATGGCTATATTTAGTTACAGTTGTTACAGCATTATTCCAATTCTACCATGTTGACAGTGGTTTGCATTTTTAATTTAAATAATTCCTGAATATGTTCTTAAGATGCACACAAAATTAATTTCTAATTTCTAAATGCCATGTACAAACTGTTGGTTAGGAGTCTTACATTTAAATGGCCAGAGATATATCGGGGTAAATTTCTTTACATATGTTTTATTTCATATTTCTTTAAAAAAACCAGCACGTGGAATAACTTTCTCAACTCAGGAGAGTGGCTGTCAGTGGGAGCCTCTCCATGGCCACAAAGCATCCGTGCAGTGACTCTGCTAATTTCTGGAACCAGTCAATCCTTGGATTACGTGGCATCATTTTGTGAGCATAACTGAGTGTTTTCATGCTATTTCCTTTAAACCTGAGAAAGTGAAGTTAACTGGCTCTTGAACTTCGTGCTGGAGAGTAAATTCTGCTTGAGGAGCTTGTGAAAAGCACAGCTGGGAGAATTCCATGCTGAGTAATCACATTTTCTTAGTATTCACCGTCATTACTCCTTTTCAGTTCTTAAAACTTGTAACTTTCTAAATCACACTTGGTTTTTTAGCTGATGTTTGGACGTCTCCTTAGCCTGTTTCATGGTGGTAGACTGTAACCAGTGGAAAACAAGATTCAACCACGCTTTCAATGTGACAAAAGAGCCTCTTCTGGCGTGGGTTTCATTTTCTAGAAATTAACTTCAAACTCAAATTGTCTTTCCCAAATCAAATCTGAGTCAGTGGTGTTAATTCCCAAACCCAGGAGTTCTGGGTGCAGTTCTGCAGGGATGTGGGTGCCTGAGCACCAGTGTATGGGGCAGTTCTTGGGTTTTTAATCCACCTTTTCTAACAGGAGCTAAATTGGCTCTGACAGATGAAAAACTGTCAAAATCCTTTTGAACAGCAACTGTTTTTGAAACCCACCTGATTGCACAGCTACCAGTGCCTGGGAATGGCAGTGCTGAGCCAGGACATGCTTGTGTGAGATTCCACATAAATGCCATGCAGGAATTTTTGAGGAGGAAGAACTTGTTCCCCACTCACACTGAGGGCCCTTCACTGCAGCTGCCTTTGCTCAGCCCTGGGAGATGTGAGTCAAAGTAAACGTTTCAACCTGGTCACAAAGGATGAAAACCAGAACATCTCCATCAGGGAGTGGGACTGAGGCTGCAGGGCTGGGGATGCCAAGGGAATCCTGCCTGCCAGAACACACCCACCACCAACTGCCGTGGAAAGCATGGGATCAAACGGGACTGGGTCAGTAGGATGATGTGACAACTGTGATGGGCTTTAAAGGCTGTTTTCCTGAGACTTTCCAGTCAAAACAAAACAGCACAGCACAACACACAAATGCTTTTTCAAGGTTTGTTTGTTTGTTTTTGAAACGGGAATTTTTATTGTGGTTTCGCTCTCTGCCCCCTGGAGAGCAGTGGATGGGAAAATCCCTGGGGTTTTTCAACAGTTAAAACAAACTCTGTTTCAATAATAAAACTTAGCAGAACTCTGTTGAAGTAGAAGTCATCTCATTCTCTCTGCTAATGACTACACAGATCAATCAAAAGTGTTTATACCAGAGAAAGATGGGGTGGATGCTCGGAGGGCTGGAGCAGCTCTCCTTTGGGCACAAGCTGAGGCAGCTGGAGGTGTTCAACCTGGAGAAGAGAAGGCTCCAGGGAGACCTTATTGCAACCTTCCAGTGCCTAAAGGGGCTTATAAAAAAGGAGGGAGAATGACTTTTTACATGGACAAACAGTAACAGGACAAGGGGGAATGGTTTTAAACTAAGAGAGAAGAAATTTAGGTTAGATGTTTGGAAGGAATTGCTGGCTGTGAGGGTGGGGAGGCCCTGGCACAGGTTGCCCAGAGAAGCTGTGGCTGCCCCTGGATCCCTGGAAGTGTCCAAGGCCAGGTTGGACGGGGCTTGGAGCAACATGGGCTAGTGGAAGGTGTCCCTGCCCATGGCAGGGGGTGGCACTGGATGGACTTTAAGGTCTCTTCCAACCCAAACCACTCCATGGTTCTGTGGTATCAGAGAAGACAACATCAGAACTCAGAGGGGTAAATACTGTGTCAGTGACTAGATCAGGCCATGCAAATTGGGTGCAAAATTTAACTAGGAGATTTTTCTCCATGTTTTCTCCTCTTCCAGAAGTCTTAGCTGGTGTATTTAGAATAAAGGGGCTTTTGAAAGCTCAACCACCTTTCTAGTAGAAAGATGAGTTGTAAGGACCAAGAAAACAAGCACTCAAAGCTGCAGAAAATCTCTGAAAACAGAGGGGGGAGAGAAGTTTTCAGGTTCTTTGTTTTTTCATTATCATAGAACCACAGATTCGTAGAATGGTTTGGGTTGGAAGGGATCCTTGGACCAGGCTGCTCCCTCTAACCTGGCCTTGAGCACTTCCAGGGATCCAGGGGCAGCCACAGCTTCTCTGGGCAACCTGTGCCAGGGCCTCCCCACCCTCACAGGAAAATCTTAACATCTGTTCTAAACCACATCTTTACAGCTCCACAAACAGCTGCCCGAAGCCCACAGCCTCTGGCTCAGCTCTCTGCCCACTCCATTGCTTTTCATCTCAGGAACACCTTTCCCACTGGCTGGATCCCACGGCAGGTTGTGCCAAGGCAGGTTCTGTCGCACGGGCAGAGCTGAAAGCCAACGGTGCTGGAGCCTGGAGGTGGTTTTGGTGGCACACTTCTCTCGGAGTACAAGTCATTAGGGTCTGCTGTGCTTTCCCAGTGCCCTGCTCATGGCAGCTGGCACAGCTGCAGCACAGTGTGACAAATGTCCCACCTGGCCACAGCGCTGGCACTGCCTGAGGGTGCAGTGAACCCTGTGCACAAATCTGTGCTGGTGCCACGTGCCCATCCCCGCCCTGCCAGGCACCTGGGCTGCTTTGCAGGAGGTTCTGGCAGTAGTTAAGTAAAACATGAACCCGTGTCTAACCATTACAGCAGAAAGATTGGATAACTGGGCGGGAGAATCCTCGTCTTTCTGGACGCTGCTTTAACTCCTGGTTCTTCGGAGCTCCAGGCAGTGAATCCCTGCATTGATGGCTGTGTGCACAAAAAAAAATCACCCATTATGGCACCACAGGAGGAGAAGTGTGAGTGTGGTGGTGGAAACTGAGGGAAGCTCCAGCTGGAATAGCCACCTGTCCTGGGCACAGCTGTCCCTTCCAGGACAAAAGGAACAGACTGGACAAGCCCCTTGCAGGGCTAATTAGATAAAAGGCTCCTGGGTAATGGCAGTTTTGCCTTTCTGAAGGGCCTGACTGTCCTCTGAATTTCTGAGAGATTGGGAAGCACGGAAGGTACATTGGGGAAAGAGGAGTGTGCTCGTGTTAATTAAAGACAAAGGAGCTCTGTGAGCCAGACTTTGCTGACAGATGTGCTCCCCTGCACGGAGGCAGGAGCGTTCTGCACTCAGCACTGCTCACCACCAGGATTATCTCCCTCTAAAGATGATGTCATGTTTTCATCCTGCATTTTATCCCTCTCCAGCTATTACTTTTTGGCACATAAACTCATGTGAAGCTGGCATCCCATCCCCTGCATGGGCACAGTGCCACTGCAGCAGATGGGTGAGCAGTGAAACGAGCACAAGTGGCAAGTCAGACCCTGTCAGGGTAACTTCCTTTCCAGGAACAAGGAAACAGCATTCAGTGGAGTTGTTCAGCACCTAAAATACAGGTATAATGACATTATAATGACAGCATAATCCATTCCTGAGCTAAGTTTTGAAGAATGCAAGTTACCAAACACAGGCTCAAAAAGTGAGAAAAGTGTTTTTGTAGTGACTTCGGACATAAATGGCACAGAAGAAAATCCTGAGTCAATAAATTACTTTTCTAATTTTTTTCCTGAAGTAAGGAGTTTTGCCTAAACCCTTTACTAAATGAATGAATGCTTGCTTAGCCTGGAACACAGGTAAAAGTATTCATGAACTAGACAATAAATGTGGAAAATCTGTCGGTATTAGACGGTCTAATCTGGAATGGTTCCTCAGAACTAATTCAGTTAAGCGAGTCAGATTTTTGGTTTTCAATAATCCTACAGAAATTATAATTTCTGACTTCAACAGTATTGATCCATGTCTCTATAAAGAGAGAGGAAGTGAAAAATCCACCACGGGAGAGGCTGGATCTTCTCTTTGCTTTTGGAAGAGCAAGGGCTTTCCAAAGATCCCATACTTTTCAGCCATATAAGTCTGGTTTAAGACAAGTGTTCTATCACATTTCAGGCGTTTTAGCATTGCTGAATTCATTAGAAAGCACAGGGTTGCTTATAACCAGTTCATTTTCTTTTACACCAGCATTAAACACTGTAAACCGGATGTATTAAACCTTGGAAATAAACAAGGTTTATTTATTTATTTATATTATTTACGTGGTTCTGTGGGTTATCCCTGTGCTGCTGGGTGTTGCTGATGCCTGCTGGGGTTCCTCTTGTCTCCCTGCCCAGGAGAGGAGTCGCTCACGATTTTTGTGGACAAACGGAAGCTGAGCAAGAGGTCGGAGGGGAGCGAGCCCGGCACCAACAGCTCGGCGGTGACGCTGGAGACGCTGCACCAGCTGGCAGCCTCCTACTTCATCGACAGGGACAGCACCCTGCGCCGCCTGCACCACGTCCAGATCGCCTCCACCGCCATCAAGGTACGGCACAACCCCCGCAACAACCTCCTTCACTGGCTGCTGCCCCCGGGGGAAAAAAACAAAATTAACGAAAAAATAGTTCCTAGCAAAATAAGGATTTTTTTTTACTCTGAGCTTTTTTTGACCTGTTTGATTTATAAGGAAGATTCTAGTTTAGAAGAGGGTCTAAAGATGCAGTAATGATGTTAGTCTGGGTGAATGGTACATAGTTTGATTGATACACCTTTATAGGGGTGTTTGGTCATTGAGGCAACCTCATGTACACGTGTGCTCAGTAACTGTGTTTATAGACACATTTCTATTTCTCCTACTTCTTCTTTTAATTTTTTTTTTAATGTGGTTATTGTACTCCTGTGCCTGAAACATTAATTTTATTAGTGTTTAGTCATTGAGGCAACCTCATGTACATGTATTCTCAGAAACTGTGTTTATAGACACATTTCTATTTCTCCTACTTCTTTCCTTCTTTTTCCTCTTCTTTTATTTTTTTTTTAAATGTAGTTATTGTACTCCTGTGCCTGAAACATTAATTTTATTACTGTTATTTTTTTTACTGCCCTTTGGAACAATCTGGAGCTCTTGGCTCTACAGCTTTAGGGAGAGGTGTTATTTTCTGCTAGGAATTTCTCTTAGCTCAGTTTGTCAGTGAAAGCATTCTGTCTACTGACTCTGCAGGTCACTCATAGGAAGTCTCCTCCCAGGAGGATGCTTGGCTAAGATCAGAGTCCCCCAGGTACAGTATAAAGCAACAATTTTCCTTTGGAGCAGCTCTATAACTTTATTTGAAATAACCTCTGTCAGTCCATTTCCAGCACTGAAGAGCAAATAAAATTTTAGCTTGCAGTTGAATATGCAGTAATTATGGAAGCCTTAATGTAAAATGTGATTTAGAATCCTTTCTGCACATTGGATCTTTCCACTGGTAACCAGGATCTTCACTAAAGACCACCTGAAGCCAGATGTAATTTCCAACTACCTTGGCTGTTAGTCAAGCCAATATGAATTTAGTTCCCTGGAAGTGCCTTTCCAGGGAGAAGGGGTTGACCAGAATTTGTGGATTGACAGCACCTGTTCAGTTTGGCTGCTGGTACATGGAGGATGTTCCTCCTGTCCCATCCATCCAGGAATGGTGGCAGGGCAGCTCACCCAGCTGGACTGTACCACACTAGCAGAGTTGTTTGTATTTTAGGAAGAGAGAACTCAGAGTATTAATAATGTTTCATGTAACTCTTCCTAGGAAGAATATAACTATCCTTTTGGGAATGTGCATGTGAATAAAACGAAAAAAAACCCCAATATGCTATATGGAACAGAAAAGACTTAAAACACAAATCAAAAGCCATGATATTTGCAGTTAAATCAGAGCACTTCAGTGCACAAAGGAGATCTGCCACTCCAGTTCCTGCAGGTTTGGGCTTCGACAGGAACAGGAATAATTTGCTTTGCTGTTTGACTGGTTGGTTCGTCACATTCCCTGTGACTGGGCAATCTGAAACTGTGACAGGAGTGAAAACAAAATTGCACAACTGTTTGCACAGCAACGTATTTGGGGACTGTAGTGTCCAGAGATGGCTTTCTTCGTGGCTGGACACCCCTAAAACATTATTTGTGAAGAGAGATTAAAAAGACTCTTTCTTTCAAAAGTACACAGACACCCCCTCTCCCCCCCAAAACCAAAGCCAGTATTTCTTCCCTTTTTTTTCCCCCAACTCCCTTTTCAAGTTAAGCTACATCACTCTCACACCTCTTTCCTTCTCTATTCATATGAAAAAAATGGCAGGTTTTCTCCTAGAAAGCAAAAGGATAATATTTATAAACATCACAGAGTATGTTCTAAGCAAGTTACTACATTCATTCTGTGTCCTTTCTTGTGATTTCTTTGTTTCTCCTGGTTTTTCTGTGTTTTAGGCTCTCTGGTTTGTGCAGTGTAAACCAGGAACACCTTAATAAGATTTAGTGATCATTTATTTATCAACAAAAAAAATGTAAAAATAACAATTTGGAAAGAAATATTATCTCATCTACAGCACCATTAAATAGTAAGGAAAAAAATATAAGCATTCAGCAGCAGAACAGAGTCTTGAAGCTGCCTTAAAGCACCCCCAAGGATGGATTTATTTAGCACAGGAAAGAGGATGAGCAGCTCACCCACTCACAAATCAGGGCTGTGTCCAGGTTTGGCCACTCAGTTCCTAATGTTTCCATCCTCTCAGACTAATGAATTCTTCCTTAATAGATTAAGGTCTAAGGTCTTTCCAGATGGGACACAGAATGAGATCCATTAAGTCTCTGAGTTACAGAGCCCAATCAACAAGGCATCAAATATTAGGTGAGAGTGATCAAGCTCAATTAGTCTTCCGGAAAAAAAAATAAAATCAGCAAGAGATGTCTGTTTTCCTAAATTCTAAGGATGTCTCTTTAGAAAGCAACACATAGTGAATAATTTTTTTCTCGCTTATGGAATTGAAACAATTAATACTGGAGAAATTCTTATCTTCTTTGTTCAAAGCCACTGAGATATGTGATTGCTGAATTTTCTTCTCACAATTCTTGTTATATTATTTTGTGGGACTGATGCAGGAAGACAATATTTTGATAAGTTCTGTAATTAAGCTTTTCTATCAAAAAATGAAGTTGTCACAGAGAAAGGAAAGCATTAAGAAGAGGAAAGTGAGAATTAACATTAAAGCCTTCATATTTAGTTTTTATTTATCTAGTGAGAAACAACACTATTCACAGCAAAGTCTGCTAATGTGCAGTATGAGGAAAGGAGTGGGAGAGATGAATTTGATGAATCAAGTTTGTTAATCAAATTTGCCTGTAATCAAGTTTGTTACTGTGACATAATTACCCTTAAAAGCAGCCCTGAGGCTTTGCATTAATCACACAGACAATACATTGCTTAGTCCACATTTAAAAAGGTAACATCATCCTGTTACAACGTTATCTGACTGGAAATCAAACTGTCCATGGGAGAAACCCACAGCTCGTATCAATATTTAACTTATTTAACAGTCCCTGAACATGCATTCCTTCAGTATTGTATTAAAAAAGTGTTACAGTATTTGTCTCTTGGGGGATTACAGTATTTTTCTTTTGGAGGATATCACCTTCCATCCCAGAATTCATCTCCTTTCATGGGAGCTGGGCCGGGAGACCACAGAATACATGTTATTTTAGGGTCCAAACAGTTGTAGGACAGCCACAGTGCAACAAAAGAACAGGAGGCAACAGAAGAACAGATGCATAAATTGAATTTTCCACCAGCTATTTACAGCCAGATTACAGCCCATTTATTCCATCTGAGTGAGAAAGAATAAACATCCCTGAGAATGTGCCCTCTAATTTCAATTAAATTTTATTGTGCAATTTGCTTTTTACTTTCCCCCAAACACTTTTTTTTTTTCCTTTGCTATGAGAGATTTAAGCATTTTGTTGTCTTTGAAAACTTTCGATTACAATGAACAGGGCTCTATTGTGATGGTAACTATATCTGATTATCTATAATTAACCCGTGAATGACTCATGGTGGGCTGTTAGAGAGGAAACTTAAGTGTAATGAAATTAGTTTCTCACTCAAAACTCAGCCTGAAATACAGACCTTTTTTTTTTTATGTGTGTTTCTTTGTTTTGGAGCTGGCTGGATTCAATATTTTTTCCTTTCATATCTCACACTTGAACGTGCTTTTCCGTGGGTTCCAATAATTGCTGTAATCAAAAGGAGAAATGCTGAAATACTATAAAGCCATGTGCTTTCGTCAGGTTTCTGGCAAATTCAAAATCTCAGTTGTTTGCACACTTTTGTATGAACAGCCAATTTTTTGGAAGCTTTTGAAATCCAGATCTTGAACCCTTCTTGCCCTCATTTTATCCCTTCAGTCTCTGCATAGAATTTGAGACTGCGCAGTTGAGAAACCTTGTAAACAACCAAATATTGAGAAACAAAATTGTTCAAGACCACTATGAAATTCCCAGTTGTCCATGTCCTTGGGAGATCAGAACTGCCTCCATCCGAGACCAAAGCTTGGAGTTTTTCAAAGGGGGAGTTAAAAATTAGGAAATACATAGAAATTGTGATCTCAAATCTCTGCCTCCCGTGAAATTTCTGTGAGAATTGAATGCTTTTGCAGGTTTCTTTAGAAATTCCACTCAATATTAAAAGCTTCACAAACCCAGCTCACTATTTCTATAGCTAGAATTTTAAATTTAAATTTAGGTCATTATTTAATCTTACCAGAAGACCTGCAATTAGACCCTGGGCATCACCCTTCAGGTAGCAAAGAAGTCTCTGTACCATCTTCTACAGCACAGGGTTTGTGTTTGTCTTATTGTAAAAATGAAATACAGGAGGTTTTACAGATTTTTCTCTGGAAGCTGTTGTAAATCTTTGGGTTAAATTCATCACAGGTGTAATGAAATCTTGTGACTGCCACGTGTGGATTGTTAACTAATTCTAAGAACACACTAAATATTATTAAGGTTAGGGATTTATTTCCATATCTCATTGAGGAATTTAAGGTGATGATATTAAGAACAAGTTTAAGTCATTTGGACAGCTGAGTTTTAATTAATCTGAATCTCCAGGGCTGCTTTCTCTGAAAGGTGACAGAGAGGTGAACTCTTCGGTGGGTAAAGCAACACGAGTCCTGGGAGAACGTGGCCCTCACTGTTTGAGACCATGAGAGAAAAGGGGGAAAAACCCTAAAGTATCTAAAGAGGGCTTTCAAGAAGGCTGGAGAGGGACTTTGGAAAGGGCAAGCAGAGAGAGGACAAGGGGTAATGACTTTAAGCTGAACGAGGACAGGGTTAGATTAGACATTAGGGGTGAATTCTCCCCTGGGAGGGTGGGGAGGACCTGGCCCAGGTTGCCCAGAGAAGCTGTGGCTGCCCCTGGATCCCTTGGAAGTGTCCAAGGCCAGGTTGGATGGGGCTTGGAGCACCCTGGGCTGGTGGGAGGTGTCCCTGCCCATGGCAGGGCGTGGGATGAGATGAGCTTTAGGGTCCCTTCCGACCCAAACCATTGTGGATTTTATGATTCTACGATTGTACAAACAGAGCAGCAGGTGAATGCAGTGCCATGTGTCACTAATCCCCTCAGAATGCACACTCAGCACCAGCACTGACCCCATCCAGCCCAGCAGCTGCAGCAGACACTGGTTAAAAGAGGTGTTTTAGCAGCTCTGGTCCCAGCGCCGCTGTCTCGGAGCGTCCTCAGCCGTGGGTGCAGAGGAGTGATGAGTGCAAGGAGTTACAACATCACCTGCTCGTTCCAACACAGCCTGAGATGCCTTTTCAAACCAATAAAATAGCACATAATAGAGATGCTGGGATATGCCTCTTGGAGAGAATTTAGATAACTGTTCTTCTTTGCTTAGGAAAAAAAAACCAGCATCACAAAACAACAACAAAAAAGGATAGATCATATGACATGATAAAGCAAAACAAATTGAAGGAGTGTGGTATATTAGTTATTTAGTTTAGTCAAGAGAGAAGAGTAAAAAAAAAAACAAAGCCAGGGAAATAAAGACTGCCAAACCCTGAGCAGGTTATAAATATCCATATGTAAATGAGAGACCTTAACAGCACTCACACAACACTTGGCATCACAGTTGTCAAAAACCTATAAACAACTCATATCACAGTTCCTTAAATGTTCCATATTCTCTTTCTTTTTTTTTTTTCCCCCTAAAAACTCTGAAACTAAAGTAAATAAACCCAGAGGATGGAGAAGGGTTTTAATCCTGAGAGATGCACAGTGAACATATTGAACAGTGCAGTTAGAGCAGAGCACTCCAGCACGAATGTGGAGGCACTCAGATTTGTATGGATTTTAATTTGATCTTTATTCTGGCTGGGTTCAGAAACTTGAGCACTCTGCCTGTCCTCCGCTCTCTAATTGGCAGCCTCTGCCTGTCAGCAGGTCAGAGAATGTCAAGCAAGGACTATAAAATTCACAGAACATTTCCCTGCCTCTGAACTCTCAGAAATACGAGATATCGTGTATCAACAGCTTGTATGAACACAAAGGTCAGATTAGGAGGAATATCTCACAGGAATAAAGACTATGAGGCAGAAGAAATCAGAGTAGAGAACAATAAAAGGCTGTGCCAAGCTTTCCATGTACATGTTATTTTTCCTAGAGAATTTTTGCCCATAATACATTTTTACATGTTTGCTGTTACAGTTTAGGATTCAATTTGCAACCATCCTTTTCAATCTATTCACTTAGTGTGAAAAAACCCTGAAAATATCCTTTGTATGAGAATCTTCGTAGGTAACTGGCACTGAGAGTCACATCATCGCTGTCTTCTGCACTCCACCCTCATTTCTATCTTGTAGACCTCCGTCAGGTGCTTCAGCAGGATTTCCATGTCTGACAGCAAAACTGTAACCTAATCTCTTACAAGATGACACATATAATGCCTCTCTACACTGTAGCAGGAGCTGGGTTTAAGAAAGGTTTCATTATTCACCCAGGGGACTTTGTGTACTATAGAGTGAGCTTTACTTTCAGATCTTTAGTGTCTTAAAGGTTGGAAGTTTCATCGCTGTTCTCTAGACTTCGTAACTGAATGGAGTGAGTAAAATAAAAGGTGTTTCTAATTTTGCCTGCTGAGATTCTGACCTTTTTTGATGAACAAACTCCACTGACGTCAGGGGAGTGCCTTTGCACGCACATCCCTACCACTGAGATCAGAGTTTCACAGTTCAGCCCCAGCTATCTCTTCCCAATCTATCAAAATACTGTTCATTATCTCTGTAGATAAGTAATTCAACCCTCTCATTCCCAGGGAAGAGTTCATACATTTCATGGCCTTTGGGTATTTTTCCTTTGATTTCTATTAGAAGTAATATAAAAATAAATAACATCCCCCCCCTTTTGTGTCACTGTCACAGTAATTCATAATTTTCCAATATTTATAATAATTCCACCAAATGGAGGATATGTGTATGCAGTCTCCCACTAAATAGGTAGATTTGTAAGGAAGTTTAATTGTATCTTCTCCAGGAGTACCTAGAGCCTGGAAAAAGAAATTTCATGTTTTTCCTTCAGCTTTTCATGAAATCCTTAAGGTGTAGAAATAAGCTGACAATAACAGAGAACGTGCTTTGAAGGGAACCATTAAAATATTTTCCCTGTCATGTTTTAGTCCACTTAAGAACTTTGTTCTTCCTCTGGTTCCCTGTTTGAAATCTGACATTCACAGCAATACTGAGCCATTTGTATCATTGTCAGAAAGAAGCAGCCCATGTTCCTTCAAGCACAGCAATTTACAGACTTGGTTAAAGAATGGTGCTTAAAGATGTGGGTCTGCTTTTCTGACTCTGATGTTGGTTCACACTGGGGAGGATCTGTCCTTCCTTGATGAAAATGTACAAAACTGGCAAGTCTGCAGCGTGTGATTTAATTTCTACCCTGCTGTCACAGTGTAATGGCTTAGAAAGAATTGTGCACTACAGGCAAGATAAACTTCCTGAGAAGCAAAAGGACATGAAGAAAATACAGGGTGACACATGTGAATTTACACATATTTACTTATGTACGACATTTAATTGAAAACAGCTCCTGTCAATAGGTTTTTCACCTCCCACATCATGAAAGGAGCTGGACACTTGGATACCTAGAAGTGCCTTAACTTCCATGGGAGTCTGCATGGAAACAAAACAAAACCTGCTGGTGGCTGAGTTGCTTTCGATTCTGAGCAGAACAAAGTCCTTTCACTCCACAGGACTCTGCAGTCTGGATAATAAGTGCTGCTCTCTTTTCATATGTTACCTCTTTTTCCTTCTGAACTTCCCTCTTTCCCTAAATTCTCATGCTCATAGGAGCTCGAGCTCTTTCTTTTTCTGTTTTTTTGGTGGAAGAAATGCTCTTGCCCTTCTGATGTTCTTTGCCCTTGGCGTTGTCTCATCCACGTCAGGACCAGAAAGAAATGAATAAAACCCTTGGACAAGATTCTATATTCTAAACATCTTTTGCAAAATTCATATCAATGCAAGACCCATAGTAGGACACATTTGTGCACGTTTTAATGAACAGATCTTGATATCTGATAGGTCTTTCTATTCCCATGAATCAGGATGATTTGAAGGATTTACCAGCTGGGCTCAGCAGTCTGTCTGGATAACATTGCCCTCAGAGCCTAATTCTAAGAGCAGGCTTCTGTGCATTTAAATATCTCTTTTTATTTTGTGCATGAAATAACAACGTTGAGAATCACTCAGTTATTGGCCAGAACTTTCCAAAGAGCATTCAGCTCGTTCACCCACAAGTCTTTCAGGGTGGTGAATGAGCTCAGGTCCAAGAGCAGAGTTTGATGAGCCAGGTTCAATGCCAGAGGTATTTCCACCTGCCAAAACCATGGAAATGCCCATGGTGCAAATCCACAATGTTCCACTACAGGCAATGTTGATTTGCACTGGGGAGGATCTGGTATTGAGGAAAATAGAGGATCTTGGTATGTCTGCAGGGGTTTCCCACCCAGCTGTAATTCCTATCTCTCCAAATGGCTTTTATGTTTGAATTCTTTGTGTTCCAGTTTCCTAATGGTCTCTATTACTGTAAATTTGCAGAAATACCTGAGTTGCATTTGCTATATTTGAAGTTATGAATATTTTGATTATTTAATCAAAGTCAGCAAATTTACGAATTCAGTTTTTGCTTTTATTCTGAGTAAGACTTTAACCTGATTCGAAGATGCCACTCAGACGTGATGCAGTTTTGGACAGAGAGATATTCTTTCATTTGAGTGATCCTTAAAAATGTAAGGGATATGAGGGATAAGGCACATGGTGGGATCATTGGGGTGTCTGTGCAGGGCCAGGAGCTGCACCTGTGGGTCCCTTCCAACTCGGGATATTCCATGATTCTCTGTTTGAATGAAAACATGGTTTGGTACTTACACCTTCCCTGTTCTCCTTCACTAAAAGGAGTTTCCACAATCCTTAGCCTTTTGAGTGTTTGACATCACAAGTTTCTACATTTAAGTTGAGTACACCCACAACCATCTCAGGCCCTGTGCTGCAGGGTTCTGCACTTGACTGTGCATATTTGACAGGACTTAGGTGCAAAAGAAATGATCTTTCTCCTCATATATTTTGACAGACCAGATCTAAAAGATCAGACTTCTGGATACAGAGCACAGCTACCAACTCTCATTTCCAAAACATTTTGACTGAACTGTGAAACCTGGATACAGCTCTCCCTTCCAAGCTGTGGCAGACAGGCAATAGAATTATCTGGAATACAATTGGTCTCAGAGGGAATAAAAAGGGGAATTTATATTATTTTGGCAAAAATATTAGGGGTCTAAGGTTTCTTTGCAACCAAACATTTTTCTATTTTATGACTCTTCACTTGCAAATCTGCTTCTTTCCTCTTGACCTGACTTCCCCTGTAATTTTTATTTTATCTATAATAGTGCTTATTATCACAGCAACAAAAATTGTTACCTGAAAAGTAATTTTTACTTATATGCATATAATTGATAATTAGAAGGGTTGTTTGGTTCACAGTGGAGAGTTCTAGGTAGAACTGTGTGAATATTTGTATCTTGATCAAATATACCCTCAGGTGTATTTACCCTCATCTCAGGCTTGCAGCAAGTTGCCCTAACACAGGAGGTTTACATCCCAGATAAAACACCTCCTTTCCCACTCATTCTTACCTGGTGCTTCCTCAACTACTTCTGTCTGCAGCCAGGCTGTAAATGCTGATGGTTCTGCATTCCAGACTTAGCAACTGGAACAGCAACAGAGAGAACTTGGGAGAATTTTTTTCTGCTGTGAATAATTTCAATACGAAGATTAAACGTGGTAAATGAGAACCAGTTTTCTTCTTTTCTGACCCCTGGGGTTTAAACTGTTTGCAGATAAGCCCTGACATTATAGAATCCCACAGTGGTTTGGGTTGGAAGGGGGCCCATCCAGTGCCATCCCCTACCATGGGCAGGGACACCTTCCACTAGCCCAGGTTGCCCCAAGCCCCGTCCAACCTGGCCTTGAGCACTCCCAGGGAAGTGGTTATGGGCATTGCTCCTTTAACTCACTTAAAGAGTTTAGAAAACATCAATGTATGTGCAGGCATCAGAATAGATTCAACACTAATCTGTTTGGTTCACTGTTCTTCACCTAATTCGATATTGGCCTTTGGAGTTTCAAATGCAATTGCAGATAAATATTCGAAGATGCTTTTTTTCCCATCAGGTAATAAGAAAGCAACACATACATTTACATGGTAGGTGCCAGAGATTTGGTTTCTGAATCGTAAGTCTGTTATGATTTATACAGCTCTCAGGCCCTGGCACAGGCTGCCCAGGGAGTCCCCAGCCCAGGAGGGGTTTAAAAGATGTGCAGATCTGGCACTTGGGGACATGGTTTAGTGGGGGAACTGTTGGACTCAATGGACTTAGAGGTATTTGCCAACCTAAATGATTCCGTGGTTCTATGATTCAGTTATTCTATGGTTCAGTTATCGTATGGTTTTATGATTCTATGATTCTATTGTTCTATGATACTATGATTACATAATTCTGTGATTCTGTGATTTGAAGATTCCATAATTCCATTATTCCATGATTCTGTGAACAGGTTTGTCAATCCTAATGGCCCACTTTGAGTAAGATTCATATAATGTGGCCATGCCCTATGCATGACATACATACTGACTGCAGCAGTATTTGCACATCAGATTCCAGTCTCAGACCTTCTTTCCATGTTTTTTTACGAGTCTGTGGGATTTAGAGGCAAAGATTTGCTTTCACCACAGATTAACCTACACAATCATCGTGTAACAACGTAATCAATCAAAGTTAGAGAACAACAGACCTAAATTACTCATCTACCACTGAGAAGCATCCCTGTGAAATGAAGTTTAGAGCTTCAGTATTGAATTGCTTTTCTTTTCTAATACAAATTTCACCAAGCTAAACTCCCTTTAACTCGAACATCTGATAGGGGTTTAATGGTTAAATTATAGATCAGTTGTAGCTGCTGACTCTGTAGGTAGGTCTTCAAATGTGCAGGAAAGCATTAAAACCAGCAGCATAAAAATAACAGTTTAGCAAAACTATAAATGGAGAGTTGGCAGTACCAGTGAGACAGAAAGGGCAAATGTGTTACAGTCATTTACCAGAGGGAATAAATGGGTGGGAAGTAATGAGGGTACAACCTAAAAATAAATCCCTACAAACACGTATGTGAGGCAGGCAGAGCGAGCCAGCAGGACAGGAATGTGATTTCTTTGGAGAGGCTGGAATGACAACCCCACGAGGGGGAGTCTGACTGGAGGATGGGAAAATAAAATGGACGTGCAGAATGTCCTGCTGGGATGTCACTGGGAGAGGGGCAGAGCGTTCAGGGTTGGAGTGCTGGGAACTGCAGAAATAAATCAGGAGTTCACACGTGCACCTAGGCAGGAAATGTTAGAGCTGGAAACAGCTTCAACTAGGAAATTGTTAGAGAGATTGCTGAAAAGAATAAGTGATGCCTTAAAATCTATGTTGTATAAAGTTTTAGCGTGGCTTGTTAGTACCTTTAGCCTGCTAAACGTCTTTGTACCAGATTTCTAAAAATGCTGTTTAACATTCTTTGTTAAGGATTCCAACGCACAAGGGGTTTTAACGAGGTGAAGAGCTCCTTGTCTGTGAACATGTGCTGGGAAAGAGACCCAACAGAGACATAACACTTGGTATAAGTAGTCAGAGTATTCAGGGGCCTTGAAACCATTCCAAGAGGGTCAGAGGAGACGAGGCAGACAAATAAGATGAAGGGGTGGTCACTGTAGGACCACGGACTCAAACTGGGGAGGGTGGTGCTGTGGGAGGGCCGGTTTGGGGAGTGGCTGTAACAGATGAGGCAAAGGCCAAATATTGTAATCAGAAACTGAATATTGTAATTAGATGATTGTATAAAGTTGCAAAAAGCCTCTGCAGGCGGGGTGTGCAATATATTTTTGTGCACCACCGATGCCACGTTAAAGAAGTGCTTTTTTTGCCTTTCGATACTCAAAAATAGTCCAGAGAATTATTTCTCTGTTTTAGAACTGCACAGAAACATATAATCCTAATAGGATCTCCATGGAAAATTGGGTTCTTAATTAACCTGCCCTTATCATTTTGATTTTTGAGCTTCAGGTCTTTAAATGAGTTATTTTTAGGATCTAATGTTAACCTGTCACACGTTTTCATTAGCACAAGTTTCTTCTATTTTTTTCCTCTTAAAAAATAATGCATATATAATTTTTGAAACTGACCCCTTTGGAGGTAAAATGTTTCCAAATGATCTAAGGCTAATCTTTATATTTACCAACATGATCTTTTTCCTGATACTTCACAAAGAAAAGGAACATTTTAACTATTCGTTGTAATTAAGGAAGGACTACAGTTTTTCTTCATACTTTCCCAACTTAAAAAAAAATAGGTTTTTCATTCAACTGCAGTATTATTATGACTAATAACCTCTGTGAGTGTTATAAAGGGACAAATCATCCTGTCTTCCTGAAATTAATGGGGACACAGTGAAAAATCCCAGTAGCCTTAGCACTGGATATTGGAACTGATCCATGAAGATATGAATCCTGTTCCTAATACTCTTGGAAAGTCCTTGCATGGGATTTTGTAGTTAGATGGAAGAAGATGTTCTCCCTTTACAGTCTGTGCCCCAAAATTTCTTTGTCCTTTATGTAGTAATGGAATTATGTTTGGAAAAGGATGCAAAGTTAGGAATTGGGTTTTGCTTCAGTAGGCAGCTTTGCTTTTGCTTTCTGCAGATACCTTGAGGTTTTTATAAACATGAAATATCATTTTAATTTGTATCTGCACTGTCCTCTCTGCTTCTAATTTTATCTTTTAAACCGAATATATAGATTTCATTTACTGTTTGTTGCTCAGCTCTCTCTTTAGGCCATAAAAGCCGTGAAAACATAATATTAGTGTTAATTTAAGTAAGATATGAGCAAGTAGAAATAGCTAAATGGAAACTGAGACAAAATAGTCAGTTTTTATTACATTTTTGCCAGCTCTGCTGCTTGTCCATAAAAGAACTTCACTGTCATCTGTTCTTCAAGATTAATTAAAAGAGATAACCTGTTCTTTCAGAGAGAGTACCTGTCCTCATTCTCTGTATGAGGCTGATGCACCTCTGATTTCTGAAAATGCAGGAAATAAAGGCTCTGGCAACACTGCCCTGACTGGTTTTCCAGCGGCCTCATTTCCTGCAAACTTCCTGGTTGCATTCCAGAAGGATGCCACGGGAACGTGGCACCTCACAGGCAAGGGATTAAAAATGTCCTTGAGAGGGGGAAAACTGTGGCTGTGATACCAGGACTGTCAGTGCTGCCAGACTCCTTTCAATGTTCTTGTGGATTCTCTGGGAATTCACAGACAATAAATTACTCCTTGTGATAGTGGGGAATAGAATTGAGAGGAGAGGTGATTGCTCCCTATCACATGAACCTAAACAGCCTTTAAAAAAAATCGTCATATTTTTTAACAAATGCAACAAGAGAGCAGAATTCAAACAGTGGGAGTTTATTTCTAGTTCCTAGAATATTCTGATTTCTGGAGTGTTTAATGCTTTATGTAAGGAGAATCCATTTCAATCTCATTGTAGAGGAACAGTCTGGTTCCCAGTAAATTCCCGAGAGCACAATAAAAAAGGAGAGGGAATAGAAGGATTAGACTGATCTCTTGGGAAGCTTAAGTGTTGCATTTGGTAAAATTCAGCATTGTCTCCTTGCCCAAAAACTCGAAAAAAGTCGTTATTCCTCTTGTAATGAAGTTAATGGAAATTTTGCAATTACTTCTCTTGCAGAAAGATCAAGTTTACTGTTCCTATTCCATTTACAGATGACAGAAAAATACAGTGGGAGCATTTCCAGGTCTCCTGAGTTAGTGGGCTCTTCAAACTGAAACATCAGCCCTATTCTGGTAGAAAATGTGCTGAAAGCATTAGATGCCTATGAGGTATTGTTTTAGAATGCTGGCAATTAATGAAGTGATACTGAAAACGTGAATCCAACCCCTAACATTGTGAATGCTGCTGGTTTGTCTGTACCTCCTTCAGAAAAGCCCATAGCAGGAGAAGTGTCAGTCCTTGGAACACTCAGAAAATTTGATTTATTTTAATTACCCACTAATTAGAGGGAGGTTTTTAATACGTTCAATGACATAAGTAGGGCAGCAGAGCAGCAACTATTGTGTGGCAAAGGGAAGTGCTGGCATAAAGGTGCTTTTGTGAAAAACTGTCAAGCCTGGGGGAAAAAAAAAAAAGAAGAGAATTGGCAGGAAATCCACATCTAAACGGAAAGTACATTTAGTGGCTATTCATTTGATCACTTTTTTTAAGGTGAAATGAGCATTGACTGCAGAATGTGCAGGGATTCCAATTTAGGGAACAGGGAGGGTGAGGTCCAGGGGAGAGTCATGGAATCATTAAGGTTGGAAAAGACCTCTAAGATGACCAAATCCAACCATCAACCCAACACCACCAGCATGTTATTTAGGAGAATCCTGAGGACTTCAGGTTTTCTCCCCACTCCAGACTTTACCCTGCCTTCTGCCTGCACTGGTTGTTCAGAACAGACCTCCTTCCATCACGTGTGTACGATGAGTTTGCTTCAATAATTATTTGAATGTTCAAAATATTAAAGAGGTTTATGGGGATATGAATGTGGCTGCCTGTTCTGAAGCGACCAGCATTGTCTCATCCTCCTTTGTGTTGGTTAAGTTCTCTTCCTTAGAAGCCAAATACCTTTTTAAAGAGTCTCTCAGAAGAGGACAGTGCTTTATGAAGGCAGCACAGCGTTAGGGATGGCAGCTCTGTGCATGGAAAAGGACACACCAGGAGCAAAATCTCCGCAGAAATACAGTTCTCTTTTATTAGGAATGTCTTCTCTAGGCTTAATTATCATGGACACAAAAAGCAGACTATTTCCCAGGGAAATACTACCCACTGGTATCAGAAGAATTCAGCCCTGCTGAAGTGCCGGGAGTTGTGTTCTCAGTGCACTTATAATCGGGTCGTTATCACCATGGTTATGAGATTTAACTGACTCAAAACTGTAGGCATTTGTCTCATTAATGCCAAATTGTTAGAGTTTATTTCTGGGAGCTGAAAGCCCTGCTGCCCAGGGAAACCTGTTCTGTGCTAATCTCTGCAAACAAGGCTGGAGAACAGCCTGCCTGGCTCGTGGCAGAGATTTCACCCTTGTTTTGTTACCCCTTCTTAGGGGGTTTGGTTATTAAATAACTTTGTTCTGTGGTGTTTGGCTTTGTGAGTTCGTGTTCTTTGTCTTACAAACCAAGGATGTGGTTCTGGTGCTCTTTGTGCATATTCAGTCCCTTCTGGACCATCTCAGCATAATCTGCATTTAGATTTTACCTTTCCCTCTCCTCCTATTGGTTCATCTTTTTTTGTGCACTCTCAGACAAAACAGTTTTCAGCTGTGATCTTGGGACTGAACACAGTCACACTTCTCTGCCTGGAAGATAATTAAAGACGTGCCATTGCCTCCCCAATTTCAATTCTGTTGGTCCTGAAACAAAAAACGTAAAATCATCTGTGATACCAGTAACACTAAGATCAAACCAGAATTAATGTATTTGCACCACTCCCCCCCACCATCCCCTAGTCTGCTTTTTTATCAACAAGAGTTACCTCAAAATGTCTCAGGCCAGGTTGGACAGGGCTTGGAGCAACCTGGGCTGGTGGAAGGTGTCCCTGCCCATGGCAGGGGGTGGCACTGGATGGGCTTTAAGGTCCCTTCCATCCCAAACCAACCTGTGATTCTGTGATCTATGACAATTAAGTCTTTTCTTTTTGATCAGAAAATTTGATGGCAATTTGAAGCTTCCATTTATCAACCACTCCAATTCTCTTTCTGGTTTACAATCTTTGTGGAGCAGGATTTGTGCAAAATATAAAAAAGCACGTGGAACTGCATCACTTTGACCTCTGACTAGAATTGTCACCCATCAAAAATGGAAGGCTGAATGATCTTCGTGTTCTTTAGTATTTCTTTGTTACATATTGAGACTATACATTTTGACTTCCTTCTTGCAATGTATTTTCTATGCAGGAGTTAAAAGGACCAGAGCTGATCGAGGAAGGGGAAGGTACTCGGAAAAAGTAAAAGAGTGAATAATATAAATACATAGATCTGAGTGAAAAGTTTAGAAAAAGTCCTTGTTTATTGCCTGATTCATTAAGTGTTGTCTTTTATTGCTATCATTAGAACTATATTTTATTACTTCCTTGTAACAGTCATGAACATCTCTAAGTCACATCCAAATTTAACTGTCCTCGGCTGTTTTTCATAGAATCAGTTTTCTTCTGAATCAATGTATTTATATAACCAGTCCCTAACAGTAAAAAAACTTTTAATGGTGGTTTTTTTTCCCCACACACACCTAAATACACCAAGTGCTCTCACGCAAACCACTGGTAGTCTCTACCTATGTTTTGCATAATTCAGATGGAGTGAAGAAACATGAACAAAAAGGGCACAATAACTAAAAAGCTACTTACTGACCTTCCTTATTTTGTGATTTCAGGAGACATAAGAGTAATAACAACGGATAGGAATTGTAAAATTTGCTTTGCAGTTTATACATTTCATTTGACTTTATGAAGCTCCATTGCCTTATATTCAAGTGGTTGAAAATCATAATAATATACAAACAAAAACAACACTAAAATAAATGGAGCTTTAAATAAAGAATTGCACAGATGAAGGCTGAGCATAATATTTCAGATCTAGGATAAAACTCACTGCAACATTCACCTGCCTTTTATTGTCTTCTGGCTATTCTTCTTGTTTGATCTCTTTGTTATTGTATAAAGAGATTGGGATTCTGTAAACGGGCTGGGGGTGTTACCAAAAAAGGAGATTTTAGAGTGGAATTTTGGACTCCTTATTGGCAGAGGACTGAAGGATCCCAGGTAAATCACAGCTGTCATTCCAGCTGTGTCCAAGCCAAAATGTGATGCCTGTGCAAGAGTCTTTGTGTTGCTTTTATTCCACTTCCACTTTCTTCTTTCTGCCTGGTCTTGATATAAAGCAAAAGGAACTCCAAGCCAATGAATTTTCCACAGCACTCAATCCAGTTTAAAAATTGTGAGATCGTGGTACATCCAGCTCTGCTGAGGGTTTGGGTTTTTTGTTGCTGCCTGTTCTGCTGTGGTGCTGCCCAGCTGCCCTGGGCATCACAGCCATGCTTCACTGCTCAGAAACTACATTTTCATTTTAAAAATAAATTTGCCTTTATAATCACTCCGTTGACGCTTAAGAATTATCTACAATATCCCAGGAAGCATATAAATTATTATTTTTTTTTAATTTTAAATATATTTTCAACGGGGTGTGTGTGTGTGTGTGTGTAAATATACCAGGGGGTATTTAGATTGGATATTAGAAAAATTTATTCACTGAAAGAGTGGTCAGGCACTGGAACAGGCTGCCCAGGGCAGTGGTGGAATCACCATCCCTGGAAGTGTCCAAGAGAGGTGTAGATCTGATGCTTGGGGACGTGGGTTAGCGGTGGGTTAATGGTGGGACTTCACCATCTCAAAGGGCTTTTCCAACTTTAATGATTCTGTGATTCTCTGAGTTAAGTCATTGCTTTTCTCCAAACACAATCCTCAGTTGTGAAGCCAGAGCTCTGCTGGTGGTGGTTCTGTTTGATAAATGCAGCTGTGCTTTGGTTCTGTGCCCATGGATTTGGTGACTACAGCGGACAATGTCTGGAATTTTGTGTCTGATCTTACCTGACACCCTTCCCTGATGAAGAATATCCCACCACTACCCCTGTTATATAGCTCATTAAAGGTTTTTACTTCCATATCCTGCTGGGCTTCACTGGAAAAGTCAAAGTTTTTTCCATGATTTCAACAAGGAGTTGTCATGTGCCCAAGTTTTGACAGAGCAAATCCCAGTCTTCATGTTTGTAAACCTTGTAATTCCCCCAGCCATGAGAAATAAATAGTGTTTAGACTGTGGGTTGGCTGTTGGGATGGCATTACACTGTTACAGCACTGTACTATTGTAGTATTTGTATAGTGTTGTGATGTTATAGTGTTTGGGAGGATTCAATGGAAAGATCCCTTCCTGCAGTTTGTGGCATCGGTGAAGCATTTGCAGTCCTCCTTTTTGCAATTAAAATGAGTTATCTCACCCTGATTAAGTCTGAAATGCATTGCTGGCTGAATTAAAGGGAGATTTCACGAAACAATTTTCTGAACTCCTCAGTTCTGCTTTGAATAATCCAGCAAGTGCTTCTCCCTTCCCCTGCACAGGTGACAGAGACACGGACGGGGCCTCTTGGCTGCAGTAACTATGACAACCTAGATTCTGTCAGCTCAGTTCTGGTGCAGAGTCCTGAAAACAAGATTCAGTTGCAAGGTACGGAGGTGCAATTTCACTCATTTGTTCTGGAACGGGGTGACATTTATCACACTGTTTGTTTTTCTCTCTTCCCCCCTTCGTAAAAGGTCATTTTTCCTAATTTCTGTGTGTGTGTTTGTGCAATGAGACAAAGTGAAGGAAATGTCAGTACCTCGTGTTGCCTTTGAAATAGAAACAATTTCTGTACCCGTCAGAAAATAATTTGAATGGCCCTGTTAACATTTTGCATCCCCATTTAGCCTCCTCCACTGGCACACTTTTTAAACAGCCTGAATTCCCAGATTCCACCAGGCAGGGGGGACATTTGGAGTGCACATCCTGAGCAGGACCTTGCACCTCATGCAGTTGTTCCACCAAAATTCAGGGAGTCTCCAGAGGGGCAGGATATACATTTTTAAACACTCCAAATAACGAGGAGTCCAAAAGGCTCCTCTTGGGAATTTGGAAGGTTAAGCATCTCACTCGTTAGGAAAGTAGTGGTAATTATACACATATAAAAATGAAAAAGGAAAAAATAAAGGGAAAGGGAAACAGAAAAAGGAAAAGGAGGAAGAGAGTCATAATTTTTAAATATTTTCTTTTCTTTTTCAATTCCAGGAGATGCATTTCCCAACCTGCATTTTAGGTAGATAAAAATTTCTGATAAGTCCCCTTGTACGGGATTAGACTGCTAATAATTGCTATTTTCAGTTACACAAGTGAAGCAGGAACAACTTATTGCTATGAAAACACACTAAGTTCCCTTTAATGTATGTATTTGTGCAGACCTCTGACTACACACCATGAGAAAACAATGCAATTCTTAATTTGCAGTTGCAGGGAGATATAAAATGATTTCCAATTTTTAAAAGTTTCTGTATTGATTTGTAAATCAATTGGACAGAGTGTGAAGTTGTTGGTGACTACAGAGAACAGCTCTCAGGGATGATGATCCTTGTGGTCCATTCCCTCTCAGGATATTCTCTCGGAGTCTTGCTTAAAATATCCATGTTTTTTCTCCTTTTTCCTTTCTGTCTCCTCAGAATAAATAAAAAACCATAAAATTATGATTTTTTCCCCCAGATAGAATGTATATTTAAAAAAAAAAAATCATTTCCCTTGGGATGTAAGGAGTATTTTCAGAAATAATTTGTGATTTTTAGTGGTTTCCAGCATATTCATGATGTTTGTCTGTTCAAATTCAGAAAGTAATCTTCTCATCCCTCAGGCAGTGGTTGGTTGCCATTGGATTGTCTTTAGCAGAAATACATTGTCAGAACTGTGTAAACTATTTAGTGGAAGAATGGAACAAGACTCATGTTTGTTTGTCAGGGCTTTCTTTTCCTTTCACAGCTCTTCACAACCATACAAATACATTGAAAAGTTCACTCAGGGAGCAGCAGAGTTTTACAAATTTTGACATGAGATAGAAGAAAGAGTCAGACCTGGTTTCAGCAATTGTGACATGAGTTTCATCTTGGAAGGGTTATGAAATGACTGTTACAGTTATATTTTTGTACAGACCTAAAAATAAGGGATGATTCTATGAAACTGCCCAAGTGCTTATGTAAAAATATCTTGCATCAGAAATACCCAACTCATATGCTGGGAAATTACCTGGACCACAAATAAGCTCCACTGCTTCCAGAGAGTTTATTTTTGTCACAGAAAATAACAACAAATAGTAAATAAAAATGTATAATTTACCTCGCTGTGGCTCTTTGACTGGTAGGTCACTAATGTAGCTATAAAATATTATATATGTGTAAAATACTCATTCCCATCACTGGGGTCCTCATAAATGATGGTCAGAGTTTTCAGACGAATAAATCTAATTTTCTGGTCGAGATTTTGAGCCACCTGCTCTGTTCTGGTCCATCAATGTGACATCCTATATGTCCTGGCAGGGTAAGGGCACACAGCAGAGGGATTTGTGACCTACCAGGAGTGTTTTGAAACCCCCTTGGAGCTGGAGTAGCCCCCTTCCTCCTTAAGGAGATTTAAGAGTGTTTATTTTCTCAAGGTTTTGTAGCCCATCACATCCAGTGGATTATCCCAGAGCAATTTCATCCCAACGCTGGAAAAACGAACAGATCAGCTAAATTTTATTTTTCAAAAAGTCCCTCCCATCCAATTTTTTCCCATCCTTAGCTTGCCCCTACAGAAACATGAGAGATAATCAGAGTTCTTTAGACAAACCATATCTTTCTGTATCAAAGGGAACATGGCAAACAAGCCCAGTTTAGGCTGGCAGTGTTCACCCTCACACCTCTTGTCCTGGTTATGTTATCTCTTTCCCTTCATCAGTATTTTTGTTTTTCGTGAGTGTTTCTGTGCTTGCTACACGTGCTGGGGAAGCTGCTTGGCTCCAGCATTCCTTTGTGTTTAATAACATAATATTTTACTCCATTTCCTTCAGGCCTCCAGGTCATCCTGCCCGAGTACCTGCAAGAGCACTTTGTGCAGGCAGCCCTGAGCTACATTGCCTGCAATTCCGAGGGGGAGTTCATCTGCAAGGACAATGACTGCTGGTGTCAGTGTGGCCCCAAATTCCCCGAGTGCAACTGTCCCTACATGGACATTCAAGCCATGGAAGAAAGTTTGCTGCGCATAAGTGAGACTTGGAATGCCTACAACAGCGAATTTGAGGAATCTGGTGAGATTTTGGCTTTTTTTTCCCCCTCTTTGGCTGTATTTCCTACAATGGTTTGGGTTAGAAGGGACCTTAAAGACCATCTAATTCCAACCCATGCACAGGGACACCTTCCACTAGACCAGGCTCCACCTAAAGTCTCCAGAATTCACACATCTAAAGGTAAATGTTTTAAAATTCATCCTGGATCTGAGTGGAAGGTACAATAATAACAACTTTCTAGTAGGAAGTCCTCAGCTCATGATGATCCCTGTCTGTTCACTCACATCAGGATTTGGGTAGATGTGTTTGACTATTCTTCTGCTGTGCTTTGTGGCATCCAGGACTATGAGAACTTGGTCCCTATTGAAGCAAGAAGTATACTGGCAGAAAGCAGAAAAATGGGAACAAAGCCAGGTTATAAACTTTGGATGTGCATTCTGAATGTTTGTTCTGTGCTGCGGCCAGAACAGCTGCTTTATTTCACATCTATTTTCCAGTGTGGGGTCAGAGTTTCTCCTGCACTCCCCCTTTATCTTGTCCCTCCAGCAATGTCATAAAGCTGACATGGAGAGCAAAGCCAGCCCTTGATTGACTAAATTCATCCCATCACAGGTGACAAATTGCTTCTTCCTTTGATTTCTGTTTGAACTGGCCCTGTCCGTGTCATCTCTACAACTTGCTTGTGCCACATTAGTTTTTCTGCAATGCATCAAGGTTTGTTTCATACATCATTTCACCTGTCCTGATCATCAGAACTCCCAGTCCCACAGAGAATGGGAACTACAGGTAAAATCAGTGTCTGAACAACTGTTTTCACAAGTCACTTGCTCAGTGGTATCAGTAACAGCTGTCTAACCAGATGGTGGGAAAAGTTAAGGAGAGCTCAGCAGACCTGGGAAAAATCACTGAGGAAGAAACAGAAATGAGGGAGATAAGAAAGAGTCAGAAAAAACATAAAAATCACAGGTTTTAATGAGTTGTGTTGGAGAAAGAGGACAAATCAGTAGCAGAGGGAGGGAAGAAGACTATACAGTGGTCATGGGAAGAGCAGGATA
This sequence comes from Pseudopipra pipra, assembly GCF_036250125.1. NCBI lineage: Eukaryota > Metazoa > Chordata > Aves > Passeriformes > Pipridae > Pseudopipra > Pseudopipra pipra. The sequence goes on from NC_087557.1 coordinate 379,981, forward strand.
AATATCAGTACAATACTTAACTGTGAATGGACAGTACTTTAGATACAATCATTTTTTTGTATTTGTTGTTTTATTACTAAAGACTGATTCCTCAATTCAAGAGAAGTGAGAATTTCAAGAGACCCAATATCAGTGCAAATTTCAGTCGTTGCAACTTTTAGTGAGACTTGATGCCTAAACCTGAGTCTGTTTAGAAGATCTTGGGCCCTTTTCCCATCCCTGTTCTCACTTTTAAGCAGGACACCAGAATTTACAATACTTCCCCTTGGAGGATCACAGACTTCTCTGATTATAAAAGCCTGAATTCATGTTTTGGTTTTGTGAACGTTTGGGTGCAGTTTCCCAGTGACTGTTTTGACCCCTTTAAGTATTTATGGAGCCGTGCTGTCATTTATTACTCTGCAAACTAGGACAAGTGCATTGGCTCTGCAGAGGGACACATATTTTACCATATTTTGGCCTGTTTGAATGGATGTGACACTGTTCAGTGCCCGAAGAATGTCATTTGAAGGCACCTTCTTAAGAGGAATTTTAGTTAAGCTGGAAGAGCACACACACCTGAATCTGTGCAGGATTCTTATGGCAGGCCCTATATGGGCATCAAGTGAATTATGAGTGGGAATTGTTGTCAGCCACATTTGTAGTCCTGGCTTCAGGTCTGTGACATGAATGTGAGGGGAAAATTGGGAAGAGTTAAATCCTGGGCTTTTAAAAAAGACTCTTTAGCTGTGCTGTGTGAATCACTAAAATGCCAACTTCACATAATATCTGTCAATTAGGTAATTGGTGGTAGGTGTGGTTACTAAGAAGTGTGAAATTTAGGTTACTAACATCATTAAAACATATGCCACACTCCCCTCTTTAGTCCTTGAATTATTTAAATCATTTTTAACCTAATAAATATACCAAGCATGACTTCCATATCTCAGAGGTAGCTGAGGAAATTTCTGCTTTTATCTTAGAAACTGTTTTGCATAAAGATGTTCATGGGAAGGTGAGCTGGGTAACCTTGTATGGGTCTGTGCTTGTATAAAAGTCAGCATGGGAACTTTTGATAGATGGTTTAGTCCCTGTGCATTCAACTCCCTATAGAAACTATGTATTTCCACCTGAGCAGCTCTTCCAGTGCTGTCACACGTGATCTGAGAGCATTTCCAGCCACAGTGATATAGATACAGATATTTTTCTAACCACTGAGACATGTTTTGAAACGTTTGGAGATTGAGCAACATTTAAATTATGAAAAACACTAAAATATCAGTGTGCTCTGATTCATGTTAATGGCTTGTTCTGGGAAGGAAAGGGACCTTTACGCAGCAAAACTAAGAAACTATTAAACCCAGTCTTTGTCTAAATCAGTAGAAGTCAGCTTTTGAGTTGAGTACAGTGTTTTATTCTAATCTATTTATGATAAAAATCAATTAGCTAGAAACAAAGCCAGATTATGTAGTAATTTCAGTCTGAGTAGCGAGGGGCAAGATAATCCAGAGCACTGACTGCTGGCCCAAATAGACTGCTGTTAACAGCAGGGGCATGAATGAATTCAGGAATTCTGTTCTTTGGCACTCTGAACTCCAGATTCAAGCAGAGTAAATACAAGCGAATTAATCCTTTGACTTTTCTGCCTTCCAAACCCTTTCTTATCTTACATATTACAAAATAGTCCCCTGACTCCAGAAACTAATCTTGTCCCCTAATACAGACCTGTAAGACTTCCCAGGTTCACTCCAGGTCGTGCACAGTGCCTGTGGACAGAATTTAGTCTAAGGAGGAAGGACTAAACATTCCATTTAAGAGGGTTTGTTTACCCTGGGTGTTATCTCTCCTCCTGTCTGTTCAAGATAAAACAACTGAGGGTTTTTTTGAAGGATGAGAAGGCTGGGATGGTTCATGTGGAGCAGAGAAGGCTCAGGGACCTCCTGTGTCAATGCCTGAAGGGAGGGTGCAAAGGGGGCAGAGTCAGGACAAGGAGCAGTGGGCACTAAAACACAGGAGGTTCCCTCTGAACATCAGTAAACACCTTTTCACCATGAGGGTGACCTGGCTGGCCCAGGGAGGCTGTGGAGGCTCCATCCTTGGAGTCATTCAGGGTGACTGGCCGTGGTCCTGGGCAGCTGGGTCTGGGTGGCCCCTCTTCAGCAGGGGTTTGGATCAGATGTTCTTTCCCATCTCGTCCTGTTGCTCTGTGAACAAAGAATTTTCCTGTTTTTCACCCTGGAGGGCTCTGGTCTGGAATTTGGGCTTGCTGGGAGTGACAGCCCTCTTTTGAGCCACTGTGACTGTCACAAATTAGATGACTGGGCACTTTCCAGTTCAGAATGTGTTGTTCATCACTGTGTGCAGATTGGATTCCACTCAGGCCCTTCAGGAACTTTTTAACTACTCAAATGCCATTTTGGAGGATGTGGAGCAGTATGTTATTTATCTCTCAGTAAGTTTGGCTGCCTTTTTCACCTCTCTAGATGCCCTCCAGCAACAAATACTTGATCACTATTAGCTCAATGAGCTTCATATCAGCTCTTTAAGTCAGGTTATGTGCTAAGTTCTCAAAGAAAATACAGGAGCTACTTCAAACTGTTTACTCTGAACCATCTGCTTATTTTTTTATCAGATCTTCTGGCCTCCAGACTCAGCTACAACCCAAGCAAATGAGCAGCTGTTCAACCTTTAATAACAAATTTCATTTGTTTCTTGAGGCCTTGGAATTACTGTGTAAGCAAAGTTCTCCCTGAGACCACCACTCCAAGAAGCTGTGCTCTTATCATCCAAAATGAGGTCTAAAAATATCCCCTCCAATGGAATCAAGCAGTGTTTCATTTACCCTCTCTCAAAGTGCAGGAAAGTGGCCTTCCAGGGGAATCTGTAGCCTGAGACACAACTGGATAATGCAGTTGAGCTGCTGTTACCACAAGTCCCTGGGCTGCACTGACATTTCACAGTATGGAGCCCACCCATATTAGTTGGATTAAAGATTAAAGCCCTGCAGTCCTCACCACACTTCCCTGTAGCCTCCTCACTTCTACATTGTGTTGTTCTTTAACATTGCCAATTTTCTGTACCCCTTCTGCCCCCAATACCAGCAGCATGTACTTGTCCAGGTGCTCCTCCTACCTCATCCTCTCACTAAACTCTGTCTTCCCATTTCAGGAGGAAGCTTTGCCCTAAGCACTCGAGTGCAATTAGTTTCCCACAATAAAGAGCATCAGAAGATTCCTTGGAAAAAAAAAATCTCAAATTTTGGAAGCCTGTAGGACTTCCACAGCTTATGGTTGCAGCAGTGTTGAGGATGGTGTTGGTAAATATGTTGTCTTGTTACACATCACTGCTCTGGGAAGTTTTTGAAACTGTCTTGTCAAGACAATGTACAAAGAAGCAAATTCTGCCCCACAATTCTGACTGGCAATTTAACATTTTGCAGAGATTATGACCCACTGCTCTATAACACACAAAAGTCAGGAAAATCCCCAGAGACATCCACAGGCTCTGGATTCTGACAGCAGGGATGAGAAGATGATCACACATTGCCTGTACAGTGATCTTAGTGTGGTTGGCTGCTGGATGCCTTTGGAAATCTGAACACTTCATTTAAACAATTTAAAGGACAGCAATTTTCTTTTAAGGTGATCTGCTCGTTGACATCAGAAAGAAATTTGTAGCAGTCCCTGTAGCAACTTAATTTCATTTTTCTAAATAAAAAAGGCCATCAACATAAAGAAGGACATGGATGATGGGGTTGCTCAAACAACAGAAAATGGCAAAAGTGCATTTTCATAATTTCTTTTTTTTATGTCTGGCATTTATGAGGCCTCCTGGAAACATGAAAAGAAAATCTCCCATCAAGCATTTATTTTCCCATATCTGGTATTCAATGGCAGCTTCTGCCTTCCCTTTGCACATTCCCCAAGTGCTGGGAGTGGAATAACTTTCTCCCCCTCAAAGGTAACAAAATCTCTTTGGGAATGTTTCCTGGATGTGCGACAAATATTGTGAGATATCATTTCAAAGGAGCTTTGAAATTAAACCCTCATTCTTTCCAAGGTAGTTTAAGCACAAAATCCTGTGGCAGGAATAGCAGGCCTGCAGCAAACTGGACACAAGTTTTGCTGCCACGGTTGGGCTCGAAGGGGATTCAGTGATGCACTGAAATATGTGCCTTTTGGAATCCTTTGTAGTCCATTAACTTTGGATTTGACTTGTGTGCTTGGATGTCCAGCACCAGCTTAAGCAGATCAGAGCCAGAGCCATGGAGGACTTTGCAGAGCTGGGCCAATAACACAAACTCTGTTTACTCAACCAGACATGTGGCTTCACAGACGTAATTAAACATCAAAAGTCACCTTGTAAATATTTTGAAATGTATCCTTCTACAGCCTTAAATGACAAACAACTCCTCAAAATGTCGAGTTTGATTTTTTTTCAGTCACTTCTGTGTCTGCTTTACAGAGATAATTCAAAAGGTAAATTTCAGTATCACGGAAAGTGCCAGTGATAGAAGTACAGCCAAAGTAAATTGATATTAACTTGCACATTAATATTTGCTGAAACTATTTTTCATTGTGCATCCATCCTCAGTCACTGCTTTGATTGCAAAAGCACTATCAGAAGTGAATTGCTGTTGAAAGCTATTCTTAAATCCCTGGATTCACTGCCTTTGGACTTCATGTCTAATGCATTTCATAATTCCCTAATAACTCTGGGATGTCTTGCTGTTGGTCATCGGTTACCTTTTACATGTACTGACTCAAAATCACCTGAAAAAATCCACAGTTTTGAAAGGTTCACCCAAAAATTCAGTCTGAATCCTCAGTTAATGTGTAGCACTGCAAAGCTGTTCCCAAAGTTTTCTTGTTTGCATCAGCAGAGATTGCTTTTGAGACTTTGGAGTCCTGCTTCCTCAGTTCAATTATATTTTTCCATTTCTTTACAATGATTGAATTAATGATGTTCCCAAAATCTCTTGTATAAAAGAACTGGATTTAAAGGGCTGCAGAAAGTAGGTTCTAATAGAGGAGATGATAAGCTTATTACTGAATTAAATATCAGTAATACTAAAGATGAGCAAGTTCAAGCATGCCATTTTTGGGGGGGGGGGTAGCATTTGCATCTTCTATAATTACTTTTATGTAAAATCCACAGAAAGTAATAGGAGAGATCATCTCCAGCATTTCCTAGTCTGCAGTGAGATTTAGAGAATTATCCATTTAATAGTGTCATGAATTTGTATCTCCATCTTCAAAACTGCAAAATGTGGAAAACCACCATATTTTGATAATACACTTCCCAAACTCTCTCCCTTCTCCTTCAGCTCATATTTTCCCATGTGAAATATGGCCATGCTGTAAAATGCCAGCCTTGGACAAGAAAGGCTCTTTTCACTAAGCACAGATCTGCAGATTTTTTTTTTTTTAGTAAACCCAAGCACAACAAGAGCCCAAAGCTGGTCTGGGAAAAAGTGAAGAATTAGTTTTCTCTCACTCTTCAAGTTCATCTGACCCTTAAGCAAGAGAGACTCCTCTGCAAACTCGGCCGGTATTTTTGCTGTTGAATCTTTCTAAAAGACAAAACATGCTCCAAATCACCCTTTGGTGGGATGGGTGGTGGTCCTGAGTCGTGGTTCCTCCAAGGACTGACCAACCCTTCGTGCTCCCACTCCAATGTCTCTGTAAAACAGGACCGTGCCCTCACTCCTGGCCCCAAAACTGCTCTGCTCTTCCTTGTGAAGGACCCTGATCCCCATTTCCACGGTGGAAGTTGTTCCCAACACCCAGGCTGCACAGGGCTGTAAAATAAAGCAAAATCCAGACTGAAAATTGCAATTGGCTCCGAGCTGGAAGTGCAGCTGCTCAGGGGAGAATTCTCTGCCCTCCCTGCCAGCCTCATGGATTTGTTACAGATGGACAGCATTGCCTTGATGGTTATTGAGGCTGTAAAGAAGCTGTAAAGGAGGAATTCTAAGACTGTTCCAAAGTCAGAGACAGTCACATAGTCAGTCAATACATCCACCCATGGCAAGTGATCAAATTTGAGCTCAAAATCTACACAAATCTCTTTGTATTTCTCAGAAGAGAGAATTGCATAGTCACTTTTCGTGCATGTAGATACTCTTGGGTGCTGAGCACACCGTGATACAGAGTAAGACATCTGTTGGGGCATTTTCTTCTGTTCATTTTATGTAACAATCAAAAAATAACAGCCGCAGCCAGACTTACTTAATTTGCTAAAAGTGTATTTATGCTTAAATAAAAAAACCCCAAACCAGGCAGTTAAACAAAATGTGAGGTTAAATCCTTAACTTAGATTTAAATAGACTAAATTTAAAGTGAAAAAAAAAAACAAACCACGTAAATAAATTTAAACAGATTGTCCAGTGCTGAAGATGGAAATCTTAGATGTCTGGTGTACAAAATGCATTGTGATGAGAGCTAAAGACAAACTCATATCTTCAAGGTCAAACATAAATCACAACATAAAGATGCAGGAAACCTGGGGGCAAGAATTCCACATCATCAGTTAGGTACAGGCTTTTTCATCCTCTCATATACCAGTGTCAGCTGAAGTTCTGGAATCAATTATGGGTCATATAATTCTCTCCTGGCAGTGCATTAAGGAATGCAACATTGTCCCTCAGGTGGAGCTTTCTTTCTCCTCCTCTCCATCAGACAAGTATTTTAAAATACTGCTGTGATTATGGTGTGTCGGGTTCTTCCTGATGAAGGGCTCCAGAAAAGCTGCAGCCAGTCTGCGTTTTGCCTGTGATGTTTAACCTCAAAAATCCCTCTCTCTAGGCAGAAAAATCCAGTAAAACTTTGTTTGCCAACCCAGTAAGGCACAGATTTTTGCTCTTGCTGGGGCACAAATTCTTTCTTAAAATCGTTCTAGCAGAAGTGGACACCACGGGATTCCTTTGATTGCCTCTCACTATCTTCAAATCAAAGTCACCTGGCTGACAAGTAAAAAGGTAATTCTTCCCAGCTGCCAACTTGCAGATTGACTCCATCATGTAGACACTGACCTGGGTTCCAGCCTTCTCCCTTCTTACCAGCAGTAATAATGTTCTTAACAGTGCCCTCAATAACTCCTGTATAAACTACAGTGATGTTGCTTAAAAAAATTTCAGACTGCCATTTAATCATAGCTAAAAATTATCTTGGCATTGACAGTGTTCTCTGTGATTCTTCCAGCCCAGAAGAGAAAATAACCAGCAACTCCCCCACCTAAAACCCCCAAAAATACTCAAAGAGAAACTGCATCCTAGGACAGACATTTTAAAACATAGTTAATGTACCAAATGTCTCGTTTATATCTGTTCCAAATGACTAAAAGGCAGTAAAAGGGCAGAAGGTAACTGCAGGCACAATTTGGAAATGTCAGTTTAAAGAGAGGTGTTACCGTACGTACACTCTGAGCAGAAGAAACTTATTGCATTTAGAGTGGAAGAAAAGTGCCCAGACTGACTCTTGATCTCCATGTTGAGATTTCAAATCTTAAATAACGTCACAAGATGACTGGCTTTGGCTTGGCACCCCAGCCAGGCTGTAAACTCAGAGGCCCACACTGCCATTTGCACTGAAGACAGTTCCCACCAGGAGTTCTCCCTTACCACAGTCCAGTGACACATTCCCGCTTTTCCAGCTGCTGTGATTCGATTAAAATGCACGTAAAAGGAGCTTAAAAATTAAACCTGGGATTAAAACTCAGTGCTGGAGGATTTCTTCAGTTTATAAACTCGGCCAGTTTGACCTTGCTGTCTGAGAAGCTTTGTGTTCACTGAGTGGGGAGCAGGGGAACGTGCCCCTCAGAGGGTCCTTGGCAGCTCCGTGGCAGGGACAGCCCGGGGGTGCTGGCCCAGGGCACTCAGGTGGCACAGCCTGTCCCTCTGCTGACCAGAGCAGACCCATTGCCATGCAAAGTGAGTCTCGCCCAAATCTTAATTGAAGGACTCCTTGTGAACAGCCTGGACTGACTCACTGGCAGCTGAAGGTGCTTTTTTAATCAGGGAGAATAAAGACCTCAATCAATAGGGTTCAAAGCATTTGCCCCCGAGCAGGAGAGCCGTGGTTTGCTTTAAAACAAGTGCTCACAGCTTCGGGCTCGAGGCCAAGAAAACTTAGCCCTCCTGAGTTCTTAATATAATTATTGTTTTCGCTATTATCTTGCAAGGGTGTTAATTTGCCTCCCAGTAATTAACTTCCCTCTGTGGTTGTCAGGAAGTTTAATCAATAACATGAGCAGATACACCAAGCTGCCCTTCCTTCTGTGACCAAAACTCCCCTCCCCAGCTCTCCCACCCCCGTGGAGGTGCCACTGTTTTAATCAAGTGAACAGGTGGGATGTGCATAATTTCTTCAGAGAGTCAGTGTCTCAGTTGTGCCTCTCCTACTCCAAAAAGCAGGGTACAGCCAATAGAATTGCCCCCGTTCCAAAAGTAAAAGCGTTACACAGCTCCTGCTAAAGCAGCACCTGGCAAATCAACTTACTGAAAGTTTTACATGGCATTGCACTCCCAGATCCTTCAAACATTGTGGTGACATTGTAATAAGAGGAGGAGCAGAAGGCTTGATCTAATATAATTCTACTTATGTCCACCATGTACAGGACATAATGTAATTCCCTTCAAAGCTAGTGACAAAATCCCCTCATTCTTGGTGCAATTCCAATCTGCCTTGGCAGCTTTGGGCTTGCTTTATTAAGAGTGATGTCACTCTGTGGCCTCTCTTTTCTTCCAGGGCAGTGTTGTCTGTTCTGATTCATAGCTTCTTAAATCTTCTCCTGGAACAGCTTAACACTGCTTATTTACTTCAATGTGTTTTCCAAGAACACTTTTCAGTTTCACTCATTCTCTTCCCTCATCTATCCTTCTGTGAATCATTACATGTTTATTTACCCTTCCCAGTTTGCAAACTGCAGGAGTTCCCAGCGTGATCGAGATCAGAGAAGGTAAATTTTGGACTGGCAGAAGTTATGCCTACTCAAAAGAATTACATCTTATGCACTGAGTGCATTTATAGCTCTGTAGAGAGATAATGATAGACACTGGAACATCCCAGCTGCAGGACTACTTAGAAACAATATTGAAATCATCAAAGTGTTTACAAAAAAAAAATCCAAAATAACCCATAGATAGATTTTTGAGACGTTTTTCGTGAAAGCTTAGTGTGAATTCCAAGGAACATCCCTTTGAAGGGTAGTGATAGAAACATTTTTAAAAGAGAGATGAGCCAAATTCACACCCGAAAGAAAACCTGACAGGATGAAGGGAACGTCCTTCAGGTCCTGGGATTTACAGGGACAGCTGTTGGAGTCTGGCTTTTTGGCTTCTGAAAAGTCAACTTGCTGTCAAGGTCATATTTATGTTGAGAATAAGAAGAAAGTCACTTGATTATAGGAAATGTGAGTCCTTCCAGCTCGTAGCAGAGCCCAGGGAAGGTTGTTTTCTCCTGCCCAGCAGAACTTCTGAATTAATCCACAATTTACAGGATGATATTCTGGTTTTACTACCAATTTCGACTCTGCCATTTTTTCATCTTCATTTGGCACCAGGAGAGTTTCAAAGCTTGCAAGGGGAGGGTTTGTGGTTTCCTGTTCCTCTCACAGGAACAGGACATTACCTGCATTAACTGTGTAATATACATATATATGCACATGTGGGTATGTATATAACACATGTAACATATGTCATAGGATCAGAGAATCATTAAGGTTGGAAAATAACATACATACATTTCCTTCCTTCCCTGTGTCCTTCAGAAAGTTTAAAGTAGAAATCCTTTGCTTTGGAGAAGGAAACATTATTGGGGAAGCTGACTAATTTAGCTTAACAAGGGGGGAAGGGGAAGGAAAATTCAGATTTACTCTCTCTTCTATCAAGAAATAAAGTTGTTTCAAGCTGCAGTCTTGTGCTTCTTTGAGTTGGATTATTTTCCAACATATATGTCTTGGAAAACAGCTGCTACTTCTTTGACAAATTGAGTAATGCCTCATGAAGAACTAAAATTCACGGCAACATAAAAACAAATATATGTTCATTTTAGGACTTTGTTCTCTCCGGGCTTTTGACTCATGGAAGGATGTTTTTAAAAACATCTATCTTTTATAAATCTCTTTAATAACACCTACACAGTTTGGAGGCAGCCCTTTAATGAACAGCAATCCTGGAAATGTAGGTCCTACAGCTTTCTATCCTCTCAGGACACCAGCTTTGTGGTTTGATTTACAGCTGACACTGGCATTTGACTTGCTGTCACATTTATTGCCCTGATTACAATTTGAAAAGCCTTGTTATGGGAGGGGAATGATAACACCACAGTCACACGGTGAGAGCTGCAGGTTTTCACAGCCAGGACAGTAAAAAGTGTGATAAAAGGGGGATTATGAGATCATTCCTCCCAGAATTCTTTCTCCTCACACTAATTGCAGCTCCCACAGAGGGCTCCAAGGAGGGGGCAGTTGCCTGGAGCCACAGGCAAATTTATTGTTATTATTTCTAATAAATTGCAACAATTAAATTTGGGATCTATTGTGCTAACTGCCCTATAAAGATATAATAAGAGCCAGGCTCTTCTCTGAAGAGCTTGCAGTCTAAACAGAAAATGCAGTTGCACTGTAGCAGAGATAAAGATTTGTATCCAGAATATTATAAAATATTAAGGCAGCTGCTCTGAAAAAAACCCACCCAAACAACCAGGAACAATCTTCCAGTAATTGCAAAATTATGGGGTTTTTTTGTTTTTCTGATTTTTTTTAAGAATACAGTAAAGCTTTTGACCTTCATTTTGTAATGTTTATTCATTTTTGTCATTTTTTTACCTCATAACTTTTATGTTATAACACAAAATTAAAGGTTGATATAACCATAAAAAATTTCAGTTCTGTCAAAATGAAGCATTTTGACTGATTCAAAGCGAAGTAAAAGAGGAAAACTTTGCAGTGTTCCCTTTAGGAGGATTTCAGAGGAATTAGATGCATTTGGAGAATTTTAGAAAATCTCCAAAGATTTAAGACAATTTTGGAATGCTAAAAATCCTTTCACAAAATGGCTTTTCTTTTTCTTTTCTTTGCACGGTTGTTTGTCTTTGTGGTGACACGAGGAGCTCCAGCAGTTTCCCTGAGCTTTGAGATGGGATTAATTGACAATTCATTCTTTCCAGCTTCTAACCTGTGAGAAAAATCACAGGTATTTATATTAAATATAGGCTAATTTACAGCCTGAGCAGACAATCAGCCCTGAGATGGACACAGAGCAGGGCTGGATGGTTTGCTTTGCTCCTCTGTATCACCTTCCCCGTGGGTAAATAAACTGCTGGAGCTACTGGAGACACTTCCAAAGTGCTTCTCAAGGAGAGCTTTTGGTCTGAATATATTCTTCTTGGTCCTGACTGTTGCTGCTTTTCCTTATGCAGTCCTATCTGTTGGTTTTGGCTTGGAGTGAATTGTGCCAAAGGAAGGCTGGAGTGGTATTAAAACCAGGTGTAGGCAAATGATTAACACAGACAAGGAGGCAGGTTATTGTGAAGGAAAAACACACCACAAATGAACTAAAACTGAAGCTGATTCTATTTTTTTTAATTAAAGTTTCAAGTTCCTTAAGTAGTTTTTCCTGTCTCAGGCAGGAATCTGGAAAGACACCTGCCTTGCCTTTGGAATATCATCTCATGAATCCCTGTTCAGAGAGGGAACAGAATTCCCTCTGCAGAGCCCTGGGGAAGAGGGAGGAAAGAGATGGGGTGGCAGAGCCAAGCACGAGCCCTCACTGCACGGAGGGGGGGTCTGTGCTCCTTCAGGGGGCACATGCAGCCTGTCAGGTGGGGGAACAGGAGCCTGGTGACTCCTGGCACCGGGAAAACGGCTCCTTTTCCACCCTGGATCTGGGAGTGTGGAAGAGGTTGAGCGTCCTGGGGAGCCACTTGAGCTGGCCAAGCTCCTGGGGGAGAGAGCGTGGTGGCCTCACAGTACCCAGGGCAGCACATCCTGGGGGGGACCAAAGAGGTGGAGAAGGAGCAGGAGATCAAGGAGGGGAGTAGCCTCAGCACTTCTGAGCCCACATTCCGATACTGCAGCCAGTTTGGGGCTCCACAGTGCAGGAAAGGCATCAGCAGTCCAGAGGGTGGTCAGTGATGTCCCCAGGGAGGCAGGGGCTGGAGCAGAGGCCCCAGGAGGAGGGTTTGGTCAGCCCTGGGCACGGAGACTTTAGGGGACTCAGAGCATCCCCCTTGTGTGCAGGGAGGGATCCAGAGGGAGCCAGGTTCTGTGTGCTGAGAGGCAACAGGCACAAACTGAAACGAGAGATTCACACTTCAGACAGGGAGAAATGTTTTCTCCATGAGGGCAGTTGAGTCTTGATTACAGCAGTTCCCAAAACCTCACTGGACCAAGCCCAAAGCCTGACTGGGCTCAAGCAAGCTGAGCTGCTGTCAGACCCGCTTGGAGCAGGAGATCGTGTTCCCTTGGAAGCCTGAGCTGCCACGTGCTCCTCTCCTGGTGGCTGGAGAGCAGAGCTGGTGTCCTGCAGCAGCTCTGGAGACAGTAGTTGGTCATTTGCAAGGGATTCTCATCAGGAGAGTGGGAAAAGCTGAAATGCTCTGGAGAACATGAATCCACTTCAGCTGAGTTTGATATTGGTACAAAGCACACTCATTTTACCAAAACATCATCTTTGTTCAACAAAGTATCACACCCTCCCTTGTTAGAGTCGATTTTTGTCCATTGGCCTTAATCCTCTGTAACACTTTGTTAGAGACAAAGCAAAACAGTTTTTCCATGAGGTGTTACAGCCCTTCTAGACTGTGAGGGCAGAATTTTACACCTTTAGAGCAAGTGGAAGAACTCCATTAAAACCAGAGGATTTATGCACAAAGGACAGATGTATAGATTTTTAAGGGAGAAAAATGTTTTGTTAAAGCATCATTTAGAGAAATGACAAAGCAGCCCATTACAATTGCTGTCTAATGGTGGATTTTGACAGCACAGTATGATGTGAAAAGTGGTTTTCTCCTACAGACATACTTTTACTGAACTTTGCTAAATGGAAGAACCCACTAAAGTCCAAATTCTTATAAATTTTAGAAAATGCATAGACTATATGTAAGCCTGTTGTGAATAGTATGTTTCAGTCAACAAGGGATTCTTAAACTTTTTCAGTTATTTTCAGGCTGCTTTTTCCAAATTTTTGAATGTTCTTTTAAAAAAAATAAAATTAATTTTGGGTAGGTGATGTAATCCACTATTGGACAGGGTTATATATTTACTGAAAACTATGTTGTAATTCCCAATGTTAAAGGTTTTGTCTCCATAAGATTAAATTATTTCACTTTAGGTAAAAAGGCTCATCAGAATATGACATTAAATTAAACAGCAGAATAAAACTTGATGGAATGTCATCTTCCCAGAAACTGTCATTTCTGGAGGCTGAGAGAAGGTGGCTGACATTTCTTTCAGTTTACTCTGCAGTGAAACAATTTCTTTCCTAACATATCAGCAAATGCAGATTATCTTCAAGCTGTGTTTTGCTTTATGTTCTCCTAAATCATATCTAGATTTTCCCCTCCCTTTTTTTTTTTTCACATGTGCACATATGTCATCATTAATTTCAGCCAGAATAGGAGCCAACAGGAAAAAAAAAAAAAAAGAAGAAAAAAAATAGACATTTGGTAGCCTGGAAAAGTTCTACAAACCACCCAACCTCAGCTGGAACAAACCCAGAAGTGTGCGTGGTCTTGTAGGTGGGATAGTCCTTGGGGTAAAACACCAGGAGTATGCAAAATATTCCCTGCAGAGAAATCAGGAGATTCTCTTGGTTCTCTTCCAACACAGAGCAGGCACCTTTTTTTCCATGTAGCAGAGCACTATCAACCCCCTTGATGAGGCTTCCTGTGTTTTTGTGGCCTTTGCCAGCTCCATGTGCAGAATATTAATCACTGCATTGAGCACTGAGCCTGCTCTGGTACCAAACTACAGCGAGTTACATCCCTGTAGCTCTGGGTGTTTATCACAGCCTAAATATGTCTGATACCCATCTGATTTTAGCAGCCCTCTTTGGTCCCATTATGATATTTCTCATTTATTCTTTCCCCCTGAACTATTGGATGCCATTTCAAACTCCAGGAAGATTTACCTGGCAGAAAGGGGGACGTGAAAACCAGACACAAACAGTCAGAAAATGCACTTGTTTGACCAGCCATTTTTACCTCGTTTGCAATCAGCTAAGAATATATAAAATTGACAACGAAAGAGCAGGTGCAGGAATCAGATTGCTCGTGGTATCAGGTGTCAGGGTGGGATTCTTGGGTGTCCTGTGCAGGGCCAGGAGTGGCACTCAGTTATCCCTGTGGGTCCCTTCAGCTCAGGGTATTCCATGATTTTGTGTTTTAGAAGTACCCGTTCCTACGGCCCCCAGGACTGTAATACTGGCTGTTAATCCTCAGGAATGGCTGGCACAGTGTGTTGATTAGAGTGTAATAGTTTAATCATCTCTCAGTGTTAGGAGTTCATGTTGTAGTTTCACAGATCATGAAATGTGTCTGTTTAAGATATGGGCACTTTATCTTCCCTCTTTTTTTTTTTTTTTTTTTTTTTTGCGTGCAGCAGGCACTCTGTAACAGTGCTCCTTTTATCTCTGCCTCTCCTTTACCTGCACTACAGAGCTCATTAACAGGATCAGAGAGGGCACAGGGGTAGCCAAAGATGATGTTTATTACAGGGAGAAAAAGAAACATTTTCTTATTGGCAATGCTGTTGCAGTGCAAGTGGCAGAGTGTAAACCCTCCTTATCGCTCCTAAACACTGCACCCGATGGGTTGTTGGCTGTAGAGCTCAGTGCAGGGGACAGCAAAGTGACAGTGTTCCTTAAAGAAGTGATTACAGCAACATGAGGGCTGAAAAGGCATCTTCTGAGCCTGTTGTCTCTTCAGGGAGCTGGGTTTGTTTGGGCTGCGTGGAGCTCATTTTAAGTAGATATCCCAGTGTCTCGGAGGGGCAGAAGGGAAATGAGAAGTTAGTGATTAAAACAGGTAGTCAGGAGAGTGGCTTTGGGACCTAATCCTCCCAAGGTGTCAGAGCACATATATATACACACCCTCACTCCTCTCAGTTTAGTAGAACTTGTCTGATTTTTACAAACTGCAGATCTGTACTTAACCAAAGGACATACTTTGTGTCTGTTCAGTTAACTTTATTTGCTATTATTTTTTTTTTAAAAATACCAGTTTTTTAAAATTATTAAATCTTTAACCTTGGAAGGCTTTACCAAGGCAGTGTGACTGTGGTTGCTTCAGACAAGCCAGATATAACCCTCTCTCATATCTTCTGTGCAAACCCTGAGGGCAGTTGAGGACTGGAAGGGCAGTGTGAGGAGACAGAGACTGGTCAGGTTGATTGGGGCTCTAAACAGCCTGATCTAATGGAAGGGGTCTCTGCTTATGACCCTAAAGGTCCCTTCTAACCCAAACTATTCTGTAATTCTGTGCAAGGCATGACTGTCACCCGGGAAGGAGAAAACAGGTAACCAGTTTTCCCAAAACTGTGCTAAGATTCACAGAGATGCTTGTCTGGTAATGTAGATTTTCCAAGTGTTAAGTTGCCAGGAACAGATACTCTTGTTGGACCAAGAAGGATTAAAACCAATTTAGACAAAATTAAGGAATGGAAAAAGCAAAAGTGGGACTGTTCTGTTCCATCCGTGCCCCGTGTCCCTCAGGATGTGGCCAAGGGCCTTTACAGCTTATTTACAAAAGATGTTTCTTCTCCACCACTAAAAAAAAAGAAAGTATTTTTGCCTGCTTTGTGTAAACATGTTAAAAAAGCTGAAGTAAAACCAAAAGACTTATGAGCAATGATGGTAAGGGAGCGTTCTTTGATGTGAGCAGACGTTTTCCCCACTCAGCCCTCTCCCACGAGCATCCTAAAATTACAGCAATGTTAAATATTATGATTATTTTAGTTTTAAGAGGGAGGCTACTTCAGGCACTTGGATCACTTTTTGTCACGTAGTCTGCTGAAGTGCAGACTACCCAAAAGGAGCATCTGGCAGGGTGAAAGCCAAACTGTGGGATGAGTGACTTTGCTGAAAGAAAAAAATGGATTGTGAAGGGTGGGAGGAGAGCAGGAGGCAGGAGGGCAGACAGGGAAATGGGCTAATCCATGGAAACAAGGAGGAAAAGGGATAAACGTGCATTCGAGTGTGCTACTTGTTCTCATATTTCCCCCCCAGTAATTAGAGCCCTTCTAATGAACAGTTATTTGGGTTCAGAAGTTATAAATCAACTTGCAAATTATCCTACTTATGAAAACAGACTCGCTGATTAATAAACTTCTGTTAATAAGGTTCTCTCTACATGTCTTATGTGAACTGAGCTACCAGAACAAATCATAAAGCAGAGCAGGTTCCCAGTACCAGTGACCTTGTGATTGAAGAGCTCCTTTTCACCACTTTGGAGTCAAAAAGAAGTTATGGGGACATTCTTGAAGTGTCATAAAATTCTGAAGTATCATAAAATCCTTTGAAAGGCTCCATTTTAATTGTAAATGCTTTTGAAAGTCTGATTTAATGGCTTGTCTCAGGTGAAATAACATGTATATAAGAGAAATGGCCTGTAAAATCACATTTATTTGCATTTCCTAAGTATTGGAATACACTTCTTTTAAAACAGTTTCTGATCTTCAAATGAGTCAATATACATCAATCATTAAATGGGCATTTACTTTCAGATCCTAGATTTGAAGGTAAGAATCTCTGTTTCTTACTTCATCTCCATATTATCCAGGTTTAGTAATAAGTGCTTGTATTTTCTTTAATATCAGGTTAAAAATGACATGAATATTAGATATTAGAATGGCTTCATTCTAATATCACCAACAAAAGTGCAGTCACCCTTCAACTTCGAAAAAGTTGAAACGTCCGATCTTAAAATTTCAGAAGATCAAATTTATAAAAATCAGCTCAGGAAAACCCAAAGCAGACATTAACTTCCGCTGCAAGAATAAGCACGGTACGTCATTAAAGACCATTAATTGTTTCTTTCAGATGAATTCAAGTTGTTCATGAAGAGGCTGCCCATGAACTACTTCCTGAACACCTCCGCTGTCATGCACTTGTGGACGATGGATTCCAACTTCCAGCGGCGCTACGAGCAGCTGGAGAGCAGCATGAGGCAGCTGTTCCTCAAGGCCCAGAGGACGGTGCACAAGCTCTTTGGCCTCAGCAAGAGGTGCCACAAGCAGCCCCTGATCCGCATGCCAAGGCAGAGGTAAGGGAGCCCCTGGAATGCTGAGGGGTCCCAGCTGCTCTCTTGACCCTGAAATCTCCCCGGGGCGCGGATGCGGGAGTGGCGCGGGCACAACGGGCAGTACCTGTGGTTGTGGGGAGTCCCACCTTTCAATATCCCTCTGTTTGTCTTTTCCTAAATATGATGGCAAGGTCAGGATAAATCCTCATTTGTTTGTGGCTGTGGAGTACATGGGGCAACTCAGAAAGCACGTGAGTGCACAGATTCATCCCACTTGGTCCCCCTGTTTTCCAGAGCCGTGTTTTCAGTGGCACTGGGCCAGATGTGACGGTGCCAAACACTCTCCCAGCGAACACTGAGCACCTCTCCTGGAGTGAGCAGGGCTATTTTGGGACCTTTGTGGGTCGTTATCCAGCGTGCACTGCACACAATTGATTTCTTGTCTCGTTTGTCAGATATGAATTAGGTTCGAAAGGATGCCTAAGGAAAGAAAAGTGTTTCACTCCTTCCTAGAAACAGAGCTCCTGAAAGGCAGCCAGTCAGATCTACATTAGCATAAAGTGGGGAGAGGTGATTGCTGGTCGAAAATGGCTTTGTTGAAATTAGTGGAGTGACACTGTAGGAAATGTGGAATGAATGCGCTTTTAAGGACATTGTTCTTCTGAGCACAAGCATCATGGGATAGTCCAGTAACTCCTGCATTTAGCAGTTGTCTCCATTGATTTTAAAGAAACCTAGTTTAGGTTCAGTGTTCCAGAACTGCCAGAGCTACTTTACACTCCCCTGCTTTCAGCTCTTCATCTATTGCAAGCTCAGGCTCCATCAATTCCTCTTTGCCTGCTGGTGGCCCTTCCCCTTCTTTCAGGAGACAGTTGTTGTGGCTCTCATGCCGCCCTTCTTCTACATGTTGTGCTTTGTGCTTGAAACAAAAAAAATGTGTTTTTCACTTGTAGGGTCATTTCATAATTAGAAAACATTCTGCTCAGAAGGGTTGTGCAATCACTGCAGTGCTTCAGTATCCTCTCCTGCGTGTCTTGGGCACAGCCTGGATGAGCATCCTGCCAAAGAGATGATTCACCAGCCACGACTTCAGCAGGAACCCAGAGCTTTTTAAAGCACAAGAAACAACCCAGCCTCAGTATTTTTTTTTCTCCCCACCAAAATTTAATGTAATATATTAAAAATAATTTTAAATAATCAGGTCTTCCAAAACAACCTCTGCAGGGTTGTGAGGCAACCTTTGGCTACCATCAATAAAGCAGTGAGTTTGACTGTTTTACAGGGAATTGCACCAAACCTTCATCCCAGTTAAATTTTGCAAGGCTTCTCTAGCTTAGGAATACCACCATTTTTTAGTTAATTGTGTCTCTTTTTAGAGATTTTCCTAATTTTTTTCTAGTCAGCACAGAGGGAGATTGGTTGTATGATGGAATGATGATCAACAGATGACTCAAAATCAGTGTTAAAGGCAGGTTTGGGAATATGTAGCCAGTGGAATGTGTTTGCTAAAAGGGAGCATGTTCAAAGTTGGATTCCATCTGCCTATCTGAGAAAATTGCCTTCTGACATCCAGGCTTTTATGGCTGATAAGAAGAGCTTTAAACTTAGAAGCAAGGGGAAAAGGTCAAAAGAAACTGGTTTAATGTCCAAACCTGGTTAAAAAACCACTCTGATAGACCAAGATAAAGAGTGGCTAAAGGATTATCAGTGGTGAAAAGACTGAGAGGGAGGAGAAAGGAAACACAGGTATTGACAGAAGAGTTTTCAGATACTGCTCATGATGAGAATACATCTAACCCAAATAAGGTCCTGAGTTTTTTGATACCTGTCAACAGGTAAGCAGGCAAATGAATAGCAGGTGATGCAGTGGAGAATGAATCCCTGAGTCATGCCATGGAGAAACATGAGCCATCCCTCAGGCTGTAAAATCAGGCCTCTTGGCAGGCAGCGAGTGTGAGAACAGAACCAAACCCCAGGACTCATTTTTTTTTTCCTTTGTGTTTAAGGGAAGATAGAAATAAAAGCAAAAAAACCCACAGCTTCATGATCTTTAAGATTCCTTCCAGCCCAAGCCAGTCTATGATTCTGTGTGCCACGGGTAGTTTGGGCTTCAAAGAAACAAGAAGGGGGAATTGGAACAGAAGGTTTTCTAAACAACTCCTTCAGATTAGTGTTTGGGCTCTGCTAGTGATAGTTAAGGGTGAATTTTTATTATGGAAAGGGAAATTAGACTGAGCTAATGAAGGTATAAATGCTATTTTAAATTGCATTTTTAGGCAGTTGTCTTTTCAGATGCAGATTAAAAAGGCAATGCTTCAGTTTTCAATAAAGGTCATGGTGCTGGCAGTGAGTAAAAACAACTCTGCTGATGTTGACTTTTACACTGTATTTCACTAGTCAATAAAAGACATGTACAGAGGATTTTTAAAGGAATATGTCAAAAGTGAGAGTTGATTTTTCTCTCTCATGAAACTGGGAGGTATGTCCTAAAAGTTTAATGTAATTCATGAAAACTGTCTCTGAGCCTTGAGTTTTAGTGGGGTTTATCTGTGTAGTCTGCCAGAAATCGTTTGGTCATGCTTGGAGGAGCTCCTACACACAGTCAAGGTTATCATTAATTACTGAAAGTACTCTTCTCTTTTCTCTGGCCACAAAACTTTTTAACTGAACATAAACCAAATTGTTGGCCTGATTGTTTTTAAATGAGACTTAATTAATGAGTTAGACAGAAATTCTTGTAACTTATTTCATGTTTCCTGAGTTCCAGGCCACTCAATAATCATGAGACTAAATTGCATTAATATTTTAATTTCCCAATCCCGAAACCAGAATAGCATTGAATCCTCTCCTAATGTCGTTGTTCATAGCAAAAAAGACTCAATTAACTTGCAAGCAAAGAAACTCCATTCCCGTGTCTCATTTTTGAAACAGTTCATGTTCTTCAGCTGGAATAAAGTATAAATAATTTTCTTTCAGTTTCTACTTGTGATCAGAGCAATTTACTGCAGCAGTTTTGTGTGCAGTGGGGTTGGGAACAGGATTAGTATTTTTATTTTATTCTGTTAATTGCAAATCTTTTCAAGTTCCAGATGTTCTGCCCAGCTTTTAAACTTGCTCTCATTAACATGTTCTTTTTCCTGAAAGTCAAATCACGCCAAGATCCATCAGAAGTCCGCAGATTTCCATTATAAACCATTATGGCACTGCTGAATGTAACTCTTAGAATTCACCTGAACTAATCAGTCCTTTTCTGTAATCAGTGCAGTATTTAGTGGTTGCCTGAGCTCAACGAAAAGCACCAACTGAAAATTCAAAGCCAACAAGGAGCAGGGAATTTGCTGTGCAGGTGATCCCTTCCCATCTCGTGCAGAGGGATGGAATGATCAAACGTTCCGTTTTGAGTGATAAAGAGAAAAACAAGATTAAAAAAAAAAATAAGACACTTGTTCTGCGGGGTAACAGTGCCGGGATGAACCGCTGCCTCCATGAATTTGAGGCTCGGCTGCTTCCAGAGGCTGGAGTGCTCGTTACCGGCGTGTTCTCGTCGCGCTGACACATCAGCCTGACAAACCTGCAGTGTCACCGGCTTTTCTTGGCCAGAGGCCACCTCCTGCAGCAGTGGTTGTTCCACTAGATGGCCAGCTCCTGCCGCAGTTGTGGGCAGGGTGGCCGGGACGGGGCTCGGGGTGCTGGGCAGGAGCCCGGAGGTGCTGGGAATGCAGGTGGGAGGGGGGTGGAGCAGTGCTGCAAGCAGGACGTGTTGTGGTGTGCAGGAATCCAGCTGAGGGGTAAAACCACGTGTGAGGAACTGCAAAGGTCAATAATGCTGGGGTGATCCCAGGGAGGCAAGAGAACTGGAATCCTTTGTTGGACATAAAACTTTATATTTAAAGGGTTTAGGGCTTACATATTTAACGGGGAGTTTACATATTCATGGTATTAGAATTGGGGGGTTTCACAAGGATGACATGAGGGGAGAACCGAGGTTAGTACATCTTGGGGTCTTAGGAATCACCTTATGGGAAAAACCCTACTTTATCTTGGGGGATTTTACAGGGGGGTTAGGTATTGGGCCCACAGGATGCCAGGGATACAGAGTATACACATGCAAAGGGGGGAACACAGTGGGTTTTATGCAGAGGTCTGCTGAGATCAGGATGTGGATTCTCTGGCTCGGGCAGGGCATGTGATAACATCATGTAAGGAGTCTTTTTACATCCCGTTGAAGAAGGCAGGAAGAGCCCACAGAGATGAGGTCAGTGAAAAGGGGTTTTTCCATCTTCTGTTCCCCATGGCCTTCTGCAGAGACCATTCAAATTCCTTTCTGCAGATATCGTATTTTGGAACTCAACAGGGAACAATTATTAATCTTGGGAAAGAGTTTGCATGTGGTATTTGTTGTCAAGTGCTTCTGCCCTGAGAAAAGGACTATCCTGGTCCTTAAGTTAGTCCAAGCTCTCCCTTCCAGCAGCATCTTTCTCAAGGGAGGTCAGAAAGTGATGTTCTATTCCAGGCTTTGCTGCCTGTGAAGGGAAAGCCTCCTCACAGACCTGGTGCCACCCTTGAGCTGCTGGCAGAGCCTCAGAGCACCCACATCCACCCACGTCGTGGAACCAAAGGGAGAAAACTGGAATCTCTGCTCTTGAGAGACTTGGTGGGAAAGGAGAATCTTCACTTTCCCGAGTATTTTTTTGCAAAGGACAGCAATGATTTCCTCTGATTTGATTTAATAGGCAAACACTACTGAAAGACATTAAAGACGGGGGGGAAGCTTTCATTTTTTCCTTCAGAAGTGCCAGTCTAGCACTTGATTTCACTCTTTTTGGTGTCATTTCAGTGGGTTCCTTGTCTAATGTCATCCCTTTGAGTGAGTGCACTCAATCCAGTACATTGCTCTGTGTAGGAACCTTATCTGTATGCAGTTTAAATCACTTCATAATGAAAAAGCATCTCCCGAGGCCAAATTTAATCAGCACAAACTGTGATTTAATAAAGACATAAACAAAAATATTAAAAGGAGAAACGTAATGTAAATCCAACAATAGGTCAGTGCAAAAAAATTTGCGTCTTCCTTGCATAATAACAAAGTGAAAACCTGCTGCAACAAACTGCAAATGAAGGTTATCTTAAGTAAATAAGAATTTCCATCTTAAAAGACCAAGGTATGACACGTGCACACAAAAGCATGAAGTCTTGAATAAACTGTTGGTATTTGAATTTTTGAAAAGTCTGGATGCTTAATATTACCATCTAATTTACAGTGAAGGGGGTGGTTCTACCAATAGTCCAGCCAGATATTTAAAGGATGTTATTCTGGTAACAGAAGCTGACAATAAATACAGACAAAACTCCTTAATAATTTAAAAAAAGGTTAATAAATTATTTTAGTATATAAAAAACTCTCTTTCTGAAAGAAAAGTCATTCTTGGCAGCCTTATGTTTGAAGCATGTCCTTGTCTCCACAAAGGTTATTTTTTTTAAGGAACATACTCTGAAGCTAATGCAGACTTAGAAGGAGTTCATCACTAGAGGCAGTGAACAGCCCCATCAAACAGAAGAGCTTCAGAAAGAATTCTGCTTTTTAAAACCAGATTTTTATTTTGGAATTTCCCACAGAATACACCACAGGCAGCTATGACAGGAGGAAGAGCCAGGAATTTACATTTTCTCATTTTTCTCTTCATTTTGAATTTCACAGAGCAAAAATTTCACATGCCCTAGAAGGGCAACAGGGCCTGAATACTCTAAAAACACGTCAGAGAAGGGACTTGTATCTTAGTGTTCCCCTCAGTCCATGTGCAGAAAAACATTTAAAATGGATGACTTTTTTACAGCATCTGTAACATGGTCCAGAAGAATGTTGAGGCCTTGAAACCTGTTTCCTTCAGAATGTTTCAGAACAAAATACATAAAAAATAAAAAGGATAGTGCAGATTAATCCCATTCCCTCAGGATGTAACCCAGGATTAGTTCCTCACATCCCAGAGCTGGTTATCAGCTACTGTAGATTGCTTTGCTGTGAGTGTAATTGATTCACAGGCACAAAATTAGTAAGGAATAAAACCTTCCACCAGGGTTCAAGATGTGAAAATTTCACAGTGCATCATGCAGAGAGTTTTCTTCTCAAAGCACATTTGTGGCATTGAATGTAAGAGAAAAAAAAAAATCTAATTATCCATCACTTAACAGGCTGCTGGAATGAGAGTGAGCAGTGAGTCTGGATGAAAATTGTTATGGAAAGGGGGTGTAAGGCAGCAAAAGCTCCTCTGGTGTAGATGATGCTTCTGAACAAGAGGTGCTGAAAAAAACAATATTTTGTCTGGTTTTTGAACATCTTTGAATAAAGTACAAAGGACCATTGAGATGTTTCTAAACAAAAATCGTTCCAGGAAAGAACAAAGAAATAATAATAATAATAGATTGTGTTATTATAGTATATTTAATAATAATGATTGTTAATGCTCCAATTAAGAAACTTCATTTGGGAGTTAAAAATGGATTTCCAAGTTTCAGTGTAAAGGAATGCCCCTGGCTTGGATCTGCCACCCCAGGTGCACATCTGAAAGTCGTGTGCCACGGCAGAGGGAGGTGAGAAGATGAAAGTGTGTGACATAAATGAAGGTCAGTTTGGCAGTGGTTGCTTTACTGACACGAATAATAAGTCAGCATCTGTTCTCGGAGGAAATCAAATGATCTGCTTTGAGGTGATACCTTTAATTGGATTGGGGATTAGAGTTATTTAAAACTAACGTGACACACATAAAAATATGATCCGGAGCCCTGCAAATAACAGGGCTGATAACAGCGAGAAGAGGAGATAAACTCTTGGGGGTGTGTGTGTTTTCACACGTGGTTTAGGAGCTGTGTGGGGCAGCTGCTCTTGGCCTCTGTCCTTGTAGGAAATTTCTCTCAAGGAGATTTGGTTTCCTGGTCTTGCAGCACTTTACCACACACTCAAAGAGGCTGTTCTTGACCACCTGCTACACGTGAAAATGTTTCCAGCCTCCCCACAATGTCACTTTTGATGTTTCTGATGAATAGCAACGTTAGAACGAAGTAATTTCAGCACATCAGAAAGTGCTGTGAAATGAGGAGACACTTCATATCAATGTCACAGGGCAGGAGCATTCCTGCTCCCATGCTCTGGAAACACCATCTGTGCAATATGTGGAATTAAGTCACATTTCCACGCCCATGTTTTACCCTTTTAAACCATAAAATATTTACCAGTGCGACTCCCCTGAGAGCAGTGCTGTAGCAATTGTGGTTTACATTTTGTCCCAGGATGTTCAAAAGAGAAAATCATCTCGGTAGGAATCATCTGACAGGAAAGAAGTTCTGCAGGTATAGTCTGATCTGATGTGATATTGATTCAATACTGCAGGGTGCTGTATTACACCTTGTTCCCAGGCTTGCAATACTAAAATCTCATTTCTGAATCTCTAAACACTAGTGCAGTGGCAAACAGTCTGTCCTGTGAAAGGACAGAACGTTGGCACAGCAGATGGGACTCGCCTTGCCCGTGCATTTCATATCACTGCTGGATATTTGGGCATTTTGAAGGACACAGTGCACAGAAGTGCAACAGCAGAACAGGACTCAAGGAAGTAATTTCATGACTTTCTTGTGGGCTTGTTTCTAAGAGTAACAGGGTTATAAGGTGGGAAATCACATATTCTGTTGGAAAGCGAATTTCCTCTGTACAGCCCAGTTCTGAGAAGCAGAAAGTTGGGCTTTGTTCCCCCTTCTCCCTCGTGAAACAGTATCTGGAGTATCCATTTATTTCATATCTGCTGTACTACTACTGTAACTAATTCACTACCACTGCAAATTGCCTCTGTCCCTTCCACAACAGGAGGTTGTTTCCAACCCAAATGTCTAAACTGTCTTTTTTTTCCCCAGACAAATTTTGTACCGGAGTCTGAAAATTTGAAGAAAATTAAACAGAAGGAGCTTAAAATAATATTTTATTTTGTAGATATGTGGCATTAAAAAAAAAAAAAAAAAAAAAAAAAAAAAAAAAAAAAAAAAAAGCCTGGGTTAAGAAAAAGCTGAAAAGCTGCCACAGAATTTCAACTATAAAGTATTCAGCACATTTAATCCCCAGTGTAGATCCACAGTACTGAAGGTCTTGCCTTTCGGCTTTTGCTGTGACCAAAGTGCTGCAAAGGACTTTCCCTCAGGCCAAATTTAAAGATATCTTAATCACCTATCCACATGAATCATTTGCAGAGCCAGCACCAGAGCCAGCACTGCGGTGACTCACAAGGCTTGGAAGCCTACGCTTTAAAATAATTACTTGACACGTGGATAGATCCTGGCACACATTTCTGGGCTTGGCAGCTCCTGTTTGCTCCTGGCCTGATGACCATCTGTCTGTGCTGTCCTGGCATGTGACAGGGTGGCCATGAGCCCCTCCAGACAGCACCACCTTGGAGCTTTGTGAGCACGGACCCCACAGACGCAGCTGGAGGTCAGGCAGGGACACCACAGGGACATCCTGGATCTTGGAGCACCCTGGGCTTCAAGGCTGTTACCACATCCAGAAAGCTGGGCTGTCTCCCAGGTTTCACCAGCATATTTGAACAGACAGATTAGAAAATGTGCCACAAGGGCACATCTTTTCTCATCTCTGAGTTATTAAATAAGACATGTATGAACTCAGAAAGAATGGGCTTTGTCTCCAGCATCAGGAATCCTCTTGGGGTCCCCCAAGTCAGCCTGTGCCCAGCAAGAGCCTGACTGTATCCCATCCCTCTTGCTCTCTTTCTTCCCTTGTGTTCCTTCAGAGTGTGAGTGTCTGTGCAGCTCCTGTCCCAGCAGGAATTGCTGTGACAGAAATGCTTCTCTGGGCTGTGCTGTTCCAAGGGAAACCCTGTCCCCTCTGTGGGAACGTGGGATTGATGCACAGCACAGGAAAGCTTTGCCACGAGGGCGGAGTGAGAGGAGAGATGAAGGTTGGACTGTAGGACACCTTCCACTAGCCCAGGTTGCTCCAAGCCCCTTCCAAAACAACTATAAACAACAGATATTTTTGCATCTGAAAAGACGTTTAATAAGAAACAGATTCTCTGATCTTAATCTGGGTCATATCTCTGTGGCAGTTGGACTTGATGATCAGAGAGGTCTCTTCTAACCTTTACAATTCTCTCATTCTTTGAATATTAGAGTTAGAAAACTTTCAAGACTGGGTTCTGCTGTCCTTCTTTGGGTGGACCGAGTTGCTTGTACCTGCAACAGGATCAGTTCCTTTCAGACTAAGCAAACAAGAGAGTGGAAAATCTGTGTGACACAAGTTGTCCCTTAGAAATGTTAATTGTCAGTGCAATCATTAACTGTGATGGGTGTTTGTAGTATCTAAAAACTCATTGTCATATTGATGTGTAAACTTTGATCATATGTTTATATGGTCCTGGAAAGGAAAAAAAAAATCAAATTCTTGGGATGTTCCATAAATTGTTATAGTAGCAAATTCCCCCCAGATATTTCTCAAGGTTTTTATTCTTTTGGAGAAGTGCCATAAGTATACCACAGAAAATGAACATAAAGCACCATGTTATCAGTAACATCCTTTATAAAAATTAGATTTTCAAGTATTTTTTTAGGCAGAAAACAGGAAAGCTTCAGGCTGAGAGAATGCAAATGAAGTTTTATTGAACCAACAAGTGAAGATCAGGACCTTAAAGGAACATTTGAAATGAAAACAAGATTGCCTTGCTATCAAGCTTCCTTCCCCCACATTCACATCCTGACCAGGATTTTGGAATTGAACAGTTATGTCCATATGCTACAACTGCACAGCCAACAATGACAAGGAGAAAATCAATGTCTAAGACATCAGAGTGCCTTTGCTTCAACCCACACCTCGCTGAGGGAATAGCAAGAAGGGTTTTTTCACAGGAAGGTGTCAGAGTTCACATGAAGGAATCAGAGAAATCCCATCCTGGGATGCCATGGGATCTACCCCGTGTGGCTGACTCAGAATTTGTCACCTGTTTACCCCTTTTTTGGGCTCTGAGACACATTATCGAGATACAATCAATACAATAGTTTAAAATGGACATCCCCAGATCATTAAAAAACCCCTTAAGTAGCAGATGATAGAGCACAGCTGCAGAAGGAATTAATTCCAATTAATTTGTAAGGAATTTATCCTGGTCAGAATATTATCAGGGTTCTAGAAACCCATCTCTGAAACGATAGATGATGATAAGTATAAAATAAAGGACTTATATATTGCAAGGAGCAGAAGTAATAAAATTTGTTGGCACTCCAGACAAAAGGTGACACTTGCTAATTTTCTAATATAGTTATATTTTATTACCTTTAATGACTGACTTCTCTCAACTGTCAAGATATTAAAGTAAGAAGATGAATCAAACCAAACAAAAACCCTTCACTCTGAAGTCCACCCAGAATCACCTTCTCTTTGCTTACTTTGCAATAATAAATTATTTGTTTAAAACTCAAGAAATCACAAATGTAATTACAATCTCTACTGAAAGGAAAGCTCTTTGCCCCATTGTGAAGCTGCTGCCATATGTACCCTAAAATTTATTTTCTCCAGGTTTTTGTTATAAAACAAAACCGAAGTTTCTACTTCAGTTCTTTTTATTTTCCTGTCTGCCTTTTTGGGCATTCAAATTCTTAGATAATTAGTTCCTGTCCTACCCATAGGACAGGAATAACTTCAACACACCTTCAAACCTCTCCTGTTACATAAAAGTACAGCCAACATCAGGATTTGTAGCGTTAATTAAAATTAATATACACAAAAATATACACAAAAATATACACAAAAATATACACAAAAAAAAGTGTGTTTTCAAAAAAGAAATTTGGAATGAAATTAACTTTTCGAAATGCATTTCCCTCTAAAAAGCAATTGGGAATCTCTCTCCACATTGCATAAACTCTGTTCATTATATTTCCAAAGACTCCCCTTCCTTATTTCAAACAATGATATTTTCAATAGAATCTAAACTCAGGATTTTTATCTTAAACATTTATTAGTTTGTAGTGGGTTTGTTTTTTTTTTAATCTTCCAAATTAAAGAAACTGCTCCTTGTTAGTTGGGAGGAAATCCTAACCAGCTCTTTAAATGACCATAAAAGAACCCAAATGCACCCTGCCCTTGAAATTGTGCCTCTATTGTTCCACGGATTTTTGAACAAAGCTGCCTTAATTTTGGAAAAGTAAGTGATGATTTCTGTGATGTGAGCTGATGGCTCACCATCTGCGGAGATGCTTCAGGATCTGCAGCGGCACCACCGGGCTGGGAGGGCCATAAATACAAAGCGGGCAGGTGGTAAATGTGCCCGGGGATGGGCAGGGCACCGGGCAGGGCACCGGGCAGGGCACGGAGCTGCTCCCGGGGCTGCCCCACCGCGCTGCACTTCACCAGCTCTGAGCACAGCCCAGGGCAGCAAATCCCAGCCAGCAGGAGAGTTTGTGTTCCATCAGCTCAACCCTCCGTGCTCCGCAGAACGCCCGAGCAGCAGTTTTATCTCGCTG
This sequence comes from Pseudopipra pipra, assembly GCF_036250125.1. NCBI lineage: Eukaryota > Metazoa > Chordata > Aves > Passeriformes > Pipridae > Pseudopipra > Pseudopipra pipra. Next base: position 408,714 of record NC_087557.1, read on the forward strand.
AGCCCAGCCCGCGGTTTAATGAGTCTTGCCACTGGTATGAGGTTGTTGGACGTTAAGTGATTTTTTATTTCTTCTGCTGGCCATCTGCTGCATCTGCCGACTGCTCCTCTCTGTGCAGCCACGTTTGGGTATCACATCGACTGTGGCACAGCAAACGCTTCACTAGTGGATTAAGAGACGAGCAAAAAGTTCCTAAAAGCCACAATCCTCAGCTCTGAATGGCAGAAGCAGAGGAACAGGTTTGCAGCCGTGAATATTTAGAGGAAGTCTGTACAGAATAACTGCATCTGGGCTTCCAAGCCTTGCTGCAACTTTGGGTTGGATTAACTTCAAAGACAAAAATAGACCCTCTGTCCAGGAAAAGCAGAATTTCTCTGTGCTGAATAGAGGTTAGTGTCCTGACACTGAGGAGGGGAGCTTTGCAAAGAGGGTTTCTGCAGAAGGCACCTGTGAATCTTGGCAAGTGATGACTCTATTGCCTGTTCCTTTTTGGTTTTTTTGTGGTTTTGTTTTTTTTTTTTTTTTTCTGAATAGCAGGCAGTCATCTGGTTATAGAGCTCTACAGACAAATTCAGCTGAATGGTGCCATGCAATTGTGAAATCCATGACACTGCAAGTCTCATAGTCTATGGGATCACAGATCTCACACAAGCTTTCAAATCTAATTTACGGAAAAAACCCTCTTTTAATCTATTTCACCTTTGAAGTTTGCAAGAGCATTCACCACATCCTTGATACCCTGTGTGTGATGGTGCTAGTGAAATGGAACTGTTATTCTATGGCTGTGAAATTCACAATGTTTTTATTTAATTCCTATTTTAAACGTCTATCCCTCGTAGTAAACATAACTAGAAATTCCTTGCAATGTTTGCAGATCATCAGGCCTAATCATAGGTATAAAAAATTAAAACTCTGCAGACACAAAATCATATTCACGTGTTTACTGAAATTTAATGAAGAAAATTAAGGAGAGCGTTTGCAGCACTCTCTCTCTAACAAAACTGTACAATTTTCCTTTAAAATTGTCAAGGAGAAACTTCTTGAGCACACGAGTTAAAATTCACAGAAGTTTGCCTCTTAAAAAACAAACAAACAAACAAACAAAAAAACCCAAAGGAAATTATTTCCTAAATCCATCCCCACGAATTTTATAAAACTGCCCTGGTGTGGTTTCTGCTTTTACACTTGAATAAGTTTTGTTTTAGCAGGTACATCGCAGATTGATCCCTCTGAGTCAGAGAACTTCCCATACTTTGGAAGAAAAGGCTGTGTTTTGGAATTCCAGAATGGTTTGGGTTGGAAGGGACCTTCAAGCCCATCCAGTGCCACCCCTGCCCTGGGCAGGGACACCTTCCACCAGCCCAGGTTGCTCCAAGCCCCGTCCAACCTGGCCTTGGACACTTCCAGGGATCCAGGGGCAGCCACAGCTTCATTTCTTTATTGGCAATATCAGTCTAGCACGGATTCACTCTTTTAAACCCCAGATAATCCAGTCTTTTCTGCCCACAGTGGTGTAGCTTTACCACTTACTGTTATTTGTGCTCAGTACCCTCATGGGAAAGTACAGATCCTAAATCAGTTCAGATGATCTGTAATGAAACAAAATAATTGACCTATGTGTGGTGTTGTTTTTTTTTTTTGTTTGGTTTTTTTTTCTGTGGCTAACACTTTCTGTTCAGGTCTGGAAGCTGGCACACTGCTCGGGTTTCCTTTGCTTGCCCAGATTTCCAGGCTGTTCTGTGTATGTTGTTGACATCAGAAGGTGCTGAATTAACATCTCCACTGGAGGAAGGGAAAAGATTGAGTGCTTAATTTCTTGAGAAGATAGCTTTTAAAATGCAGTTAAGGTGTGCAACTGCCAGCACTGAGGCACCTGAATGGCAGCAACACTTTGCATACTTCTAAAGCTGTAAAGTAAAACTGAGTGTGATTAATGGGATGGCTTTGCACATAACAGCACAGCTGGGGATTATGTTATTTTATATTCATCTTCCAAACTCCCATAAAAGTAGATTATTGTAGCCTAGCACTTGTGAATAGTTACATGATGACTGGAGTTCTCACAAAGGAAACACACTGCAGAGGAACTGAATTCCTCTGTGGAATTCACCCTTCCAGGGGGAATATAAACAGCTGGAAGGTTGTTTAGGGAACATTGGGGTCATCATAAAAGTATTGGAGGAGGTGTAAATATTTGGCTGAGCGTGGGAATATGTGAACAGGGCATCTGCTGAACTTCTGTGGCCCGGGGGGACTGTGGAGAGGTGAAGGTCCTGCCTGGGGTGGGGGTACCAGCATCACACCCTTCCCAGCTGGCCATGAGACACAAAGCCATGGTGAGAGTGTGCACAAGGTGCCTCTGTGCTTTTAAGGAACGTGTCTGAGCCTGAAGGCACGCCCAGGGTGTCTGTGGGACTGGATATCCACTGATATCATGGCATAAGAATAAGAGTCCTCCTTTAAAATGACTATTTAAATTAAAATGCCTTTCAATAAAAAAAAAAAAATCAATTTTTCCTTGATTGATAGTCTTTTTTTCAAAGATTCTGTTATTTGTGACCAGTTGAGTCACAGGAAGAGAAATTTCTCATCACTTAAGTTCTTTGCCATTCCTTTTTACTCTTATTTGTGAGACAGTATAAGGTTACCAATAATTAAATATTAATAATTTAATTTCATTTATTTATTTATTTAATATTAATACTTTAATTTCATTCATTTAATTTCCATAGCTAAAAGGATTCAGGCTGATTGTGCAGCAGCAATTGTATCGATCTGCACAACAGCTCACTCTCAGCCTGGCAGGTATCAAACAGATACAAAGAATATTAACAACAAGCAATTCAAAAAATGTCTAAATATTCTTTACACAAAATTTATTGAGCGGGACTTTAGTTTTTTTTAAAAAAACTTATTTTTAGTAAAAGAATAGTACTCATTAAATCCACATTTCTGGATGTTAAAGACCAAACCAGCCACAGCCATGGGCTCAGATATGACTTTCCTGTGCTAATTTTTAATTTGTCATGGATATGTTACACGCACTTTAAGTGAATGAATAAGAGAAGATGTTAAATGCATTTTAAACCCCCTACTTTTCTACGAAAAATCTCCTTTTTGCAGCTGTTTGTTTGTAAGCATATGGTGTTGCACACCTTTCCCAGGGAATGAGGGTGTGCTTAACTAAAGCTAAACACTGAAAACTGCTGTGATTTTCCACATATTATTGCAGTGCCACTTCTGTGCTCCTAAATTTCTTAAGAGGATGGATCCTGCTTAAAGAGAAACTTAAGTTTAATAAGAAATACTTGGCAGGTCAGAAGGAGATGAATAATAATTGGTGATGTATAGCTTTTCCTGACAACAAGAAGGAATAGTGGAGATAGACAAACCTTAACATTGGAATGATAAATAATGTAAATGCATATTAACAAATTGAGATCTACAGTTAAAACTATATGCTCTTATTCCTTATGCTTTAAAAAAATACATCACAATAATAGTTGAATTGGGGGTTTTTAGGAACCTTTGTGATTTTTTAAGCAGTTTTTGCAGGAAAAAAAATAATCAAGGAGGTGTAAGTTTGACAAGCAGTTATGTGGAGATTTAAGAGTAAAGGTAAAGAGCAAATGTACCTTCACATGGGTATGGAGTAATTGTGTCAGTGCTACAGCAAAATTCCTCTTGTCTCTACAAATTCTTGGATATTGAATGGAATGATCCATCAAAAACAGACACATGGTTAATAGGGAATGCAAAAGACCACTTGAATAGAAAAAACCCAAGCTTTAAAAATCATCACATCTCAAAAAAAAACCACCCCAAACTGTAAGTCTGAAGAAATAGATGAAACTAGGAATCCAGCAAAGTCCCTCACAATGTAGATGATGTAGGAGCAGAATCTTAGTCATCTTCTTTAATATTTGTAAATCAAACCATCAAGGGAGGCTTTGCCAAGTCAAAAATGGAAGAATCATTTTGCCTGTCTATAGTAAGTTCTCTAAAGTAACAAACACAAACAAATCCCTTCTATATACCTAGTGAGCTGGTGGGAAATTGCAAATTTAGTGGCAGATGGCAGGAAATGGAATTTGCTGTCTTATCAGGACAATAAAGCTGAAAATAGTTGGGGTAAACTTGTTGCAAAGAAAAAAAAAGTTGCAAAAGAAAATAGGACAAATCCTCTAGTTCACATTTATAGATTCTATTAAGGACAATCTGTTTTTAATTGGAGAGGGCTCCCTGAGCCTGAAAATGTAGTGTCTAGAAGAGTATTTGCAAATTATTGTCATGCTGAACACGAGTGCTGCTCATGCACTAAATTAGATTCACTGCTCAGAGACTCCACAGCTCTGGTAGCAAAGGAGGAGAATCATGAGCAGTGTCTGGAACAGCATCTCCACAAATCACTCACCTTGCAGTGGAGCCCGAGGAGAGGAGCTGCTGGTTTGTCCAGCTGAGCTCAGTCACTGCTGCTCAAGGGCTCCCAAAACTCCCCCCACAGGTGACTGACCTGCTCAGCGTGGCTCAGCACGGGCTGGAAGGGCCTCAAATCCTCTCTCAGATGGAGTGAGACATGAGCAATTCATGACTCCCAGTATAAGCAACAATACAGGGACAGCCCAGTTTTAGGGGCCACCCCAAATGTTTGCGCTTCTAAACGTTGCACAATTTCTCCTCTGTTTGGTTTTGTTGTTGCTGTTTCAAAGTTGGTATTTGATGAGGAAAGGGAAGGGGAGGAAAGATGCAGTGGTAGCTCTGAGTTCACTGTGATGTGACCTCATATGACCCTGAGAAGGAGCTTTGGGTCTCTGTCCTTGGCAGAGTGTCCTTGGGGGGCAGAAAGTCTCACCCATCAATCATTTCTGAGGAATAGCTCTGCTCAAGGAGGAAAAGAATTGCAGCTGTGTCCAATGTCTGAACCAGTCACTGACAAAAGAAAAAAAAAGTCATCTTTTATCCATCCCCTTCTGTGTGATGTGAGGGCAACAAGCTGCTTCCACTCCCCTCTCAAATAAGGAAGTTACTCCATAATTGCTCTGAGTCTAACACTTGAATAGGTTATCTCTCAGCACAATATTTTCCTCAGTATTTGCCAAGTTTCCCTAGAAAAATCTTGTAGACCATCTTTTATGCATTAGTAATGAATCTCCCAGTGACATTTAGAGGAAAACCTGGTCACTGTTATGTACAAGGTGTTCATAATTAGCACTTGTTTATAAAAGTTACTGTCACTCTGTGCTCCGAAGGGATCATACATAAATAAAAAATAAAGAAATAAATAGAAAACAAACAAACGAAGAGAAATTAAAATTAGCCAAGGAGAAAATAAAAAAATGCTTTCCAATACTAAAAAGAAGGTAATTTTCCTGCAAAGCAGGAGAGAGTTGAGAAAGATTATTTTTATTTTTTGATGCAAAAATGCTTTTGTGTTTTTGGTCATCTGTTCTTCACCTTGTGTCCATTTCATCTGAAGTCCAGTGCTCTTATTCTGCTCCTAATCCCTAATCTGAAATTCCCTGATTCCAAATTGTGATTGCTTTAGCAAAGGACATGAGAATCAGCTCTCAGAATTCAGCCACTCTTCTGCTTTGTGCCTTCTGTTCCTGCACGTGAGAACTACCCTTGACTCCAGGATTACCTGGAGGAAAAGCACCTGGATTTGAGGGTGGGAGATTGTCTTGGCAGTGCAGGTGTTGCTTTTGAACTCCCTCTAATGGGTTTATGTTTTACAGGCTGAGCAGCATTAGCTGAATGCAAGCTGGCTAAAAACCACAGTTGTGATTTTCATGGTTCACAATGTAAAAGACAAAATTGTAAACAATATTAAACAGTTCAAAGTGTAAAAGGTCTATAAAACAACCTCTTCAACACCCGTGCTCAGCTTCAGCAGAAAATTTGAAGTAGAAAGGATCAGTGAAATTGCAGATCAGGAGGTTGGAAAGCAATGACCCCCTTGGCAAGGCAGTTCTCCAATAGCAACCCTGTCCTCCTCTCTTTATAAGAGTTATTTTGTCCCTGATATCAGCTTCAACTAGAAGCTGGGAAGTTCTTTCTATCCTCAACCTGCAGGATTTTGCAGGATGCACTGAGGATTATGCCGTGGCACTTCAAGTTTTCTTCCCCAGGCTCAATCATTTCATGCTGGGAAACAAAATGGTCTTTGAGTACCCAAAAAACCTTTATTTCTGGAGCTGAGGGTACAGATATTTCATTTGGAGTTCAAGTACCCATATGTGGACAGGGTGTCTATGCAGCAATTCAGTCCTGTGAGACAAAATAATAATTGAATATGTTCCCATAGAAACTGAAAACAGCCAGTGGAAACTGCTATAGAGTATTAAAAGAATTCAGTCAAGTTATATTTGAGTAAATAAGGAACACTGGCAATATACTACCGGTTACAGGACAGGTGGTGCTCTTAAAATTACTTTTAAAATTACATCCTAGAGCTGCAACTTCTGTGGTTTCTCCCAGGGTCACAGATTGGTATTAAGTAGGTGATTGATCATGAATGCTCTCAAGTTAAAGGGGAGTTTTCTACCAATGCCATCATTTTTCTTCGAGCAAGTCCATGGTGAGGTAAATTAAATAGATTAAGGGAGCAATAAGCATTCAGCTGATAGTAATGTTTGACAGAACTACATTGCAATAAGCAGCAGTGATTGTAAAACTCCTGCCAGATATAAAGCCAAAGTTAATTTGCTCTCCTTACATCCCAGACAGTTTGGGTTTTTGGGGGATGAGTGTTTGGCTGTTAAGAGTTAAGTTCAAAATTAAAGAGATGAGAAATATTTGGGCAGGGTCAGTTTAACTTTGTTGTAATGTCAATTCTGACTGTCTCAGCCTGGTGGGAAACACTGGATTACGTGTGGATTTGGACTCCTCAACCCATTTGCAAGCAGAGTCTGATTGTGGGGCAGAGGTGAAGCAACAAACCAGTTCCTTTGGCTGTCCCTCAGCAGCACCACCAGTGGCAGCAGCCAGGGAGGAGGGGAAAGGCTCTAATGCCATGAATCCAAGCACCGTGGCAGGCAGGCTGAAAGAGATCCCCCCAAAATCTGCCTGCCCCGTAAATGCTCCTTTCATAGAAATGCTAAGTCACCTCATCCATCAAAATCCATGTGAAAGATCCCTTCCAAGGCCATGGATATGGATTGTGTGCTGGACAAACAGGAGGCATCATGGATGATGTGTTTGCCTGAGGGCATGAGTGCTATTTTTGTGGCTATTTCTTGTTATTCAGTGCTATTCACTGGGCACAGTAGGAAACCCTCTGCAGGACAGAGGGAATATTAAAGCTCCAGACTTGTATTTTAGCTGGTGGCTCTGTAGTTACCTCCTCCAGTCTTCCTCCTCCTCCTCATCCCACAGCTCCAAAACCTCTGTGAGCACATCCTACAACCTATTTCTATTTCTATTATTTCTATTCCTATTTCTATTTCTATGTCTATTTCTATTTCTATATTTCTATTTCTGCTTCCATTTCTATTTCTTTTGTCTGGTTTGCACTTAGATTGGAAACTCTTCAAGGCAAAGACTCTTGTGGCAGATTGGCTTTTTCCGTAAGGATCGTGACTTCAGGCTTTTGTTTGTTGGTGCTTTTATTATAAATACAATAGAAGGTGCAATATCATTTGTGGAGTGTTGAGAAAAATCCTCTTGGATTTTGGTAGTGCTGTTACCCTGGTAATGAAACAGTTAAAAACTATCACTGTGACATTCCTCGTGTTTCATGACCTCATTCACAATCTTCCAGTTCAACCATCCTTTTTGAGCTTCACGAGTTTAAAGTGAAAAGATACTGAACTACAAGCGTAGAACTCTGTACAAGGTGGCAGAGGAATCGAGCTCTTTGCTCTCATTTCTCTTTCCCCAGGGAAAAAAAATTCAGTTTTATCTCACTTTCTCATTCCTTTCCGTTAATTAGTATCATCATCATTCCCCTAATCAAATCATGACCTTTGTTCCCTTGGTTCAGTTACAGCCCCTGAGTCTGGGTTTGGGAGGACTTGTTTTTTCAGGGGAATTTCATAGTTTGCTTTTATATTTTCCCCACATGAAGGTGTCTGGCCTTTCTGGAAGGGACAAAAAAACCTTTCAGGGAGTGCCCAGGGTATTAGGGAGGGGTGTGTGCTTGTACCTATATATATATATATATATATATATAAATTATTAGAGCCCTTGTTCATGATAGATTTCCTCCAGAGCCTTTGGTATCCCACTGTGCCTATGATCAAAGACTCTTCAAATAATTATGTTGGAAATGCTAATTATGTCTTAAACATATGCTGTTGTAGGCTCTGAAACTTTGTATGTCACTTGTCAGAAGAATATATTCTCTAACAGATCTTTTTTTTTCTTCTTCAAGGAAATCTTGTCTACTCCAATCCACTTCTGGTTATTAATGTTAACTTTTAGGAATTCTTTGTGAAAGACAGGGTCCTTAATTTAATTACTTCCAGTAGCAGCCTGTTACTTTTACTAAGGAAGAATTAAAAGGGGACTAAAATGTTCGAGAGTTTGATTTTGGTTTGATTTTTTTTGGTTTTGTTTTGTTTTGTTTGTTTATGTGTTGTTTTCTTGGTTTGTTTTGTGGTTTTTTTTTAAAATAATTCTCCCTTAAATAAAAATTGCGAGGTATTAGGGAAGCTGTTCTGCTTGGGGAGATTTTCTTTCCACCCTTTAATATTATGGCCTATAAAAGCAAGCAATACCAAGCAGAGGATCATCTCATCAGAATGAGGTTAACTAGATAAAGAGCATATCAGAAATAACAGGTTATTTCTTTGCAATAAGAGTTGTCAGTGCTTCAGGGTAGGATTTATAGCTGATATATAATATGTATCATTGTACATAAATAAAAAACAAAATAAATCTGTCCAGCCTCTCAAGGCAGGACTTTTCTTCCTGGGACTGGATGGGCTTTAAGTTCCCTTCCAACCCAAACCAGACTGGGATTCTCTGATCATCTTCTGTGCAGTTGGTAGTTTTACCCTGATTCCTAGAAGAAGACTACATTCACATAAAGACCATTATCAAATTTAGTAGCAATTACTGCTCTTGTTTTGAATCAGAGCACAGAAGCCTAATTTGTCCTTCCCGGGAGATGATCCCACAAGATCAGGAGTAGGACATTTTAGAGAAGCCTGTGAGTGCATTTGGTGTTGATGGTGCTGTCTTACAGATTTATATTAGACTTGGCCTCCAAAGGAAGGGAAAATAGGTGATGGGTATTTTACTGCCCATCCACTTCTTGTTAAATTGTCTTCATTTTTTCACTTAGCATCTGCCTCGCTGAGTACTCATCACCTGCTCCTGAGCCAGCTGATGTACAGCAGATGTTAAGCACTTAGTGAGGCAGAGAAGGAGGTAAAAGTGTCATATCATGATTAAATAGTTGCTACAGCTATTATATAGGGTGACCATACTGCTCTGCTCTTACATTTAAAGTCCCAGTGTGCTGAACAGGAGGAAGTACATGTTTTGGATCAAGCCTGCGACTGCTACTGGAAAAATATATTTTTTTTTAAAAGTAAAGTTTTTTCGTGATTAAAAAAAAAAAAAAAGACAAATATTTTAAATATGCTTTAGAATTAAGATTTATGTTTCTCATTAAGGTGTTTCTTGAAAGAAACTTGGTGATTGTTGATAATTCCATAGGAGGGACATGTTTATCCACACAGGAGACGTGGTTTGTGGGACTGGGAACTCTTTGCAGTCAAAGAGGAGATCGAGACCCCGGAATAAAGGAGAGCCAGTTTAGGGGGCTTAACTAAAGGACAGCAGTGTGTGGTTTGTGTGGGGTATCTGGCTCAGTGCTCATAAGTCAGAGCAGTGGCTCGATCACCTATTTCCTGTAAAGGCAGCATGTTTTGAACTAACAGGACAATCAATATTCATGTTTTCATAGAAACTCCACCTGGACTTTGCATGTTTTTTGTATGTTTGTGCTGGTTTTGAAGGGTTGATTTCAATGACTCAATTTTAATAAACGAAAGAGAGAAGATAAAAAAGCTTTTGGGTCAGGATCAGAACAGCTTTGACTGGAACTGGATGGACTCAGCTGTGTCTGGGATGGGGCAGCCCCTGGCTTCTCCTCACAGAGAACATCACTGTGACAAAACCTTCCCAGTGACACACCCCCTCAATAAATCAATATTCAAATATTCACTCATAAAATCTCTTCAGTTGTTTGTCCTCCACTGAGATGAACTCAAACCCACAGCTGTAAGCTCAAAGTTGGTCTGTGTAAATTGAGGCTTTCTGGAAATGTGTTCCATGGACTTCTGTTCCCAGCAGAGGTGGAAGAGGATGCTAAAATTCATGGTTACAAATCCCACTGATATCAGCTGCTGAACATGCTCAGCCTCGATAGAGGAGTCCTGTGGTACCACCTGGGTGTAACAATGCAGGCAGAAAACTTGGAGATTAAAATGCAAATGAAATAGTCTTGCACTCTGCCCAGTTATCTGTCCAATGTCATAAATCAGAAGGTAACAACTTTATGAAGGCTATTGTGAAGCAAATGGCATAACCAAAGATTTACAGGAAAGCAAATAAAGCAGAGTTTTCTATCTTACATCCAGCAGCTTTTGGGACTCAGCATCAATTCTTTAATAAGCACAGAGGGCCATAAAGAGTTAGGGAGGAGCTGTAACGAGAGATTTTTGAAAGGTGAGTTTTTCCTCCTTAGGACAAGAATCTTCTCTGTTTTGGCTGCTGTGGGGCCATGGCAGTGAGATGGACCATGGCTGGAGAGCTCATCCCACCATGGGCAGCAGGGTCACAGCACCCCTGGGAGCTCTGGGACAGCTCAGGAGGGGCAGGGCACTGAAAAAACAGTCCAGAGCTTCCCATCCCACCTGGGAGAGCACGAGCTTCGAGTCTGCTCAGTTTTGGAATAACTTTTAGATTGCAACATTGACCTTTCTTGTAGAATTGTGATTTTTAATCAGGAAATGAAGGGATAAACTCGCCAAAACCGTTTTGGCTGATCCTGACTTTCAAACAAGCACAAAGAGGAATGGTGGTAAGGCACTCAAGTCCTGGATGTTAATATATTTACTTATGCTTCTAGAAAACACCTAGTGACTATATGCATATAAAACCCAACCCTAAACAACCAAGGTTCCCAATCAAAAAAAAAAAGGGGAAAAAAAAAGAATAAAAAAGCCACCAGACTATAAGTCTATAAATTGATGTAATTTTATTGAACTTCGTTTTCATATTTCTAGAGAATTACTAGAGAATCAGACTTTGAGATGCCATAGATTTTTAGTTTTATCATTGATTTGAAAGTTAGGAAAAAAGAACAAAAAAAAAAAAAGGATCTCTCCTTGAGACAAATTCAGATGTGACTTAAAAAGTAAGTCAGCAGTAAATGAGGCTCTTGCCTTTTCTCTCTGAAACAATACAATGAAAAGGGAAGAAACTGTACAACCATCATCATTCATGTGGCAACAATAGATCTGACTGCAGCAGACAAAACAAGTTCTTTAAAGTGTGCATTGCTGGGAATAATAAGAACTGAAAAATACAAAGAAAGAAGATAATTTTTCTGACTATTTCCATGTAATTCTGCTGTTCCCATTGTCTTTCTTCTAGTGACTCTGTCTCATCAGCCTGAACTGTTGGTTCCAGTCTGTTTTCCCAGTGGGATGCAGGACATTAACTGTTTCTTCTGGTGAAACCAAAATGAAATGCCAAGAAGAACATGAAAGTGATATTTTAATTTTGTCTCCAAAGATGCAAAATAAACACAGCATGTTCATTCTTGGCTTCCTGCAGAGACATTGTAGTGCTGGAAGTTATCAGAAGAATTAAGGCTGAATTTATCTGGGAGGGGTGCAGGGTTCCTATTTGCTATTCCAAGGAAGCATTTTGGCTCGCTGTCTATGAATCAGTGCAGCTCCAGCCAGTCCCCAAAAAAATCTTCAAAATAAAATGGAGGGACAGCACAGTTATAGACACTTAGATACAGACAAAACACCTTGTGTCCCAAATGGAATGGGGAAAAGTCATCTCAGCTGGGCAGGATTTCAAGAAGTTAATCTGAAGAAAAATACAGAAGAATGGCTTTTCGTCAGTCCTCTTTGACAGAGGTACAGAGACAGAAAATACACCAACCAACTGTTTCTGCCGTGCCTGTGAGTTTGCAAGGAAACTTTTCCTTTGTGATTTTGCGTTGTTAAGAGGCAATTTATCCAGGCCTTTATGTGACAGCAGATGCTGTCATCTGCCTATGGTGCCTTAATCTGATACTAAAAACAGCTTTGTTTTTCTCTTTCTGATCAGCTCTAACGAAGTTGTGTCTGTCGTGTGGGGGTCTCTGTGTTAAATGAGCTCTTTTCCCGTTGCAGATCTTCCAACTATTGGCTCAACCGCATCCAGTCCTTCCTCTACTGCAACGAGAACGGGCTCCTGGGCAGCTTTTCCGAGGAGACCCACACGTGCACGTGCCCCAACGACCAGGTGGCCTGCCAGGGGTTCCTGCCCTGCACGCTGGGGGACGGCCCCGCCTGCCTGAGCTGCGCCCCCGACAACCGCACGCGCTGCGGGAGCTGCAACGCCGGCTACATGCTGAGCCAGGGGCTGTGCAAGCCCGAGGTGGCCGACTCCACCGAGCACTACATCGGCTTCGAGACCGACCTGCAGGACCTGGAGATGAAGTATTTGCTGCAGAAGACGGACAGGAGGATCGAGGTCCACGCCATCTTCATCAGCAACGACATGCGCCTCAACAGCTGGTTCGACCCCTCGTGGCGCAAGAGGATGCTCCTCACCCTGAAGAGCAACAAGTACAAGTCCAGCCTGGTGCACATGATACTGGGCCTCTCCCTGCAGATTTGCCTGACTAAAAACAGCACCTTAGAGCCCGTCCTCGCTGTTTATGTCAACCCTTTTGGAGGCAGCCACTCTGAGAGCTGGTTTATGCCTGTGAACGAAAATAATTTCCCAGACTGGGAGCGGACTAAGCTGGACCTACCCCTGCAGTGTTATAACTGGACGCTGACTCTGGGCAACAAGTGGAAGACATTTTTTGAAACTGTGCACATCTACCTGAGGAGTCGAATAAAGTCAAACGGTCCAAACGGCAACGAGAGCATCTACTACGAACCCCTGGAATTTATCGATCCCTCCAGAAACCTGGGCTACATGAAAATCAATAACATCCAAGTGTTTGGCTACAGCATGCACTTCGACCCAGAGGCAATTCGAGACTTGATTTTGCAGCTGGACTACCCCTACACTCAGGGCTCACAGGACTCGGCACTTTTGCAGTTGCTGGAGATCCGGGACCGTGTAAATAAACTCTCTCCCCCCGGCCAACGTCGCCTGGACCTCTTCTCCTGCTTGCTCCGTCACAGACTCAAGCTGTCGACCAGCGAGGTGGTGAGGATCCAATCTGCTTTGCAGGCCTTCAATGCCAAATTGCCAAACACAGTGGATTATGACACAACCAAATTATGTAGTTAACCATAAATGTGAAGCACAACACAAAACCTTGAAGGAGTTTTTACAGTGCTTTTGTGGAACAGTTTATGTTTGGAAGAGTACATTTAAATTGTCTTTTCAATATCTGTCTTATATCAGTCAATACTGTTGGATGGCAATTTACACACATGAACTTGCTGACAATGAATATATTATACCTGCAGTTTTGGTTTATGAATGAAATAAATACTGACACCAGTCTAGAAGACGTTCTACTTTTTACAATAAATTTCATTTGTAATTTTATATGTTCCGTGGCAATGCTTTTGTGCATTACATCCTCTAGAGGGAACATAGAAGGATACCAATAAAATTTTGTAGCTGAACAGTTATTACAAAGAAACGCTGTGGGATTCTTCTTTCTTACACAAAAGTTGTAACGTTGATACACTTTTGTGTGGGTTGAACCCAGGAGGGGGAGGTAAAGACAAGAGAGTGACTCCAGATTTTAACAGGAGCTGCAGGAAAGTCAAAGCCACAGAATATTTTATTTTTAGAACGTGCATCTGCAAAAAGAATTAAGCACATGCCTATGTTGGCTTCTCCAAATTCACACACTATAATATTCAGAATTATCTCTTTTGAACTATTTACCTAAATACAATCCATGCTGTTTAGATTCAAATTCATTTTAAACATTTCCCTGACAATGCAGCTGTTTACTAGGTGGGTATATTTTTTTCCACTGGTACAGATATACTTTCACTGCAACATTTTTCAGTTTTAAAAAATAAAACTTGCAGATACATGACAGCTATCAAAATCTAGATCTAGTTTATGAAGACGAAAGTGCAAATAAATGTAATTTTAAATTAATGACATTAATTCAGCGTGCATGTCTGTGGGGCAGAATCAGGTTCTTTGCTATTTTACACATCCCAGCAGCAAAAAATCCCATCTAAAACAGAACTTGGGGCTCCCAAGAAGCTTTTGTTACCTGTTGCAAGAGAACAGAACAAATGGCTGGGCTCTCAGAAGTCCTTGTTAGTAACTACAGGGAAAAGTGAAGGAAATTGATACAAAATGTTTTAATAGCACCTCCTTACATTCAGTCTGAATCTGTGTCAGAAATTTAAAAGTCAATTTGTGTCTTTAAAATGGGAAAGAATTACATATGAAACTACCATTTTGTGAGCAAGCACAGAGAGAAAAAAACCCACCATATTTAGTTCATACACAATTTTAATTCATCTAGACATAAATTAATTTCAATTAAATTCATTTTTATTCCTTTCAATTGGTTATATTACAATTTAATTTGAATTGTGGCTTAATCTGAATTTCAGGTACGCTCCTTACTTCTGGCTGGACCACAGCAGCACCAGAAAGGCAATGCTTTAGAAGTAAATGTAAGCAAATGAAAATACAAATGCACAAATACTTTAGAAAGCCACTGCCAGGGGAAACCTTCTGTTCTTTAGTGATTCCTGTCTCTCCTGACTTCACCAATTTTTTAGAAGGATTCCTATTTCACCACCACACCTTCAGATAGTTCCTCAGACCTTCTATCCTAGGAAGTCCCCAGAATTAAAAGCAGCAATTTTGTTTTTTTTTTTTGGCAGTCAACCTCTAGATGAATTTCTGTTTCTGTTCTACTTACAGCTTTCTTTTGCTGATAAATTACATATCTCAGCCCCTCACCTGTGTGTCCAAATTTTGGCCTGCTCTTGCATTGGCAAGACCTTCCCAGTTCAGATTCTCACTATTCCTGTTTTCATCTCCAAGTCTTTTTTTTGCTCTGTCTTTGGCAACTGTAATGACCTGTAAAATTAGATAGTTGGATTTTACTACTCAGTACCTCATATGGTGTTTTTAAATAAATGAAAAACTCTGATTTTATAAAATGAACAAAAAGAAAAAAAATAATCCTCTTCTGCTTATAGAAAGTAAAAGTTCCAATAGAAATGTGGGGCTTTTGTTATGTTTGTTAGGAAAAATGCTAACTGTCACAGGAAATGGGCTGAGGGGTTTTCTCCCCTTCTTTCGTGCTCCTTCCTAAAATAGTTCCTCAGTGTCTGTTTTTCCTTTCCTAGTTGGGTTGGATTTTGGAACCTGCAGGATCATGGAGTAGGGATAGTTTCTCCTTTCCCAGAACTGGATTCCATAAAAATAAATCCAATAGGAGAAAAAACCCCAAGGGAACAGTGAGAACAAATAAGTCACAGCTTTGTCTGGTTCTCAAGTACAAACAGGAGACAATAATATTTCCCTTTTGGCATTTTTTACCAACTGAAATCTTTCTATGTTCTCAAAAAAAAACTCCAGCGGGTGTTAAAAAAAGACCAGTCAAAGCACTCAATGACTTGATCCATAAGGAAATTTTGTACTAATCTATGCACCCAGTGGTGGGGAAGAAAGAACTGTGGCTCCATCTGTGTGCTCTACATGTTTACTGTGTGCTGGACATCAGACCCTGGCAGTTTTTAATTATAACACTCTCACCATCCCGCTGAAGTGAAGGTTTGTCTGATCCCAAACTCTTCTAACATCATTTGCCAAGCATGTGCAAATTCAGGTCATGTCTAAAGTCTGGGAGCCAAATTAATGTCTAGAAGCTTGATTGTGGGAAGAGACTGCAATAAGGATAGGGTACCTTATCACTACCTGGGAACCAGAATTAGGTTTCCTAGACTGATCTAAACATCTGGGTGACAAAATTCAGGACACAGCGGCTGAATTGAATCATATTAAAAGCATAGTAAAGAGAATAAACTTTCATTTCTCTCATTTCTTACTAAAAAAATATAGGCAGGAACCCAATGTGTTCAAATTCCGGTTCCTGAAGTTGGAGAAAGCTAGAATTGCATTTCAGGGTGTTTCTTCCCCAAATTTGAGGGAGGGCCTTTGCTTCCAAAGGTGTGCATGTGCTGACTGCACGTCTTGGGAAAGTGCTTATCCGGCAGATACTTCAAGTCAGCAAAGACACAAAAGCCAAAAAAAGAGTCAGTTTTCCTCAGGCTGAGTGAACAGCTTGTGCAGGAGAGAGGATGGAGACAGGAAGGAGAGTGCCACAGCTGTCAGAAGGTCTTTTGTTTGGAAATACAGCCCATATTCCAGGGACAAAACAAAACACTGTAGAGCACCGAGGAGGAAAAGGGATCAACTCCCCCATCACTGCTGTGCTGAGCTGCATCTAAACTTGGGACAGCCCAAGGCCTGTGGGATGTGGGGAAGGAGCAATCTTTTGCAATCCAGCAGCTGTTGTTTCTTTGGCAGGCAGTGACAGACTGGGAACTGTTGTGCCAGCACAGTCCCCCTCGGGAACAGGAGCACACTCCAGGTGGGGCAGCTCCTGCCAAGGTGGTTGGAGTGCAAGGGGGAAACCAGGGAAAGATGTGGAGAAAAAAGGAACCAGGATCTCATTTCACTGTGCTTTTAAACAAGGAAGAGAACCCCTGTGCCCCACTGCAGTTAAACCCAAGATCTCCCTGGAAGGAGTTTGGTCCCAAGGAATGTTGTGGCTCCTCTTTAGTGAGGAGCAGTGACCCCAGGGCCGGTGCTGACACCCCCAGCTCAGTGCCACCCAGCCAGAGGCACTCCAGGGGCTGCACAACTGCCTTTGGGTCTCTTCACTCAGCTTCATATTCTGAGCACAAAATCTATTCCAGGTGTAGCACACATCCAGCACTGCTCTGCACACAGAGAGCACTTGTGGAGCAACCCATAACCCTGGGTCACAGTGTGTAAAATGTCAGTTCTCCACGGGGCACAGGAGTGTAGGGATTCCTCAGACATTCTGGGTTCACAAATTTGGCAGCGTGGCCACACCACAGATGACACTGCATGAGTGCACAAGGAGTAATAATTTCTTTCTTTCCCTGCCAAACCAAGAACATTAAGGTGTGAATTATGACTAAGGAAACAGTTTTGCCTCCCAGAAATGGTGCAGATTTTTCCTTGTCTGCAGATTAGTTCTTGGGTGGTAACATGCATCTAAAAATATCAGTGTATCTCGTCAACACACTTCCACATTCCTCTATTTTATGGAACCTTCTAGTCCAACATATCCATATTTGAAAGAGTAACACAAGAAATGACAATGGCAGTAGCACCAGGTGATGCTGGAGTGTCTTCCCTCTGGACACACCCGCACCAGGCACTGAATGTCTGCCTGTGCTCTCCTCTCCAACACACAGAAAATGGAAAACAGCTTAAAACCACCTGAGAGGCAGAGGCAGCTTTGCTCTGAAAACAGGGCTCCCCCAAAAGGGACTAATCCAGAGCGTGACCAGCTTTCAAACACATTACAAGATCTTCCTTCTTTCAGAAAAAGCCCTTTTGCCATTTCTCAGCTGACATGAGAGGGAAAAGAGAAGAAGAGGAATGAAACAAAGCGAGGTGTGTACATATCAAACCACGATTCTTCGGTGGGGAAAGGAGGAGAACAAGGTGTCTCTGAAGGCCTTTGGGATCCCATCCCAGCTGCAGAACTCACTTTAGGAACATTTAGGTATGACAGGGACAAACACAGCAGAACACCAAAAATAAGAGAGAGGTGCAATCACTGAGCACGGGTGTGATGTGAGAGGATTGAACAGAACTGGTTTTAAACACACATGAAATTTTGTCTTACATCTTGCACTCTCTCTCAGCAGGGAAGAAACTTTAAGCATTAAATGGGCACAAGAGAGCAACAAGAGATGATTAATAATATAAATGTACAGATGTTCTTCCCTGTGTCCTTTTCATTGAGGTCCCTCATCTCCCCCTTGGTTATTTCAGTTTACCAGTTATGTCTTTATAACTCCTTTGCCTGCCTCCAAAATTAAGGCATCAGAACATGAGAGAAAGTTATGGTTGTCTAAGATGTCCAAATAGTGTTTAAATGACTATTTGTCTTGCATATAATTATAAATTTTCCAAGTAAGTCCTTCCTCATCATCAAACAAAACAAAACAAAACAAAACAAAACAAAACAAAACAAAACAAAACAAAACAAAACAAACCAAACCAAAACAAAACAAAACATACAAAACAACTAAAAACCCACAAAACCCCCCCAAGCCCCCACCCCAATAAAAAATAGACAATTTTTAGAAGGAGAATATGAAATATTATATATAATCTTGCTCAATGAATAACTTATTCTGTTTGCAGAAATTGAAAGTGGTTCATATTCTATTCTAGGAGCATAAGCAATTTATCCCATCATTTTGTAACAACAGAAATTGTTTTGGTGTATAGGTGTGGTTTTAAAAGACATGTGATAGATTAGACAGTAATTCTACAGTGTATCAGTTCTCTGAGATTTTTTTTTTTATTTATTTATTATCAAGCTGGTTTGGTACCACTGACTTTCCATGAATTTAATTCCCCCTTGCTGTCCAGTGTTTAACATTTCCCTACCAGTATTTTTTGAAGGGACTGGTTTGACAGCTTGAGATGTGCAAGTTCTTGTTTAACAGCAGGACATCAGAGAGCATCACAGCTACCTTTTTAATATTTAGATGGATGAAGCTGAGAAGAGGACTGAGCATTTTAAAATGCTGACTTGTCAACACGAAATAGAAAATGGAAATTCTTAGCTATAAATTTTATCTGGACTGCAAACATTAGAGTCTCTAGTCAATCAGAATTTAGTTATAAACATGTAAAACTGCCAAGCATTTATTTTCATACATAATTTCTCAGCTTTAACAAACTCAGAGAGCAAAATGAACAGATGAACTGACTGAGATCGAAAACATGGGTGCTATTTCTAATAAGCCTTAGGTTAAATGGAATATATTGATGACAGCTTTCTTTTCTTCATCAGAAAGATGTAATATCCCTGTCACATCCTCTTACTAGAATAAACTGGAGCAACTCTATCAATTCAGTTCAACCCACAAATATATGATTTTTTTATGTGATTATTTACTAAAGTAGCTGGGTTATATACACACACAGAGACACACACACTTATTCAGTGAACTTACCCAGTTACTTTTTTTATTTAAGAGGTGACTTTTAGCGTCTTTGCTGGAGTTGGGAAAAGCTATTCTGTGAAGAACTGGGAATCACTGAGCAGTAATCCCCCTGCAAGGCCAGATATTTGACTTTCAGGTTAATAGATGTCATTTCCACCTGAGCACTCTGGGAACGAGCAATTCCTGAGCAGCTGAAGTTGCTTTGTAAGCTCTTGGTCACCCCTGGGAGAAGGTAACACACATTTCGGGTGGCTGAAGCCATCCCTGCTCACGTGGAGCCATCCATGGGAAAACTTATGGCATCTGTAAGGAAGGGTTAAAGGCAGAAGCTTCTCCTATTTGCAAGAAGGCTCTGAAGGGCAGTACAGACATCTCAGGAGCCTACAGCTGTCCATCAGCCATCCAAAGGTCCAAGGTTCCTCACCTAGATCGGGTGTACAGTGCTGGGCAGTCACGTCATCGACACGTGCAGAGAAAGAGGCAGAAGCACTGAGGGTGTTACAGGAAACTCTGCTGGCCTTGGACACTTCCAGGGATCCAGGGGCAGCCACAGCTTCTCTGGGCAGCCTGTGCCAGGGAACAATTCCTTCCCAATATCAAACCTAAACCTCCCCTCCTTCACTTTGTACCCATCCCCCTTGTCCTGTCACTCCAGTTCCTGATGAACAGCCCCTCTCCACCTTCCCTGGAGCCCCTTCAGCCCCTGGAAGGTGCTGTGAGGTCTCCACACAACTTTTTCCTCTCCAGGCTGAACATTCCCAGCTCTCCCAGCCTGTCTCCATAGGGGAGGTGCTCCAGTGCCTTTTATCAACTTTGTGGCCTCCTCTGGACTCTCTCCAACAGTTCCATGTCCTCCTTATGTTGGGGACACCAGAACTGTCACAGTGCTCCAGGTGGGGGTCTCACAAGAGCAGAGGGGGAGAATCCCCTCCCTCGACCTGCTGGGACCACACTCCTTTGGATGCAGCCCAGGACTCCATTGGTTTCTGGGCTGGAGGTGCTCACTGCTGGCTCATGGGGAGTTCTTCAGCAACCCTCACCCCCAAGTCCTCCTCCCAGGGCTGCTCAATCCCTTCTCTGCCCAACCTGTCGGTGTGTCGGGGGTTGTCCTGACCCAGGGGTAGGACCTTGCACTGCACGACAAGGATGTGGAACAGACTCCTGCAGGAAGGTTCTTCAGTCAATGCATTGAAATTCAGCGAGGTGTGATGCAGCCTAACGTGAAGACTGCAGAGCCAGACCTCGAGGAAACATTTTCAACGCGTTGGGAGAAAATGTAAAATCCTCTTATGAAATATGATGTTTGGATTTATAACTGAGTTTCCCCTGGTAAGTTCTGGGAAATTTCCCTAAATCAAATTAAACTCAGGGAGCTGAGCCGGCCTCATAAATCAGTTGTCTGAACTAGACTTGCTTCAAGTGCTGCACGTCCCAGTCAGGGAGCGTGACGATAAATTTGATGGCACGAAATGAGCCTGTTAGGCCTGGATAAACTGAGAAGAGGCACTTTTTATACCTTGCCTAGACAACTACAAATGAGGCTGGTGTTTGTAAAATGCTCGATGAAGTGCCCACGTGTGCAACTACGGCCCCACTGGGTCTTATTCAAA
Organism: Pseudopipra pipra; assembly: GCF_036250125.1. NCBI lineage: Eukaryota > Metazoa > Chordata > Aves > Passeriformes > Pipridae > Pseudopipra > Pseudopipra pipra. The sequence goes on from NC_087557.1 coordinate 429,730, forward strand.
GTAATGAAAAGTTTTCTGCTCGAAGAATTTTGGAGGTTCGAAGGTGAAAATGCTCAAATTGACACCTGGTCTTGGATAACCACTTCTCCAATGTCTGTGCTATGAGGTAGGACGGAATTCAACAGGCAAAACTCTATGATTAAGGGACTGGAGCATTCCTCAAGAGGAGAACCTGGGGGAGCTGGGCCTGGTTAGTCTGGAGAAGAAAAGAGAAGACTGAGAGGGGACACCATCAGTCCATACAAATATCTCCAAGGTGAGTGTCCAGGGGATGGTGCCAGACTCTCCTCAGTGTTGCCCAGTGACAGGACAAGTAACAACGGACATAAAGTAAAGCACAAGAAGTTTTACCTGGGAATTTCTTTCCCAGAGAGTTGCAGAGCCCAGGAACAGCTGCCCAGGCAGGGTGTGGAGTTTCCCTCTCTGGGGACATTCCAAACCCACCTGGAAATTCATACTGTGTACAAAAAAAGCTGCTGTTTCAGAGTCTGTGATTCACTGGCTCCAGTTATAAGACACGTTTTACAAGGAACTACCAATTTCAAAACACAGTGAGAAAGTGCAGGAGTTCTGTAGAGAAAAATCTGGAAGGTTTCATTGGAAGAACTCTGAAAAAGTCCTGTTGTGTGTGAAGCGCTGCTGCCATGAGGAAAAAAGGATAGGTCAGTGATGTATTTTTTGTAGTGTACAGAGATGTTTTTTTTGGGGAAATCACAAAGTTCTGCTGAGGAAATTATCTCTTCCTTCCCCTGCATGAGCTGGAGCAAAGGCTGGAATTGGGACTGCTGTGGGTGAGCATCTCCCCCCACTTTCTTTAGGGCCTTTTTGCATGTGGACAAGAAGAAAGAGGAAGTGTGTGAACATTGTTGAAATATTTGTATTCCAAGAAAGTTTCAGAACTGAGGGAAAGAGTGGAGTGGTCTGTTATCTGAGAAAATAATTGAATAATTGTCAAATCATTCCTGCACGCATGACAAGGGACATACAAATCCTCAGATAATGCCTTTTTTCTCTATTTAACAGACAATTTTCCTTAAATCTTGGTCAGAGAATGGTGGCTGGAGAGAATAAAGTGAAGTGTGAACAGTCAAACATTGGTACACTCAAAAACTGCATGTAAGGACACAAAGGTATAGCTGAATTCTACTTGAAGTAGCCACTTGGTGTGTAAATCCTCTCCAACAATCCTAAATATGAAAGAGCCCCAAAATCAAACAAAATTCAAAGTGAAAGTGTCCTGCTGAAATCCGTAACTTCCTCTTTGTATCAAAAAAGACAAAAATAAGAATTCAGGTGGCTTTCTCAGACAATAGAATTCTGTTCTGCCTAAACAATCAGTCTGCAGTCCAGAATCCCAGCATGGATTGGGAAGGCCCACAGTGGCTCATCTGATCCCACCTCCCTGCTCCAGCAGGGCCATCCCAGAGCACAGGGCACAGGACTGTATCCAGAGGGGTCTGGAATATCCCCAGGGAGGAGACTCCAGCCCCTCCCTGGGCAGCCTGGTCAGTGCTGGGGCACTGCCCAGCAAAGAAGTTCTTCCTCCTGTCCAGGTGGATCTTCCTGGGCATCAGTTCCTGCCCGTCCCTGCTGTGCCATTGCTGGGCCCCCCCAGCAGAGCCTGGGCCATCCTCTGCCATCCCCCATAAAGGATCTGTGTGTGTATTTAATCAAGAATTTGGGCACCAAGGGGAAGAGTTATGCTCTATGATTTCAATCCTGGACTGCAGAAAAGCCAACAAAAGTGTGTGCAAAGTGGATGGAAACAGCTCCATATTCCTGTGACAGTATCTGGTATTTTAAGGTCTGCCCAATCCACAGCTTGGATTGGGATATGGAGCCTCCCCAAGACATCCAAGATGGTAGAAAACCTCGCTGTTATATGCTCTAAACCACAGAAATTTGAGTCTGTTTTCTGAAGAACCATCACTCCATCCCTATGTGCATATGAGAAGGCCTGGAAGTCACAAAGTCACCCACAGAAACACATGCACAAAGACAGAAATTCATCTTCCCACCAGGAAGAAACTGTGACTTCTCCAAAGTGCTTTATTGCTGAGACATCTCCACTGCAAAGGGTCAGGAAAAGACAGCCCACAGTGATTATTAGTTGCCTCTGTTATCGCTCAAAATCTTATTATAGACAACAATGAAACAACATTAAAGCAAAGAATTAGTTACCAGAATATTTAAAACCTTAACAGAATAATCAGAGAATTAGTATTAGTTCAGATCAAAGTATTAGAATAAAAACAGAGAGGAGAATACTATTACACAGAATATAATAATAATAGCAACAACAGTAATAAAAATAATAATAGTTAAACTTATTATCTGGTTTCAAGTTCTTGTATGTGGCTGGAGGGACACCAAGTTATCAGCATCCCATTTCCTTTGCTGGGAGAAAGAGGATTTGATTTCCCCCACCCCCAGGGACAGACTTGGTGTTCTCATATGCCTTCCAACAAGCTTCTGTACCTTCCTCTTCCTTCCCAGCTGGGAAGGTTCCTACTCCAAGTGAATTCTCTGCATGTGGTGCATCTTGTGTAAGTGGGATATTTGTGGTTTGCTCTCTTGTTACTTCTAAACAAGTTTTGTCCAGCTCCAGTTGGAATACAGAGTGCAACATGAATGCCTGCATCTGACTGAGATGTATAAATATATATATATAAAAATATACAAATGTATATTTTTATATATTATGTATACTTATATACGTAAATATATAAAGATGTATAAAGATTATAAAAGAAGAAATAAATTCTCTCCTGTAACAGGATTTCTGATGCTACCCTGGTGTACCCTCTGAACACATTAAAAGCTCAGCTCACTTTCAGATATTTCAGTGGGGCTCTGATGGTCCAGTTTCCACTTAGAAGGATGTTGGCTCGTCTTTGTTTTCATTTCCAGAGTGCTTCATTAAGTTTACAAATGTTTCATTAAGCTTTATTAAATGCATTAAGCTGAGAGTAAGGAGCTGCACTTTGCACACTGGGTGAAATGGACTCCCTGCAAAAAGCCCATTATCAGGAGTGATCAAGATTGATCTCGGAATGCTTTGGCCAATTTGTGGCTGGAGGGAGGCTGAGTTTTACTTGCTGCTTATTTAAGGGAATGAATCATACGAATAAAAATAAATCACCATTTTAATGGGCTGTTTTCTATCCCTCTTTCTTTATTTTTAATTTTTTTTTTTTAAATTTCCCTGTGCAAATGTCTATCTCCCTGTTAACAGGCAGGCTGCACTGACTCCTTTAGGAAGCATTGAAGTTTTGCCAACTCAGGGATTTTCCTGTAAGTCTGAAGATACTGGATTTATATTTTAAAGGTCAGGTCTTGGAAAGCTGTCACTGAGTGAGTCTTTACTATGCACACACAGAAAATTTCTCATCCTCGAGGCTAGAAGTGCTTGGTGATATGATGGGAATGTGGTGGGGAACAGCCTTCCAGATGGCATGTTCTGCACCAGGCTGAGCTCAAAGACAAATCCGAAGATTTTCGAGCTGCCAAAGGCATCAAAGTTCCTGATCTATAAAATCCCCCCTTTCTGTGGCAGATAAAAATCTTCTCGCTGTCCTTGCTCTGAGTACAACTGGTATCTGGGGGTCAAACTCCCTGGTTGGAAAAATCACAACCAACACATTGAACAAGACCAAATCCAAATTTACAAAGCTTTTTAAGGCGGATTCCAAGGATCAAATGTGTGTTGTTTCTCTTATTATGCTAATTCTGTGTAATTTATGCTAATATATTTCTGATTACTGGTGGGGTTTTTTTACTTGCAAGCTCACAATTAATCAAAAAATATTTCTATCCTTGGCTGAACTTTAAATTTCATGCTCAAAAAGTGGTACCTGCTATAATGTCTTGGCTCCTTGAGAAGACACTTGTTTTGAAGAAGACAAAACTCTTCATTCAACATATTTACCATTTTTGTCTTGGTTCATATATACTTTGTACTAATTGGATCAGAACTTTAGAAGAGAGGAGTTCTAGCATCTGGCAATGAAGGAGTGAAGTTGGGCTTGGAAAAAGAGAGGGATGGAGTGGGGTGGAAGCTGTTGTTTAAATTTATCTTTGTTTTGTACTGTCCAACTCTGGTTATAATTGGCAATAAATAATTAGTTTTCCCCAAAGAGTTTTAAAATCAGGAAATCCAAGCTCTGACTACAGTACAGAGAACAAAGATCTGTGTTTAATAAATCAAATTATAACTATTCAGTATGTCACTTTGCCAGAAAAAATTTAGGTTGGGAAACACCAATTCCTTACATCTTCCTGTCAAATAAGGCTCTAGACAGCATTGACACACTGTTTACTGGCACGTGTGACAGCTCAGTGGGAGAACTTTTCCAATGGGACATGTGGGTGTGAGCAAAGGGAACGGTGAACCAGGAGAAATAACTCCAGAGCCCAGCAGGAACTTCCTCACAAGACAAAGCTCTTCATCTTCCAGGAGCATTAAAGTTCCCAGAATCTCAGGGCAGGACTTGCCTGAGCACTTGGCACCCAGCTGAACCTGTGGGGAAGCTCCATTGGCATTGCTTTTATCTGTTCTGGGTAAGAAGTTATTTTGGGAGCAGTGGTAGCTGGACAAGAGCTCAATAAGAATCTGGGCAGAGCTCAGCTGCTCCCTCTCCTGACTGTGTTTAACCACTTGTGTGACACGTTTGTGTATCAACATGGTAAAGCCTCCTTGTCTTGTAAAACATATTTGTGTATATATATATATACATGTATATAAATATATAATTTACATTGTAAGGATCAACACTACAGTCAGTAATATAGACTTTTGAGATCTTTTGCCTTGTGCTTGCCAAAGCTTCTAAACATTTCTGCAGCATGATAGACTGCCTGAAAGCACAAACAGTTCTTTCCACAGGGGATCTCCATCTAAAATTCAAGAATGGCACCATTTGCAAGTTCCATAGGATCTATGGTTCTCATGCATAAAATAGCTATATCTCTCCTGTCCTGCACCTCACATCTCACACCCTGTGTCTTATTGTTATTATTGATGTCTCTCTCCAGGCAGCTGCCACTTGAGCTAAATCAGAACTTTTCAATCATTGCCATCCGTGTCAACTCTTTGTCAGACATTTATTTGTAGATGGACACATTTTTACCTCACAAAGTTTCCACCAGGTTCCAGATTACACTCTGGGGGTGTGTAAGAGAGCACGAATGTTTTAGATTCACCTCTGCTTGTGGATGTTGCTGTGCTTAAACCTCTGCATTTGAACACACCCACGGGCCCTGCAGTGCTGCTGGAGGCTGGGGGACCTGGGCACGTCACCCTCAGGCTCTCACAGGGACTAAATTCAAATTCAGAGGGAGAGTCTCTCACTTTTCTCTTCCTCTGTGAATCAGTATTTGAGCCTGCAAGCCTTGCTTGAAAGAATCCACATTAATTACTACTCATCAGCCTTAAATAGGTGACAGCTCCTGTTGGCAGCCCTGTTTATTTTGTGACCACCTTTTCAGCTCTGCTGTCAAATGGAGACTTTTTTCTTGTCCCCAAGAAAACAACCTTTCTCTGTGACCAGCTGCTGAGAACAAATCTCCCCTCCCTCCCCTATCCAATCCTGAATATGCCATCCTTATTTCCTTGCCAGTGAAATTCTGACTTTATAAATAGGCTAGAGTCAGAGATACAACATTTTAGGCTGCTCAAAGGAGAGAAGGTCTGCACTGCTTCTCTGGTTTTCCTCTGCCAGACATTGTGATCCAATTGTCAAAAAGTTTTTAATTTCCTGTGACCGTGTGAGGTTTCTGTCTCTACAGAAATATTTCTTTTTGTAGTTTGGAACTCTCTCTACCAGCATACTCAATGTGAAAGTCCTTTCTGATGGAGGTGATATTCAGTAATTACATATTATTTCTTGAGTAAACCGAGCCTGAAAAAAGAGTGCCTGGAAAGCTATAAAACAAAATATCTTTTACCATCCTTTTCTCATTAAAAAAAACCAACAAACACTCTCTCAATATTCAAATAATAATATCCAAAAATGTATCAATATTAGCTGAAGAAGGAAGGAAGGAAGGAAGGGAAATCAGAGAAAGCTCTTTTAAAGCAAAACGGGAACATATTAATTCTCAATCCCTCTACTCGTGTGCAGGGGTACAGGGACAGATGGGGGAAAACAACATGATCATTTCTTACATTTTGAAACCTTAAGCCTCTGTCCTAAACACACTGTGCAGTTCAGGTTAACCCACTAGGACTTCCACAAACTCAAGCTGCTCTGATTGTTGCATTTAGGTTACTCCATAAGGATGCAGAGGTCAGAGCTACAGGCCAATCCTACTGTGAGAAGCAACTTATATGAGACCAGTGACCATTCTTTTTCCTTTTGCTGTCCATGATTTCAAGCAGTTAGAGCAAAGATTTTGACACATTCTTTTATATTTAAGTTTCCCCCTTGTTTCTATCAGATTTTCCACAATTACTTCGTATTTTCAGTCACTCAGAACTCTGTCCTTAGTCTTTGTCCTAAGAAAAACTTCAGGTAGCACTCTGAGCAGGAAATCCCAACATGTGATTCCCCCTTGGCAGCAAAATCAGAAAAGCAAAAGCACTCAGAGGGAGTAACAAACCAAGCTGCAAAAGACACTGCAGCATTTTAGTCTTAATGTGCTTTACAGTGAGAACTGGGAATTTAATTTGGGCTTTACTACAATGCTGCATCATTAACTTCCAAACACCTCTAGAGCTTTTCCATTTCCCTGACTCCATTCTTAAGTCTGGAATTAGGCTGCATTAGCCTTTAGTTCAGGTGCAGCATCTACCTTAGTCTTATGCAGCTGTTCCACTTCTCTTCCTTTGGATGAATGTCCTATTCTCCTCCTCTCTTCTTCCTGGTTTATTTGTTTTTTTTTATTTCTGGAAAGTCTGAGATTAAATCACCTGTATTAATCCTTACTGTCACATCTGAACCACTAACCAAGGACTGCAGGAAGATGCTGTTCAACAACTGTGTGAATAAGAGAGATGACTAGCAGAAGAAAAATACAGTTTAGTGATGTTTCCAGTTTTTTCCTTTCTACTTTGGGCAAAATGTTAAACCTTAAAATCTTAAAACCGAATCAACATAATTTTGCAAACCCCCGGGGTTTGCTTGGAGGGGTTTGGTTTTCATTTCATCTTCTCCACCAGTTATTTTTACCAGTACTACTGCCACAATCTCATAAAACTTTCAGTGACAAAGGCTGTCAAAACAGGGAGAACTCCATGAGATATTTAGCTTTCAATGAAATGGATTTTTCTACCGAAAACCACCTTTTTTTTCTGACTAGCCTTGGTGAATGATAACAATTCTGACAGATCTCTCATGTGGGAAGATTTAAGACAGTGTATGTGTCATGTGTACATTCACCTCAGTAACTCCTTGTTCTTGTAGTAACAAGATCTTTCTGATTCTCTCACCAGGCTCTCCATCATCACCTGAAAGGAAAGCTGGGTGTCAATGCCAAACCTGAATCAATAAAGAGCTGAAGTACCTGTAATGGTGCCAGAGGTAATGTTTCAATTAATCTTTCAAAATTAATGTCTGCTTCATTTCCAGGAAGTCCACAGGGGTACGTAATGGACCCATTTTGTGCTGTTTAAATAGGATGAGAAAAATGTTGCCTCTCTAATTTGGATTACACACCTGTAGGAGGAAATGTGTTGGAGAAACATCACCCTAAGCCACTTTGATTCTGGAAAAGAGCAGAGAAAAGTGCAATTCCTTTTTATTCTCATTTGCAACCAGGCAGAAAAGCAAAGAGGAATCCTGTGCCTGCACTGTGCTGCCCCCAGGAGCAGACAAATTTGCTGCTAATTCAGCCTGAAATAATCACTGCACCTGTGCCTGGTGGATTCCTGACATTGCAGCTCTCCAGCTGATCTCCTCTCAGGGTCTGGAATATTTGGAGCATCAAAATCCTTTGGAGAGAGGGAGGGTTGTTGAAAACTGTCGGGCATGTCCAGGTTCATGATGGTGTCTGCAAGAGCCTGGTGCCCATGAGCTCTATAATCACCTCAGGGAGAATGAGCATCCTGTAGAGAATGACAGAATCCCTGGGAGGTTTGGGTTGGAAGGGACCTTAAAGCCAATCCAGTCCTACTCCCTGTGATGGGCAGGGACACCTTCCACCAGCCCAGATTGCTCCAAGCCCTGTCCAACCTGGCCTTGGACACTTCCAGGGGTGGGGAGTCCACTTAAGATGAATTTGCCTTCTAAAGCTGTTTGGAGTAGATGCCAAAATCTGGCCTGTCAGGGACTTATTGGGGCACTTGCACAATACACAGGCATTTCTTAAGAGGATTATTTTGCACAGAGCATTTCCAGGGACACAGAAACTTTTATTAAAGACCAAATCTATACCAAGGCTTCCTTTCAAGACCGGGAACTTCTAGAGCAGCTCTGGGCCTTCATATTTTCTCACTGACAATCTCAGGGGTTCTGTCAGAAGTAATGAAGCAATTAACTGTGTTTTTTAAGCGGTGACATGCTTGTGAGTAGAGAGACACTTATACAAATAACAGTTCATGAAGGCTGGTTTGGGACAAGGGAGCGCTTTTGTCTCTTTTTTAAAGATCTGTTGAACTTTAGTGGGTGCTTTTCTGAGGCTCTGTGCAATTACTACCAACTTCTGCTCAAGGCATTGACATTTATGAACATTCTGAATTCACTTACGAATTCTGTACATGAAGTGCTCTAGCTCAGACTCATCCTAACAGGAATCTGAGTAGGGTTAGGAGTAAGCTCAGATATTTACTCAGCAATAAAGAACAGTATTTGAAATATATATTAAAAAAATCTCATATGGGGCGTTTTGTGCAATTCTAAGATAGTCTTATGTATTTTTCTTATTTAATCTTTGCAAAATCTGGCAAATTATATATAACTAAGAAAAACAATTTTGGGAGCATCAACATTGTTATTTCTAGAAGACATTTTACTTTTGCTGCTCCCATTAATCAGGGTGAGACACAGTGCTAAGGCTACAAATGATCCAAAATCCAAACGAGAGATTTATCCAAACATCAGCTTTATTACAGTGTCTTAAAAATCTAGCCAGAACTTTGTAGTGTGGTTAATGGTCACTCAAAAACTACCTCCTCAACTACCCCACTGTGTCCTCCCAGGACACGGATTTTCTCTCTTTTTGTACGTGCAACTGATGGAAGCAACTCATGAATAATTAGCTTTATGTTATTAGATTTCCAAATGCAATGATGAGAGACAGAATGGTCTGTCTGTGTGTTCCTTGGAGCTACACCCTACTAGGGTGGAATTAAAGCTCGGTCCCAAAACAGCCTCACATCCAGCAGCGTTTCTTCCCATTTCTGATGTCGCCACTGATCCCACAATTGATACCAGGATGTGCCCATAAGCACTCTTAGAAAACTCAGTTATGATGTAGCTCCACTGTAGTTTGCAGCCTATAAGGCAATAAATGTTTCCTCCAGAACAGCTTATAAATTCTGACTCTCACAAATAACAATGTTATCACTGCTCCATGAGGGAAGGCCAATAAATTTTAACAATAACCAAAGCAAAAATAACGCCCTAAAACCCAAGTGAATGAACTGTTTCAGCAGAGCTGGATGAAAACCAAGGAAGCACTAAGAAGCGTAAAACCAGGACAGTGCAGTGCTTACAAATTTGGGTTACTTCAATCCTCCAAGAACCAAAAAGCTTCCGAGTTGTCTCTGCTTTATGAGAACAGAATCTCTCCTCAGACCTCACTCACGTGCAAATGCGCTATGGAACAAAAATATTGGCAGTTAAGTACCAAGGACACCAAATCCTATTGTCAGAAAGGCAGATCTGGTGGTTTGAAAGTTGAAGTACAGTTTGGTCATTCCAAAGCTCTAAACATACCCTGTACCTCATGCTGCTTTAAGCCAAACCAGTGCAATGTGCCCCCACCCCCAAAAAATAAATGACTGAGATTTCTCTCTTGTGAGGGGCAGGGCTCATCCAAAACCTGCCAGAGAACACGCACTGAGTGCCCCACTGAGCCTGCCTTTGCAAACTGTTCAAATGAAATGCTTTGAGGGACAAACAATTATTGTTTTGGCTCACTGTCTCCTGTCTATAAACATTAATCTGCTTGCTTGTACGTTTTCTTGTTGGACGAGGTCACAACGACTGGCACACCCAGAGCCACAGAAAATGGGGCTGCTGGAACACCTTTTAGTCCATTTTCTTGCAGTGAGGCAGCACCAACCACCCAAATGCAGTTGCTGGCAGATGGTGGGTTACTTTGTTCTCACGGAGCTTCAGTGGGAGAACTTCCCCAACTCTCCCCTAGAATTTATTCCAGCACTTCCCAGCTCTTGCATTAGCTAACCAAACATGTTTTTAATATCAAACTGTATCACAAAAAGGTTATGGTTTAAGCCATATGTTTCTACTCCCCTCACAATGGACAGGAGAATGGATAATTTCCTTTCCCTTTGAAGTTTGTTGTGGAGGCCATTGTTTTCCTTCCAGAGTAAATATGCAGAAGAAAGTTACAGAGAATTAATGATCTCATAGTCCCTCTAAGGACATTGAAATAATCCAGGTAGCTCTCACTAAATTAATTATTGAACTTTCTCTAATTAAAAATTGTTCATAAGAAATACCTCCCAACAACCCAAGGGAACCTTGACACGCCTGGTGAAGAACTGTGCTTGCCCCTTCAGCGTTTGATTACCAAAACAGAGGGAGAGGAACATTTAAAATGCCTCATAAAAACCAAAACTAAGTTTCTCTGCAAATACAATACAGTGCTTTCTTGAATGTATTGATTGCAGTTATTCAGACAGATCTCCTCGTCCAAGGATTAAAAAGCTTCTCTGTTTCCCCTCTGCTAGTGCTGGAAATGGTTTACGCCCAGTGCAGGCCAACACTCCTCTTTCCTCTGAGTCCCAGTGCCTGTTTCACTGGTCCCAGCACAGTTTCTTTGGCAATTCTTGATGTCTCATGTTCAGCATCAGCAGGGAAGGGCGGGGGCAGAGTGGGAAAGGGGAGGCTGAAGTGGTCACGGCCCCGCTGCTGCCAGAGCTGGGGAAGGGTTTGGACAATGCTCTCAGGGACAGGGTGGGATTGTTGGGGTGTCCTGGGCAGGGATGGTCCTTGTGGGTCCCTTCCAACTCAGGACATTCTGTGATTCTGCCCCATGATTCTGAATCACTCCTTTGGCTCAAGTTGTGCAGGAGGAGGTGTGGTGCAACTCTCTGGAATTGTAACTGCTGCAGATGCTGCTGGATCATCTGAATTATGGGTGGTGTGCAGCTCTGCTCCCAACAAAACATGGGAATCCACTCCCAACGTTATTGTTCAACCTTAACCAAGGCTAGAGCTGCGTGACACTGGAAATGGAACCAACAGCACCATGTGCAAGCAGGAGCATTTTGGGGTTTTGCCACTGCTGCTACCAGTATAACCAGAACCATATTGGTTGCACAGATTTGAAGAAGGATGAAATTTTGGAATTGCATTTATTTTTTTTTTTTTTGAGAACTCATTTTACCATTCAGCAACCTAGAGGATTGTGTAATGTCTGGTTCCCCTCCTCAGCGACACAAGAACTCATAGGAAGACTGAGATTTAGATAGTTTTAATTTTTTTTTTTTATTATAATATTGCTATCAAATCACTAAGGTTGGAAAAGACCTCCTAGAGGGAGTCCAATCTTTGGCCCAGTCCAGCCTTGGACACGTTGGGAAGCAAGAGAAGGGGGTTCCAGCTGAAGGACTGAGGGTATAAAAATCCAGGTAGTGCTTAGAAATGCTGCAAAAAATGTATTTAAGAGTAGAAAGGTGGTTTCCAATTCTTATTTAGAGAGGAACACTGTCTACGTTTGACTGCTCTAACTTTATACTTGTTGGGGAAAATATTAAATATACAGATGAAACTGAAACCAGTGGAGGCTGGTGGTTTCCTTGTAGTAGCCAGAATAGACACATTTATTCAGACTGGAAGGGCACATTGCCTTTTTAAGGAGTTGTTCATATCTCTAACATGTAAAAAAATTTATTTAGGAACAATTTACATGAAGACCGCTTTTAATTATCCTACATTCACTGTTAATTTATTTAGTGTAAGTGCTGTGTAACTGATAACTATTTGACAAAAAAAGCTCATTTTGTCTCTTTAGCCACGTAATCATTCCTCTAATACATGACAAAAGGTGTCTAAAAAGAGATCAAAAAAGCTATGAGGTTAAAGAATTACATTTCTTCTTCGGTTTCAGGAGAATTAAATTTTCTTCTAGATGCTTAAAACTGACACCTTTTAGGCTAATTGCAGTGATAGAATATATATCGAGTGCAAAAAGGAAAGAAAGTAGCCAAAAATATTGAAAAAAAAATTATTAGACTCCCAGAACGATGGAATCATTAAGCCTGGGAAAGACTTGCAAGATCATCAAGTGCAGCCTTTGCCCTGATCCCACCATGCCCACTGACCCAGAGCACAATGTGCCACCTCTGTCTGAAACACAAAATATTCAGGCACATTTTCTAACCTCAGTTTCTCTGATAGCACCTCAAAAATGTAGTTCCTCCCGAAGGAGGGCTCTGGAAGTCTGCAGGGATTGTATTCCCGAGGAACATCCTTGGCAGAATCCTCTCACAGAGGTGCTCCAGTCTCTCCCTACACACGAGGAAACCTCAGGCAGCAGCGGCTTCGAGGAGTTGCAGAAATCATTCTTTTGGTTTAGAATCTGTGTTTTCAAGAGAAAAAAGATTGAAATATTCACATTGGAAATCCCATCTTTTATATTATAAACCCTCCAGTCGCCCCTGGGGAGAAGCTGCAGCTCGTGAACCTGTTTGCCAAGTGCTCAGCTCAGTCCCAGCTGAGATAGTCCTGACTGAATAAACCCACAATTTAGGCTTAGATCAACCCAGCTCAACCAGGGCAAAGCTTTGGGAATCAGCACGAGATTGCAAGAGCATTACCAGCACAGAGGCAAACACTTCCTGCTACCCCATCCCTCTCTCTGCAAGGAGAATATTGCTTCTTTTTAATTCACACAGGCTGTTTGATCCAACAGTATCATTATCATTTAACAAATTAGCATCGGTAATCAAAGGTTGTTGTTTTTTTTTTCTCTTGCAAATTCTCTCTAAAAAATGTGCATATTTAATGTGTTTAGTAACAGTTCAGATGAAAAATAAAGCACAGGTCCTCAGTCTCCAATGCTATACAACTAAAAGCAGTTTAGCTCTTGGAGTGGGGTCAGTAACAGTACTCTGAGTATGTAAATCTCTGTTTGATGGCTCAAGGTCATCCCGAATTATTTCCATCTAAAACACACTGTCAGATTTGGTCGAACTAAATAGCAAATTAAAACAGGCTTTAACTTCCCTAAAAGTTGGTGGTTGCCAGTTCTAATCAGGAGCTTCCACGGTTTCTAGTGAATGGAATTTCCCGTTTAATGCAGAAATCAGAAATTCGTGTTAACAAAAGACATATCCTGGAAAGAGAACGTATATTTGCTAAAAATGTCTCTCCTATTCTAAAAGGAACATGATGAAAAGGTATATGAGAACTATGAGAAGATTTTCCCACAGGACTCAAAGCTGTAATTTTTTGTGCACCATCGAATTTCCAAAAGTTGTCATTGGAGGAAAATATTGTTTCAACAATTGGCATTTCATTTTCAACCGATTTAAGCAAGAGGTTTAAAAATATTGTGAACCTGCATATGTATTTTATATTCTCTCATGATTGTTCAGCAAGTAACAAGATCCTAAAAATGACATATCAGAATAATATATAGTAACAGTGTTGGAATGAATGGCTCAGAGACTGTGACATGCTGAATATGTTATGTATTTTGGATAAACACTGATACAAAAATATGCTCCTGTCAGTGCAGCAGCAATTTTTTGCTGTTTAAAAAATATATATTGACTCATTATCTTGCACTTTGCCATTGTCACAGTGTGCACCATTACAATTTTATCACAAAATGTAAAAAAAAAACCAAAAAAACCATTAAATTACTGAATACTAAAAAAATACCCTATTTTCACCCACGACTTATCCATAGCTGCCTAACCATGGGAGTTTCATCCTGCAAAAAGCTTATTTTAGCAAGATCTTTCCTCCCATCTGAAGCAATTTATTTTTCCAGTGAGAATTTGAGGGAAATGGTGTTGTGAGCAGTGTCTGCAATTCCCATGCACAGGAGCTGGTGAAGTCTGTGGTAAAACCCAGTTTACCTCAGGGCATTGTCTTGCAGAGCTGCTGCTGCATGGTTTGGGTTAGATATATCCTGAATTATGTGAAAATGCATTCATAACTTTTAGGTTTCTCAGTAAAAAGAGAACCTTTCAACTTTATTAAATCCTGCACGTCCAGACTAACAAATCTTACAGGCATGGTGCTTTAGGGCTGATTGAAAACACCTCCAAGTCAACAGGAGTCATGTCATTGACTGTAAGTGGGGTTGTAACACCCACTGGGAAAAAAAAATGGACCTTGAATTTAATATGTTCCTTTATTTTATTTTATTTTTATCATCAGATAATTTTCACTTACTATATTTGTATGCTGAAAAAACAGCAAAAGTATTTTTCTTTCCATTTCCCTCTGTCCCATCATTGCATCCCAACTCTTTTGCTGGGGTTCCATTCTTCAAGGTTTCACTGGGATTTGTGCTGATGCATGACTGGCATATTTTTTTTTTCTCCTTTATATTTCTTCTTTCCCTTTATAATTAATGTCCAATGATTTATGAGTAACTCAAGGAAAGTACATAACTAAAGCAGACATTTTATGTAACCTTCCCACTCTGGCTTTCCTGTTTTAGAAGGCTGAGAAGGGCATAGAAAGAATAATGGAGGCTGCAAACAGGTAACAGAAAACTGTGAACTGAAAAATGGGCACATGTCTACAAAATTAATATCACACAGTCAAAGAATCACAGAATATCCTGAGCTGGAAGGGACCCCCAAGGACCCTTTTCTCTCAAACCATCTTCTCCTCAGCCCCTGGGTTTTATTTCAGGTGATGAGAGGAACAATAGACACAGTAGTTAATAAATTAGAGCAGTGCAAATTGTTGTGTTTTTCTCGTCAGTGGTGTCTCCTGGGAAGGGTTTGTGCTCCAGGAATGTGGGGTTTGTTTTTTGTTCTCGTTCTCTCCCTGGTCCCACTGAGCAGGGAAGGAGTGAGCAGCTGTGTGGTGTTCAGCTGAAACCACAACAGTCCCTTTTAACACCCAACGTGGGGCACAAAGGGTTGGGATGATGACAGATCTAATTAGAAAAAAATTTGTTAAAATCATTCATTCGTATTTTTTAAATAGTTCCTGGTCACAATGTTGATTTAGTTGATGTCAGACTTGCTGTACTTACCCTCAGAGCTGTGTCAGTGCTACGTAGCACCTTCCTTGCTGTACATGTTCCCTGTTGTGCTGTTTGTCACCTCTGGGGGCTGGATTAAGGTTATTAATTTCCTGTACTGTGTAACACTGGCTTATTAGATGAGAAAATTCCTGGTTGTGAGACTAATCTGGTGTTTGTACTCCACATTACCATCATCTGTGCTGCTCAGGAACCATCTCTTGGAAGTTATTCATAGTTACTCTCTTTACCTTTTCTCCTCAGAGAGCCAATCTGTGGGGGAGTCAAGGGGGACACTTTCTTCCACTCCTTCCCTTCTCCTTCTCCTCCAGGCCAGTTACAATGGCTCTTGAGAACTCTGAGTGTTCCTGGGATGTTCAAACAGCACGTTCCTGTTGCTGTGTTCCCTGAATGTGTCCTGAGCCTGATCCTTCAGAGTTCTGTGAGACAGGCAAAGATTTCTTGACTAATCCATGTGAGACAACGGGGCCAATTAGAGAGTAGGGAAGCCAAGCAGCTGCAACCACATTCTAGGGAATGGGGCAGTGGGAAAGTGAATGGAAAGGGGGCACAAGCCACAGCCTCTGGAGGTGACTTCTGTCAGGTGTGAAGGAAAGGTGTCCCTTCAAGGGAGATGTGTCCCCCAGGACATGGAGAGAGGAATCCAGTACCTGAGGGAATCAGCAGTGCTGGGGGTGATTTAGGATGACCTGGACAATGAGCTGTTATCCAAAGGTATGGAAGGAGTCAAGTGTACATGACCCGAGTGACAAAAGTTTGTGTGGACGACACTGTCCCTCTGTGCCAGCTCAGTGGCAGCAATGATGGAGAGGGCCAAAAACATGGGATTGGCCAACTCCAGCAGTATGGAGGAAACCTTTTCCTCCCCGTGGTCTGAGTCTTGGCTGTGGAGAAACTGGCAGGGCAGATCCAGCAATTCCAACAGGATGGGTGCTGCTCCCCACCTGTATGGAGCAGAATTCCAGCTCTCAGCAGTAAGGTTCCCCTGCCAGAGAAGCTCCAGTGGGTGCCTACCAGGCTGTGGTTTGAGCTGTGGGACCGTGGAGAGGACAGGAGGAAGTGGGGTGGAAAATCTGCCTCACCCCTGGAGTCATGGGGATGCGAGTGGCAAGGAAAAACTGAGACAAAAGGGGTTCTTCCAGGAAAATTGCTGCTCCAGTTCCCCAGACAGGGTAGAAGGGCTGATATTAGTAAGGGTCCCTTTTATATTCCCTTCCTCCCTTTTCTTTTAAACTGTCTTTCAACCTATGAGGGTAGGGAACCGAGATTATGTGACCCTGGGAGAAACTCGAGGGGAACTTGGCAAGATAAAAGCAGACGTGGTGAGATGTGTCCCTGTGTGTGGCAAATTCCTTGGGAGTATTTTTCTCATGGAAAGCAGATGCTTAACTAAAAAGTAGACATAGAGAAAAGTTACTAACAGGAATTTACTGCTGATGTAACAGGGGCATGCAAGGGCATTACCTGGGCTGTGCCAAGTTCTCCCCCCCCAAAAAAATCCCCAAAACAACAACAAAAAAAAAAAGAGGTGTTTTCAGGCACAGAAACAATCAAGGTTAAATACTGTACTTTTTTCTTGCTCTAATGTTAGTAGAGAAGTGTTATCATTCTACCCACAGTAACTGTTATCAGATTTAAAACATTAAACCTACCTTTTAAATTCTAGCCACTGCTGAACCACACACACAAAAAAAAATCCCCGTTTTTGTTTGCTGTTACTCAGCCAACACTTATCTATGTGCATGTAAAATAAAATGCTGAACAGGATCTGATTGCTGAAAAATGAAAGCCTTCTAAATCACTCACAATGAACAGTACCTGCAAACAAGCATCTGAAAATATCCACCACGTGTCATCTTAAGGCACCTCAAATTAACTTTAATTTACAAAATGAAGACTTTACCTTTGAGCCCACACTGGTCCCTTTCCTCTGATCTCTCCCTGGTCCCAGCTGGGCAATGGTTGAGCTGCCACGTGGGGTTTGGCTCCTATTTTTATAGGAGCAATGCTTTGGGTTTCTTTAGGTTAAAACTTATAGAGCAAGATTGCACAGACCTTATTCAAAATGATCAACTAAGAAAGGTGTTTAAAATGCCAGGAAGTTTTTGAAGTTCAGCCTTTGAGCTCTATTCCTGATTTCATGCTACTTCTGCTAAAAAGGAACTTTAAGGTACCTGATTTACAGTAGTTTTAGTTCTAAATTTCTCCCATTTGCATGCAAGTCTGCTTTTTAAAATTTTTTTCCTTCAAAATCCGGATCTTTATGACATCCATACCAAAAAAACTTTAAATCAAATTTCTCTTACAGGAAGAAAAAGAAAAAAAAAAAAAGAAATAATAATATTTGCTTGCCTGGGGCACTGTTTAACTGTGACAGCACTTTACTTACTGTGTATGGACAATTGCATTTTCTAATGCAGGAGCAGGCAAATATTGATCTCTCACTGTAAATAAAATTCAATGAAATTTTCATCCAACAGAACATATATGAACAAAAACACTAGCACTGAAGAAAGTCTCTGACTTTATTAGACTACTCTTAAGACAAAAAGAGATCAAATAATCCATGATGGCAGCAGTAGGAGACTGGTCAAAGCTTTATGTTTATAGGCATCAAGACAGGAGGTGGAAGCACCGAAGATTAGGTTTTGTCAGATTTGATCTAATCAAAAGGATGATTTTTGTCGAAAGTTTTGAACAAAAGCAGAAGAACAAAGAAGTAAAGATTTCATTAGAGCCTCTTTTGTTTAAAAGGTGGTTGTGGCACAGGTGCTGCTGACAATTTGGGCACTGACTGGTTGGGGTTTTTTCCTTTCTCCCAGGTGTAGATGGAGAGGAATGGCACTACACTGCTACCCAAGGACCTCTGCCACACACCCCCCATGACTTCTGGCAGGTGGTGTGGGAACAGGGAGTGAGTGTTACAGCCATGGTCACAGCTGAAGAGGTACGTGAAACCACAGTATACAGTTCTTCCTGATGTGAGCAAATCTCCTGTCATCATTGCTCCCCACTCCAGTAACCTGTTTTTGCTATCAACATCCCTTTTTCCTGTAATATATGCCTGTACTTCTCTCATATACTTTGCAGCATTCTGATACTCAGTTTGGCAAGTGCTAAAGCAAACAAGTAGAAGACCCCCTTGCCCCTGCTTTGGCCAAGCTAAACAAAGATGTTTCCATTGGAAGAACAGGAAAGGTACAGGGAACTGGCCAGGACATCCACCTGCATCCTTCACAAATCCCTGCTGCCTGTAAACACAATCCTCTCGCTTCACATTGACATTAAAAACAAACACGAAGTTGAATTTACTGCAAGAAACAAAGATAAACCCCCACAAAATATCATGCAAGCACCTGTTTAGGAGCCCTAAGAAGTGTAGAAATGATACCTTAGTTTTATTAGAGTGAGTAACTGGCAGACCAACAAACCTGATCATGGAAGAGATGTATTTGTGTTCCTGCCAGTTCCCTGCATAAAGTGGTTCACCATTAAAAATTCACCCTTTTCAAGTCACATTCTTTACTCTTCCTGTTATTTGTCAGCAAAGATGGTCCTGACAGGGCAATGATTTTTCACACTCTTGTTTGACATACTTATGCTGGTAAAACCTCCAAGCACAACTCAAGCCAGGAAAGCCCTGGGGAATATTCCCTGAGCAAAACAGAACCGAACAGAAAATTAATAACCCTTCGTTAGATGAATTCGACAGAGGACAAGAATTCAATATTTTTCAGTGCAACAGCTAAAGGAGTGATTCAATGCTTTTATACTATTCAAGGATCTTTAAACAGCCAATTCATTCATTGTTTAGCAGGAGCCAGTGCAAGTAGCTCACTGCCCTGAAAGTAAAACTTCACTGGAATTCCCTCACAGCCTAAACCTGTGGTTCCAGTTCAGACAAAGTGCCAATTGACTTAAAAGGCAAACCAGAAACACTCTTATCCCTATGTTTGGTATAAGAAGGAGCAATATTTTACAAGGTCTGTTAAAGCAGCTCCCAGTTCCTGGTGCAATATTTCTGGCCTCTGCTACTTCAGTGTGACGTTTCCACTGGCACCGTAACCCTTCACACAGCCACGGAAAACTGAGAAATGGCTCTGTGCAATCAGAATGACAGATACAGATCTACAGGATCAGCCTTCAGCAAGAGTCCATGATCATAAATCCCATGTTTCCATCGTTTCCTTGCAAAACTGATGGTGTAGTTTGGCTTAGTTTGTGACTGAATGCTGAACACGTGGTCAGCAGAATTCCACAGCTCTGTAAACGATAATCCCTGGGGTTCTTTTAGATCCTGAAGATTTGTCCCAGTGGGAAGGTTTGCAGCTTTACAGAAGCTGGCTGGGCAGTAATTTACTACTTTATTTAGGCTGTCTATTGCAGTTTTATTGGGGTTTAGTTATTTATGATTTATTCCAGACGTCTAGAAGAGAGCTGCTAGAAAAGGCTGCTGGACCAGAGCCGTGTTGTGCAAACCAATGTGGGAGTTCTAAATCACCAATATACTGAGGTTTTTACACTGTGAAGGTTAAATAAGAAGCAGGAAGGGAATGCATATGGTAATATTAGAAGATTTTCCTTTGACAGGAAAAGGGTAAAAATTATACAAACCACAGATAAACCCAGGAATAGTCCTCGATTTCCTCTCCCATCTCTTCCATAATCTTATTCATAATCCATGTCAATCAAATCCCTAAGTCCCCTCTGATGGAATTTCCTCTGTCCCTGCTGTGTGTTTTCTGTTGGAAGGAAGGAATCTGGAAGGATTCTGGTCATCTTTCCTAAGCCTCCAATTCTGCTCCTTTGCTGAACTCACTTATTCTGTCTGACTCCTCTAATATCACACATGGCAGAAGGGAAGAATTCACAAGATACTCAAAAGATTTTATTTGAAGCAAAGCCTGTCATGACCTTCACTTTTTGTGTTTTCAGATTAAAAGCAACATTTCATTGAAGAGTAATTTGAATACACCAAAGAAACACATTTAAAACACACATTTCCTGGAGCTGTTTTCAGCGAGAGTTACTCACACAGAATCCATTCGCTGGGATGGACAAAGAAAAACATTCAAATTCGTATTAAGAAAGGTCAAGCAATCCTGACCATTTCAGATGGGTGCACTATTTTAACATTATCAGTGCCAGTGCTTTCTTGTGAAAGGCCTCCCCTGCTTAACTTGACATCTTGTGCTGTGTAATGAGCCACTGGACGAGTTTCTGAGGATCCATTCCCTCTTCCATGGCTTCTAAGTGGGATTGGAAAATGCAGAGGAAAATAGTTTCCATTTCTTAATGAGGAAATTATAACTTTAAGCAAAATTGACCAACTTAAAATGAAACTGTGGAATAAATCCTCTGCTTTTTTCCACGTGGGTTAGACAAGAACTAATTCTGCTTTTCCCATCTGTTCCAATATTGGAATTTTTCAAGATATTAGACACTACAAAGAATACCCATCTATGTGGACAATGGTTTTTCTTCTATTCATGAAAAGCATCCAAAATCATAAGATCAAAATGCTACAGAAATGTTAAAAGTAAGAAAACAAAAGAAATATCCCACTGTGAACCAGGGCCCTTAAAAAACTTTTTTAAATCTTGGCAGATTGAATTCCATCCCTCTCTGAAAAGCAGAGAAAAAAAAAATACACTGCTTAAACCTTGTTGGTGATTTGTATGAATGAGGAAAATGCAGAAATATTGTTGTTCAGAAATGTGTAGGCAGAAAAGTCATCATCCTGGTAGCTGGATTTGCTGAGGGCTCTAAAATCCTGCTAAGCTTATTTCTTCTGAAGAAAGGATATTAAAACCAAAAGCAGGATCAGTACCTAGGCAGGAGAAAATACTGGTCCTTGGCAGTGGTAGAAAGCAAAAATCACACCAGTGAAGTACTGGAAAAAAAAAATTTACAAGTAGGGAAAATTATCAAAGAGAGTCACAACAAATAAACATTTAACCAGAAACTGCAGGAACTAGAAAACATTTTCAACCCTGCTCGGTCTGAAAAATGTGCTTTGTCAAGATCTGTCCTTGAAAAGAGTTGTCTGATAAAGGTTAGAAACCAAAAATTCCTTAGGAATGGCACACTGATGCTGATCTCCCTTTAGGAACAAGGACCAGAAATATTTGTGGGTCACAATTATGTTCCTTTCAGATCTGGGCTAAAGGCTGTTCTGTATGTTTTGGTTGGCATCTTGCTGGACACGAACCCAGGTGAGCCCAGGGGTGCCCAGGTGTGCCCAGGTGTGCCCAGGTGTGTCCAGGTGTGCCCAGGTGTGCCCAGGGGTGCCCAGGTGTGCCCAGGTGAGCCCAGGGGTGCCCAGGTGTTCTCAGGTGTACCCAGGTGTGTCCAGGTGAGCCCAGGTGTGCCCAGGGGTGCCCAGGTGAGGCCAGGTGTGCCCAGATGTACCCAGGTGTGCCCAGGTGTACCCAGGTGTGTCCAGGTGTGTCCAGGTGTGCCCAGATGTACCCAGGTGTACCCAGGTGTGCCCAGGTGAGGCCAGGGGTGCCCAGGTGAGCCCGGGTGTGCCCAGGGGGGCAGGAGGCCAATGGCCCCTGGGCTGTACCAGTCATGGGGTGTCCCAGCCCCAGGGCAGTGCCCGTCCCTGTGCCGGGCACAGCTGAGGCCACACCCAACATTCCCAGAAGGATCCTTGGAGTTGTTTCTGTAGGTCCCCTGGCTGGCATTTCTCCTGCTAACACCACATCTGCAGGCTCAGCTTAGGCCTTGCCTAACTTTAGGCCTTGGTGCCAACACCACTGCCAGTCGTGTCTGTTTTTAGACCTTGTTAAATCAGGGCAAGAGAATGGAACTACCTACAGCTTTGACACTTAAGGGTGACCCAAAACTTAGTTAAGCTGCCCAAAGAAGCTGCAAGATTATCAATTCTGTGCCAAGGGAACTGTGTCATGCCAGTTCCTCCAGCAGAGAAACTGAGGATTCCTGTGGAGTCAACACACATGAGGAAAAACTGGGAAAGGGTGACAGGGAACCTCAGGCATTTGCTTTGTGGGTCATTTTCTCCTCTCCTTCTTGCAGTGCACTCGTGTACAGCAGCAGCTGGAAAACCACGGACTGCTGAACATTTTGGGGAGTGGGAAGGCAGCAATATGTGGGTGTAACATACCAGAGAAAAGCTGATCCCCTCCCTCACTTGTTTAAATACAGAAGGAGGCAGAGCAAAGCTGATCTCTGGCCCAGCCTGCCCCTGCCATATGTTGACTTCTCACATCAGCAGGGTCTTTGCTCCTGTTCTTGCCTCTGTGATGACAATACAGGCAGAACAGGAGGTGCTAGGATTGCTGGAGCAATCCTTCTCTTGCTCTTTTTGCTGTAGGAAGGGAACTTGAAGCTTTTGAGATTCTAATTCTTCCCTGGTTTCTAAGCTTGGTGTTTGTTTGCATGTTTTTCTCCCTACAAACTGAAAGTTTTTGGCACTGTTCTGATAATTCTCTTTTTTTCTTATCTCGAATAACAGTTTATAACGATAATAAAAGACACAATTTTACCACCTTTTCCCCTGTATCTAAGGAAGGTCATTATGGACTCATCAAAGCAGTCAGTAAAGGGCATCATAAAGAAACAAGACAAAGTGTCTTTAAAAAGTCCTCTGATATTCCTTGAGTTGGTTCTCCATTTGAAAAGGAAGGATAAAGCATGAAGCACAGGCCTCATAAGAGCAGGAATTGGTTTGGGAGTGATTTGGCACTACTTTTAAGCATATTGTAGATTAAAACCACTTCTGTCTATGTAACTCCCTTGTTTTAATGAGCTGCTCGTGTCTCTTCTAGGGAACCTAATCCTGTGTGGTCCTTGTACAAATGGACCAACAAATCAGGAATGTGGAAAGGTAAAAAAATCCCACAGTCAGATTACTGAGACTGTCCCACTCCCATGTCTCTCTGTGGGCTATGAACTTTAAACCTAGAACACAAAGTTTTCAGATGATTATCTCTTTAGGTGGTTAAGTTGAAGTTTAATCCTCTTTGCTTCATTTTGCCTTCCATCATTTTCATGGGAATGTGTGGAAAAATGAAACCTAGAGGAGGTCCTACAGGGAGTCCTTCAGAAGTTTTCTCCATTATGGGACAGGATGATTAGATACATTATTTTTCTCCTTTTTTTTTTTTTTCCTTTTCTAACATTTAATAATGTATAAAATCTAATAAGTAGAGGATGCAGCATTTAGTGATATTATTTTTTACCTGTCTATTCTTTCAAATGTAATTTAGAAATACCCACATAAATTTCTGTTATTTAATTAAATGGAAATTAGAAATGCAAACAATTATGCTTAAGCTTACAGTTAATAAAAATATTTAATGGAATTCTCAGTCAATCCCTTTTTTTTTTAACTACCACAGATAGGATTTTACACACAAGTTGATGTGACCACCACTGATCTGTAAAAATAGGCATAAAATAATCTCTTTTCATACCTTGCCCAGGTCTTCCTGTGTCTGTGTGTGCAAACCAAGGGTCCCACTAGGGGTGGACACATTTTAGCAGTGGATATGTTGATATATTTCTGAATTAAACAACCTGGGCTAGTGGGAGGTGTCCCTGCCCATGGCAGGGGTGGCACTGGCTGGGCTGTAAGGTTCCTTCCCACCCAAACCATTCTGGAACTCTGTGATTTATGTCCAGATCCCACTGGTGCTTATGGGAGGGGACGAGCTGGGGGCAGGCTGGAATGTCTGTCTGGGGGTGCTGACCAGGATCCAGCTCAGTGGGTTGGATGGGGCTGAGCAAGGGCTGGATTTGGAGAGACAGGGCTTTGGAGAATCTCTCAGGTCCCTGAAAGTGGCCTTTGGGTGCAGCATCTATTTCTTCTATTAATTGGAGAGAAGGGAAAAAAGCCCCTGAATAGGGCAGTCAGCAAACAAAACACCCCTCCGTGGCAGGGTTGCCTTTGTTCTCTGCCTAATGGTCTTTTTTGTCATCAAGGGCTTTGTCATTCTCAAACCCTTACAAGTAAAATTGAACTTTCAGTTCCTTTCTGCTAATTGCACCCTATCTCTGCAGCTCATGAAATTACCTTTCCTGTTTACATGACAACACTAACCAGAGTACTCTTTTCCTGGTGGATGTTTCCCATTGATCCAGCAGTATATTGCTTACAACGACTGCTACAAGCCTTGTTATTGTCATTATTATCATTAAATATTTCAACAGCGGTGAAATCCAGAGGCCTCACACTAAGGTGGGAATCATTTCTAGGGGATGCTGTGACAATATAGAAGAGGATTTCATGGAATCATAGAAACATTGAGCTTGGCAAAGCCCTCCCAGCCCAGGGATCCCCCTGTGCCCGATGCCCCCCTTGTCCCCAGCCCAGAGCACTGAGTGCCACGGCCAGGCCTTCCTGGGACACCTCCAGGGCTGGGCACTCCAAACCTCCCTGGGCAGCCCCTGACAAGGCCTGACCACCCTTTCCAGCAGGAAATTCCTCCTCCTGTCCCACCTGAGCCTCCCCTGGCACAAGGGATGTGCGTCTTTCAGGCTGGAGTCCCTATGGTTTCCATAGAAGATACTGGAATTTTTTTATTTTTTTTTTGCTTCTGTACCTTATTATCTCAAAATCAGGTGTGTGTATATATATATATGTTTTTTTAAAAACAATACTGAATGTTTAACAGTCTTTACTGAATGTAAACAGTAATTTAAATTTCCAGGTGATTTAATCTGACAGATTTAGAAGGCCCCATGGTAGATAGATTTAGAATCTCACTGGTTCTTACCCACTGCCACAGTCCACAGAAGCACCTGACAATTACTATGGATTAAAATAATCAGTTTTCCCTGACCAGTACAGTAAATGGACCAGTTCTCAACACACGAAGTGCTAGAATGAACCTATAACAGTCATTATAGTCCTCCCCTCAGGGTGAGAAGAAGTTCCCACTTAAATACACACCAAGAAGGCGAAAGCTTAAGTTCCACAGACTAAAAATAATTGATGGTAAAAGCAGAAAATTATTCCCAAATGACAATATTCAGGAACTGTGTTCCTGTTGTGGTACCAGGAGGAAGAGAGGCTTCCCCACAGTGTAAACCAGAGCAGAATCTCACTGGTGTGTTGTAACCTGCTGGTTTAGCTGAGCTCTCTGTGCCAGCAGTTTAAAACTGGCAATCTGACTGCCTCCTCCACCCCATCTTCTACAGACTGTTGGATAAATGGGTTAAAGAGGACGTTAAAAATCTCCTCCCTGTGACTGTGGAATGTCCCAGTAGCTCTCAGCTTTAGCCTACTGTTCTCAGGCCAATGATAGTACCAGAGAATTAAGAATATTGTGGTATTAAAAATAACAGTCCCAGGACTACGGATCATTTTTATTTGCATTTCTTGCAGCCTTCTGGCATCTTATTATTCCCCTGAACACAAGGCCAGCAACCTTAATGAAATACCAGAAGATATATTTTATATACAATTCTGGCACTGCTAGTTTAATAAAAAAAAACGCTTTAAACTTCTTACTGCAGAGCAGATTATGGGCTGTTTGTAAAGAATTCTGCTTGGGAGAGCAGCTGGTGCCTCAGTGAACCCTGTGGCCTTGGCTTTATGCACTGCCTATTATTTTGGGAAGCAGTTCTGAGATACAAACACAGAGCAGACACTTTTTTGGAATTACTACCAGGATTAATAATCACTAACTGAGTCTCAACAATTATCCAAATATTTCACATGCATTGCTCAAAATATTCCCCCCCCCCTTGTGTAAACATGCCCATGAAGTCACAAATAATCCCATTTGCTGGCTCCTGCCAGCTCGGGGGGTGTGCAGCTCACTGAGGGGGCAGACCCTGCTCCAGATCCTCTGCCTGGGCTTCTGAAAGCCAGGATGGGTGGGATGGGAGTGGAATGAAGGCAGATGCTGCAGGAAGAAGCTGGAGAGAACAGCTTTAGATGCAGCAATCCTGCCTCCCTCAGTCTCCCACCAGGTCTCCAGTCCAGCTCTGGGCTCTTCCTCGCATTTTCCAAGTGATCAGAACGAACTGGAATTCAGCCCAGCAGTGGCTGTGTGGGACCAGCTGTGGGAACAGAGAGAAGTTCAGGCCCTAAATAAGCTGGAAGGTAACACATAGAGGAATGGCAAGGGAACAACAGAGGAACGTGGAATTATTTCACTCTCAGTCACAGCACAGTCCACTGGAGCTACTGTGCATATTGAACACAGATGGAATTGATGCTGTTCTGCATTCCTTTATTTAGTTAGAGGTGTAATCAGGTGCAGCCCCCCCACGACCCACCAACACATCACAAAATGTTCTCTCTACCTTTGAGGTGCCTGATGTAGTGCAGAATTTCCATTGAGCCGCCCGTGAGTTATTGCAGCTTTGTGGCTGAACATTTCCAATAAGTGATTCTCTAACTTCATGGAAAAAAGATCTCATATTTCTTAAACGAGCTCTTCCTTCATGATGAGCAATTTCCCAAGCTCTGCTGCTGCTGCCCTGCGAGTTCCAGCCAGCACAACAGTGACACAGCTTCATTCCATTGATGAAGTCTTTCAATAATCACCTTTGCCACCAGATTACTCTTCCACTCCCCCCCAGGATACTCCATTCTTTCATTATTTTCTGGATTAGGACCAGATTCTTTGTCAGCCAGGGTTTTCCAGGATCTCATCCATAATACCCTGAATTAACAGACTTGATACCAAATGAGGTCTTTGATACTCTCACTCTCCCCAGAGCATTGGATACCCTTCTGTAACAAATTTGGAGAGGCATTTTATGATACATTGTCCTTCGTGAAGTGAAACCCTACAAATTTTAACCCATATAGAGAAATTTTAATTGTATTTTCCATTTTATAACCTTTTGCATGAGAAATTCTTTTTTTTTTTTTTTTTTTGAAAGGGAAATGCACAGTTTAGGTTCTTGGCACTCTATTTAACAGAGAGCTCCTGAATTTTGAAAGGTCCTGGAGAAGAAAGGTGTCTTTTTATAAAACTTGCAACCACCATTTGAAAAAAAATGAAAAACAACAATGGATTTGTGTTTTTTTGAATAATGGATTATGTCTGGGAAAGGCTAAGCAGCTGATTTGTTATTCAGAATGAGTGACCTACTGCACTTCTTCAAACTGAGCATGGAAAAAAATATAATTGGGCTTCCTAACAATGGTATTTAGCATCAGTATACAGTTAGAGGCTTCATTACTGAAGCTGTGCATAGAACTGACATGGTAGCACTCTATTACCACACTACCATTTACACAACATTTTGAAGTTCAACTGCAAAATAGCAGAAAAATTCAGTGTATAAAAAATCTATTAAGTCTGTACAACACTTGAATGAAGATGTGTTTACAAAGGCACTACTCAGAACATGGAATATTTTCCTTTATTCACAATTCAGAGCCCAGAGCTGATGCATTTCTCTGAGCCCCCAACTTTATAAACATCACAAGAGATTTTCCTCTTATGTCCTTGCCTCTCCACTTTTATAACTCTGCCTTCCAGGTGCACCCCGGAATTTCAGTGTTTAAGGGAATATGTAACTGCTGGGTTTAGTATTTGGCCTCCTTCATAAAACACACAGTCTGTAACCTATCCTGCAATTTAAATGCAAATAGTATTTAAACAAGGCTAATCTGGGGAGCTTTTGTGTGTAGAGTGATATATGGGAAGGAGCTGTTTGAGGTGCAATAGTTTACTGCTCTGGTTTCCTTTTCACATCAATCATCTCTTCAACAATTAAAATGGCTCATGGCTGCAGGGACTATGACAAACTAACTCCATCATTTAAATACCCCTGATAGTACCTTTGAGCACGAGAAGCTGATGGAAAATGATAAAATGTTAATTATAAGTTGTAAGCAAAATGAAGTACCTCCATTCATCAGCGACCTGCTGGTTATAAACGGGACTTGTTTGTACAGCCAACATACACACAGAAAATATGCTTGGGCTTATTGAATGTTTTCCTGTGTAAATCAGCCATGGCCAGGTCTGCCTGTTGCCAGGGGAAACCCACTTTGACTCTCCTTTCCCATCTTATGAACAGGACATAACAGAGGAACTGTCCCTCCACTCAGGGAAGATATCAAAAAGTTAATCACCAAAGAGGGATTTTTCCTCCTCCCCTGCACCAGGATCACAATGGATGTGCCATGATCAGCCATTGCTCTGAGAGGCACTCCAGGCTCTTGGCCAGTTCAAAGGGATTGCTGACACTCCTTTTTCCATCTTCCCAGGTGGCTCCTTAGCTTTGCAGTGTCAATTTGAATTGATGCTGACACAACCCAAAGAGGGTATTTTTTTCCCCTGTCCTGCAATCAGGGCAGTGATTCTGAACTGTGTTTAAAATGATTCTCCATTTTTCTTTGCCTTGGCTGTAAACCAGTTCTCATTATTTCAGAGTACACTGTGACCATGTTCTAAAAAATATCATGAGTCACTTGGTGTATTTTATTTGAACTGTAGAAATGAACTGTAGAACTGTAACAGGAATTAGAGAGATAGAAACATATTGTTCTTAGAATTTGGGCTTAGAATGGGATTTTTTTCAAGTAAAAAAGTAGGCTTGATTGTAAACATGTTTATACCTGTTTTATATAATATGAACTCATTTGCTACAGGATTATTTTTATATTGTATAGTTCCATGTGCAGTTACATAAACTGATACTAAATCTATTTAACAAGGTGACCTTTTTTTAATCCCAAGCAACACCTGTGAACCAATATTCTATAACTTTGCCTTAGTATTTCCTCTCTATTTTTAAACCTTTTCTCTACTATTTTCTTTTTTAATTAAGCTGGCCCTTGCCTCACTGTACTTCCTTGTTAAAAAAAAAAAAAAGGCACCTTTCTGCTTATTGTCATGTCCATTTTCTTTTTTTTCCCCCTTTTTTCTTCCACAACTGCTTTCTCAGAGGCTAATCAATACCTGGAACATAAGCATTCACACTTCCAAGCTGCCATATCCAAGAGCTACCTGTGAAACTGGGGCAAAATGATGAACCAATTGAGAGCAGCAGGAATTTTCAGGCTCATACCCCGGACAACATGAAAAGGAAACGGGAGCTCGGAGCAAAATGGAGAGAAACCTTCCCTTTGCTTCAGTCTCAAACACAATTGTTCAAATGAAGAACAAAAGAGGCAAAAACCATGTAGCAAATCTGGCAATGGAATGTAGGCTGCTAATTTTTTTTAGATCATCTATTCTTTTGGAAGTTCACTACTTTTATTCGGGAATATATTACAAACTAAAGCTACAATACTGCTGAGATTTTCATCTGAAGTGTTTTGTGGTGACTGTTTCCAGGCCTCTGAGTTGTTTGGCTGTTGGATTCTTAAGGAGAGGAAGCCAGATTGGTATGGTGGGCTCTCATTCCTTTTTTATTGCTCTTACATGTTAGCCTGACTTACAAACATGAGACCAGCAACTTGTTCAAAATATCTGCAACATGCACTGACATCTCAACTGTTCACAAACCTGTTGTTCTAAAACATAAAGGGAAAAAAATATAATTGGGCTTCCTAACAATGGTTCAGAGAACCACCCTGTCTGTTGTCAATCCAGAATTAGATCTGTTGCTGTTACAAGTGAGGTGAAAATGAAGAAATGGATGATTTAAACCACATCTTAATTAAAGCACAACAGGTTGTTGGGTTGGTTTGTTTGTTGGGGTGTTTTCAAGAACCTCTCAAGTCAGGCAGGATCATGTGGATTCTGTTTGGATATGATTCCCATGCAGAGCAGCAGCTTTTTCTTCCTTTCTTGATTTTTGGGTTTTTTTTTGGTTTTGTTTTTTTTTAACATTCAAACAATAAAGCATGTAATTTTGTCCCCATCCAGCTTCTGCAGCAGAGGATTGATAATGGTGTCATTTAGCAGTGGATGCCCTTCCCTCTAAAAAAGCTGAAGGAAATCACTTGGTTTTGAGTGTTACTGTGCTAGGCACAGCAAAGACAGACCAACCAGAAGTATTGTGGCAGTACAAAAGGCACTTCAGGTGTATCCTCAGAAATAAAATATTTGTTACCCTCACACAGCATATTTATCAAACCAAATTCATTGTACATATAATTATTTTCTGCGAGTTTTATCTTTCCAATTTCATCTTCTGGTTTCAGTCTGTTACATAAAATATATTTTTGGTCATCATCTGCTGGCATCTGTTATGTCCAGAATCTGAGAGCAGCTACTTCAAAAATATTCATTCCCTTTTGTTCTTGGCAATCTGAGCACAAGTGTCTGAACACATTTTGGATCTTGTTCAGCCTGAACAATGAAATCTAATGCCTCGGGTTTTCCGGTGGGGCCACCTTGGTAAGGAATGGGAATGAACAATTAGGAAAAAGTAGTTGAGAAATGAGGCACATCTCTGGTCTTAATATGATAACAAATCCAGTCTGTGAGAAATCAGGGACTCCATCATGTAAATGGAGAGGATGGGCCAAGAGCAAGTGGGAAGCCAAAAGAAAGCCCTGGTGTGTCCTGGGCTCACCACAGCCAGCACATTTCAGGATGCTTTTAGGGAATACAGCCTTCAGAGGGGCACAGTTACATCTGAAACCAGCTGTTAAATATGGCATCTCATAGGTTTTCTCTTCACAGAACACACAGAACCACCTAATTGTCAAAGTTAGAAGTGACCTCTGGGGGTCCCCCTGTGCAACCCCCCTCCCTCCCTGAGCTGTCACCAAGAGCCACTTCCCCAGGATGTGTCCATTCAGGTCCTGAATACATCCAAAGGTGGGAACTCCACATGCTCCCTGGGCAACCTGTTCTCCTGCTCAGTCACCCCCACACTGAAAAAGTGTTCCCTACGTTCAGAGGGAACCTCTTGCCTCTCAGTTTGTGCCCACTGCCCCTTGTCCTGTCCTCTTTGCACCCTCCCTCCAGCTATTGAGACACATTGGTAAGACCTCCCTGAGCCTTCTCCAGGCTGAACATTCCCAGCCTTTCCTCACAGGAGAGGTGCTCCAGACCCTTAGTCATCCTTGAGGCACCTCCTTTGCAGCACTGGGGAGCCCAGAAATGGGTCCTGTACTCCAGGCATGGTCTGACCAGTGGTGAGGGGAAGCACCACTCCCTCAGCCTGTTCCCAACACTCCTGGGGGGAAGGTGTTTTCCCCTGAGCGACCTTTTATGACAGTCACAATATGTTGTTCCTACTCTTACATAAAGTTAATGATAAAGCAAACAAATTCAGAAAAACACGAAACCAAATCCACGGGCACATCAATTATTTACAGTCTAATGGGGGAAAATTCTCTTTAAGCTGAGAAGGATCTATGGCATAAGTATAAAAATCAATATGCTGGAGTCATAAGGGAGAGGGGCTGTTTGCAGTGCTGAATATTTATGAACTCTCCAGAATGAATGAACTCTGCCAGCTGAAGGAATTTACAGATGGTGGAACAATCCAGGAGCAATCCTGGGATTTGTTCCTGGGATCACAATGTTTGAACATGAAAGGATGTGTCTGTTGTAACTCAATATACCTGGTCTAGTGGAAGGTGTCCCTGCCCATGGAAAGGGGTTTGAAGTGGATGATCTTTAAGGTCCCTTCCAAGCCAGGCCATTCTATAATTCTGTGGAGTTTGACAAAAAACTCTCTTTTTCAGGCCTCCCTCCCAGGAATTTTCAGTAACACCGAGAATTTATCCCCACTTTTCTGGACAGAGCAAATGTTTCTCATAATCATCTGCATCTGGATGTTGAAATTAGGCTCAAAAAGAAAACAAGGAAGAAACAGACAAATCAGCAATTTCATTTTTATTTCTGTAATCTTTAAATAACCTTTAAAAAGATGGAGTTCTAATGGAAAATATCTGCCTGGCTCTAATCCTGTGTCCTTCTTCGTGTTCTACCCTCCCTGTGTTTTTCCCCCATTTAATTTGTACTCACAATGCTCCATTAGTGAAACCTCACAAGAGTTTGGGTGACCCCAAGCCCCCCATTCCACCCCAGAATTCCCATTTTCCTGCTGTTTTCCCCCAGTTCCCTGGCTGTTTTAGCAAGGTGCATCTGTCAGTGATCATCTGGGCAGGGATCCTGGTGGCCCCTGTCACTGCCCATGACTGTCACTCAATCCAGGTGACCCCAAATCCCTTCATCCACCCCAGAATTCCCATTTTTTCCCATTTTTTTCCAAGAGAAAGACGGAGTGTAGAAACGGGCAGGATGCACGTTTTGGAATCCAAATATAATCGGTAGGGTTTGTGACTGAAGGCTCCTCACCAATGTTTCTTTAGATTGATGATGATAGTCATAATAATTAGCCTAAAGATCTTAATCAGAATTATTTACTGCTCAGTACAGAAAGCTCTAACTACCAGCACAGTGCACGGGTTATTGCAGCAAGGACATTAAGGCAAGCAGAATAATTACTAAGTAGAGATTCATGTTACTCCATTTATGTTACTGTCCCAATGTCTGGGGGCAAATCTGTCTCTCTCAGCCTCCAGGAGTGACCCTGAGGGGTGTCCCCACTGCAGGGGGAATCTCCCCACGCTCCCAAAGGGGTGTCAGAAGATCCCCTTCCCAAAGCAGGGCTGTGCTGTTCCAGCCCCCAGAGCCCGAGGTCAGGCAGGCAGCTTTGGAGCAGGGCCAGCACTGTCACCTCTGGTTCCTCTGGCAGGAGCTCAGGGAACGTTGTTCATCCAGGGGGATGGACTTTGGGCTGGGTGAGTCAGGGGGGCTCAGCTTCCTTCAACCCCAAAAGCAGCAGGACCCCCCTTCCCATCCCACAAGCAGGGAATGCTGGAGCTGTTTTCCCCCTAAGACAGAGCATGTGTTACATCCCACACAGGTATCCCACAGGGAAACTTCAGTGCTGGTTAGAGGGAAGGAGCAGGATCAGGCCATGCCCACTGTTTGTGGGTGGGATGTGTGCTGTTCCATGTGTGACAAGAAACTAAAAAGGGCATTAATTCAGCACTGATTCAACACCAAACTGCCTCACTGGCACCAAGAAATTCCTTTTAGCAGCTGTGAAACCCTTTTTTGGCTTAACTGAATGAACCCCTATAGCAGTGTGAAAAAGCCTCAGAAACTTCTTGAGTTCTTCCAGCCACCTGCCCACCCAAAGTCCTACAATTATTGCCTTTCCACGGGTTGCCACAGATCTTAGAAAAAAGTTCTTCCCTGGGTACATTCAGTTGGTTCCTGGAGTTTTTCCTGCTGGGTGTCCTCCCCCTGTCACAGAAGAGCTGAGCATGAAATAGGAAATCAGGTGTCTTTCAGACACACGTACCAGCCTAGTTTACAACTTCTATTGCACTCATTCATTTTTATGAAGCAAGTCTTTGAAATGACTCTCAGGTACTTTTATAAGAGTAATCACAATCCGATTAAATGATTAATGTGATCATTTGGCTAGAAAGTCAGAGTTTACCAGGTAAGGGGACATAGAATACTCTGATGTAAAAGAGATTTCAGATTTACAAAGGTGAACATTTATGTGCTGTCATTGTTTAGAAACACACGGCTTCAAATCTGGACAAAAATAAGGTTCAAATATCTTTTGTAGAATGGTTAATTCCAGCCTGGATGAATGAAGACTTTTCAATAAATGGATGTGAAGAGAATCTTATCCAGTGCCATGATTCCTTCCTGAAAAAATTAGAGCTATTTCACAAATTACATTGTTTGCCAGGCAGTAGAGAAAGTTAAAAACTTTGCTTTCTTCAGGTCAAAGCACTTTTCCACGCAGTTCTTAGTAACATGATTTTCTCAGATGAAGACATCCTTTGCAGGTTAGATTTTACCAAGGAAGAAAACCAGGCAGAAATCATGTTACATAGAGAACACCAACAACTTTAGTAGAACTGTTTGGTTGGGGTTTTGTGTTTTGCTTGGGTTTTTCTTTGGATTTTGATGGTTGTTTGTTTGGGATTGTGGATGTTGTTTGTGTTTTTGGTTTGTGTTTGGGGCTTTTCCCCCCAGTTGTCTGAGGCAGTTCAGTTCAATGTCAAAATCAGGCATATCACCACTTTTCCTGTTAAACCTTCCAGATCCTGGTCTCACAAAACATTGGCTTTGAGCAGCAACACCAGAGAATAATGATAAAGTACCTTCTTTGGGTTTATGCTTTAGGTTTTTGGGTTTAGCCACGAAAACTCCAGCACTTCATTAATGTTTTGACTTGAGGGTTCTAAAATCACATCTTTCAATATTCCTTCTAGAAAGTCTCTTTGAATTTTTTTAGCATAAAATGGATGATTTGAAAGAATCCCGAAGAAGGTCTTGACAGTTACAAGAAGACATTTTTAAAAACTGAATTAACCTTTTGCCACTCTTGAATAGGACAGTTAAAAAAAAAAAAAGGTAGGTTTGGTAGTCAGTAAGCATAAAACTGTCCTTTTATAATTAAATTATATGCTATTGATACAAAGAGAGAGAAAAACACATTTCCCATTTGGAAAACAGTTTATAAACTTGTAGACTGGTAGAGAACTCCACAGTGCCAGAAGAAGTTTTCTAGTTAAACCAACTATTTTGACCCTTGATTCCTTTTGTTCTGTCTACTCAGAAAACATTTTAAGCAGAAAGACAAGCTCTTATTTTTTCCCTCCTCAGCTTTTTTATTTTTTTCTCCCATACACTGAAATTCTTCAGATAATTAAAAAAAGTTTCTTGGTCAAATTTTTGTCTGAGCTCTTCTTCCTCTGAATTTATTGGAAAATGCCTAAAGCTGAGCTGTGCAGCTCAACTTCTCAAGAGAAAAAGATCTACTAGCAAATGAAATTTAGTTTGACAAAGATTCCAAATACCAGTTTGGAGCAACAATCAACTATAGTGGAGAAGGTGTTTGTTTTGGGGTTTTTTATGAACTAGAGTTCTTTTGAATGTTTTGTATAATAAGCAATAAATTTCTTCTGCAATGAGTTTCTCAGTAAGTCTTCTAATCTTCAGATATGCACAGTCCTCCTTAGACTTCTCATAGGAATTATCACATGACTTAAAAATATGAACAGAAAAAGAAAGGTTGAACTTACACTCAGCCTAAGAGAGAAAGGGAATTTTAAGCAAATCTATTGTTTGATTCCTTTTTCTTCCCTAGTTGATTTCTGCCCTTTTTCTTTCCTGCTAAAGGTCTGCTCCAGAGCCTATTCCAGTCAATAACAATCTTTCCCCTGATTTCAGTGGATGGTTCAGTGTTGCTGATGCATTTACATTTTCTGAACTAAATTGGTTGCTTACAGCTAATTTGTTGCAGTCGTGAAAACCCAACCCCTTCCCAATTCCTGGCTTTTACAGAGCAGCCAGCATCTGGGATTGAGAGGATAAAAGCTGCTGAGGAATCAATTGGCTGAACAAGTAGAACCTACAGAAAAAAAACATTAGGAAAGCTCCATGATCTCCTGCATTGCCATTAAACATCAAAAAGGACAGGGAAGCAAAGCACAAGCAGTTTTCTCTGCATGGAAGAGGGTGGATAAAACCCAAAGGTAGGAGAGACCCAGTTTAAGTCCCTTGACTCTAAAACCAAAGGAGTAAGGAAACTTCTCCACAATTTGGCCAACCCTCCTTTTTTCCCCTTCTTGCATAAGAAAACAAAATCTATAAACTAAAGAGTTTCAGAGTGTCTTTTATATATTCTAAATATTATCTCTACATTCCTATATCACTTTATGACTTTACACGTTACACATTCACCATCTTGCTGCTGCTCATTACTTTCAATTTAAGGCAAGAGGAGCTCTTCTCCATCCCTTAATTAGCAGTAATGAGGTAATGGCAAGAGCCATCTGCTCTGATTAAAGGAATCAGCTACAAGAGCTGCTGGTTCTCACCTCATGTTTGCTCAGTGGTCTCGGGTGCTGCATAGTAAGAGCCCATGGAGAGGGAGTTTCACCTCTCCTGGTGGAAAACATCTACCACACAGGCTTTCCTAGGACTGGTTTTGTGCTCTCACGCTTCCAGGTTGGGATTCAGATCAGAGGAACAGGGGAGCTGCTCAGCACCAAAACCACAGCTGCCCTACCTTGCCTTTTCACAGCTGCTTCAGAAGAAAAACTCCCAGTAACTTCTTAAAAATCATTGAAAATTCCCACATAAATCGGTCTGTAGATAGACCTCAGTCTAAAATCGCTTCTTTTCTACACCAGTCAGAAAAGATGAGACAAGGGAGTCTCAAAAATCTTTTTTTATATTTTTGCCGTCCCTTTTCACTGCGGGCAGGTGAGAACAGATTAAACCTGTTCTGGTTTCTCACTTTGTTTTGAGTGCCTGGGAGGGTGGGGAGGCCCTGGCCCAGGTTGCCCAGAGAAGCTGTGGCTGCCCCTGGATCCCTGGAAGTGTCCAAGGCCAGGTTGGAGCAACCTGGGCTGGTGGAAGGTGTCCCTGCCCGTGGCAGGGGGTGGAACTGGATGAGCTTTAAGGTCCCTTCCAGCCCAAGCCACTGTGGGATTCTGTGAAACTCACACTTTGATTAATTCCTTTTCAGTTATTTTAATATACATCATGTTTAATTTAATTGTGTAGGGATGAATGTTTATTTTTACATACTTACATATGAATCATATGTAAATTGTAAGAGTTTTATCCTTAGTAAGAAAGATATACTCATCAGGCACAACTGTGTAGGGAGTGAAGGAAAAGTCTAAAAAGCTTTATTTCTGTCTCTCTTTGTGGCCTACAAAATGCTGCATAAGTTACTTTCTGTGGTGTTTTTATTCTAGGGTAAACTGGGATAACATTTAATTCCTCTATAAAAAATTTTGCTATTTATAGAAGCTAATACTACTTAGGAGGAAAACTTTTAGTTTCGTTTGTTTTCTGTGTAGGCCTTGCACTTCTTCAGTATCCAGAATGCTGGAAAGATGACTGGACCCCAGAAAATGAAGGCAATACATGAGTTAGACTTGGATGTGCTTATTTGGTTGAAAAGTGTGGGAAAAAAACTTAATCATCTCCCTCAAAGAGAATAATTTCTTGATAATTCTTGATTCTTATTACACCAAGAGTAGGATGGTAACTACTAATTAATACATCTCCAGTTAGTTTGGAGCTTCCCAGTGTGCTGTAGTGACTTACACATCAGCACATATTAAGACTCTAAACCCATATTTGTATATTAAAAAAAATATTACAAGATCTCTAGAGAGTACAGATAGGAATGTAATTTTTTATTTTTTACTTCCAACAAAACACGTTCAATGGGAAAAATAAAAGATGACACTAAGAACTGATTGGCTTTACATTATTCAAAGTGTGTTTCTGCCTACATGGAAAAGGTGTTCTTCCCTCTGACCAGCTTTGTGGATCTTTGGACTCGCTCTGATGATTCTGTTTCTTCCTATAATTAACAGTCATAACACAAATGTTATTTACAGATTTGAAGGAAGAACATACACAAATGAATTTCATAAAAGCATATTTCCTTCCCTCGTCATAGACAGCCTAAAAGGAGACTGAGATGCTTCCCATTTCCAGCTCCAAACCCACTGGTCATTTGGAAAAACTTGTTCAAAAAAAAAAAAAAGAGAAGTGTCTCTATCCTCACTCTAAGAACATGTAAAACTGTAATAAAATGTTAAATGTTGGTCCCGAGTTCTACCAGTTTTTAATTTTATGGTTTCAAAACTGCTTTAATAATGATATTACCCATGTAAAATCAACCCCTGAAACAGAGTTAAATATAGAATGTGGCAATCCATACAGTTCATGTTGTGGTAATCTATACAGTTAATGTCATTAGCAAACCAGGGGAAGCTGATAGACTTAATATTGGCTTCTTGTCTGAGAAATACTTGTTATTGAGAAAGTTCCAATGCAAATCGGTGTAACATCAGGCAAAGCAGATGCCAGGCTGAACTTTTAACAAGCTATATAGAAATTTTGATATATGGCAAACTCCATAATGAAACAAATGTTAGATGTTAATTCAGGTCACAAATAAAAGCTACTTGAAAAGATATAATGCCAAAGTTGAATTCTAAGGTGCTCTTGGGATGATTAATGCCTGGAAGAATGTATGAGACTGTTCAGTGGTTTAGATGACCCTTAAAAATAACAGCAGTATATGGAGAGTAATTAAATTTCTCTGTCTCCTCCTCCTTGTCTGGTACAAACCAGCCAGTTCATCCTTCTGCTTTCCCCCCAATGCTTTATCTCAGCTGAGGTCTCAAAAACCATCATTGCTGAAGAGTTTGCACTTGTCCTGCATGAGATTTGTCTACAGGAAGGTAGCTATAAAAAGCAGGGTCAGATGTTATGAATAACCCAGACCAGAAGGGTGCAATGAAAACGTCTGTTTTCATACCCATGCCAGCCAGCTTCTCCCCTATTGCTCTAAAAAACAAATGTACAAGGACAGAGTTATCCATTTAACTTATGAAACAGGATGTGTTTTGGACAGGATTCATAATTAGGAATTCATTGGAAACTAAATCCTTCATTCAAGTTATTGGAAATGGACATCAAGCCACTGACACTTTGTCTTGTTGATGAATACTAATTCATTTAAAAAATAGTAAACACTGAACCTATTAAATGTACCAGAAGATGAAGATTGAATTATATCTCTCTGGCAGCAATGAAGTGACTGATTTTTGTATCCCTGTTGATCATTAAGCCACTGGGGACATTTGTGAGCAAGATTTGTGTAGGTGGGGGGAGAATTTGACCCTGGAACGTTTACTGTGCTGAGACAGGAGGGAATATGTTTATCAGGAGGTGATATTTCATTAGACTTGGCAGCAACTCTGTCTCTACAGAACTTCTGCTTGCAAAGGATCCCATATCCCAGAGGTTACTTTTTTCAAACCAAACCAGTTGCTTTCAGTGTGACAGAAGAGCTCAGGAAGTGACACAATTGCAGAACCTTTTAGAAAGAATAACAATTGGAAATACTAAATAAAAAGATTTCTTAAGGAAGGTGCTTGTGGAAATGGGTCAGTATTCCAAGGTGGTCTTCATTTAAGGGAACACCAGTCCTCCAGTATGACATAGAATCACAGAATCATCAAGTTTGGAAAAGACCTCTGAGATCATGAAGTTCAACCTCCTTAGTGTCAAGAACTCCAATTTTCAACTCATTGCAGAAAGCAGCAAAGCAGGAGAGAGGTAACAGATTTATTTTTCACCAAAATATTATATCTTCAAAAGAGGAAAAGAGTTCTCTAATGGTTTATCTTTAGGAACATGCCAATTGTTAAATAATTCTTAATACACTCTCTGAAATTCAGGCAGAAATGACACTCCCTTGTGAATGTGGGAGAAGCAAACCTGAAGTCAAATAAAACCCAGGGAGTAAGTAATAGCAATAAGTTCCTGATTACACATGGCTAAAAGGCAAAAGGTAAAAAAGTTTGAATTAATTAACTAATTAAAATAAACAGCTTTAGTATCCATTGGGTAGTATCCTGCTGACTTCCCATTCTGGGATTCTGTGATTCAAATCCATGCAGAAGAGGAGTATTTGTTTTATCAGAGGGCTACATAAATCGTAAAAGTGGTTCACATTTTGTAAGAGTTTAAATTTCCCAAGCGTTCCCAAGAAAACTGACGTGTGGATATGACAGTATTTTTGTCTGCAGTAATGGTGGCCCACAGGAGAAATAATACTGGGAATACAAAGACTGGGATGCTGCAAGCCCTTGAAACAAAAATCTACTCTTTAGAACAAAATGTAAATTTGAGCAGTGGATGATGCTTCTTTTCAAAGAGTTTGACAGAAATGATTTTACTGTGCATAAATGAGATTTATTTCAATTGGGAAGAGAAGGATTTCATAAGAACATACAGACATAGAAAGACACTGTTTTACAGTGTTCTTGGATTGACTGCACCATTAAACCCCAGTAATCTGCTGCAGTGAGGTGCTGTCAGGGTACTAAACACAAATGAATTCATTTCAAATAAAATGAAGCAGCTGCTACAATGATCATCAAGATTTATATTTTTCTCCCTAAACAAATAAAAAAAAAGATAAACGCAGAGAAACTAAGAAAAAAACTGATGTAGATCACTCTGCCATGATTGGATATGTGAAAATTAGAGTAGAAAACAAGCATATTTGTGATGTTAACAAAGAAGAATTCGAAAATATTGCACAAATATTTTGCCAATAGCTGACTTCTCCAGAGGTCTAATAGTTCCCATGATGTTTTGGACATGAGGTGTCCTCTGTGATTTTTTTGTACTCCTCTCAGATATAGGAGACCAATTAGTTTATTTGACAGCTCTTTCTTTGGAATTCTGTAAATGTTATTTCTGCAGAAATGACAGAAAGAAGTCCTCGTTTGTTTTCATAACAATGACACTCATGATGAGTTTATTCACAGAGACTGTCAATATTCCTTCAAGCTTATCAGATGTGGCTTTTTTAATACTAAGAAAAAGCTTCAAAAACGTGGAGATCCAAGATTAAAGCGTTATTTGGAGTTTGGGAGAACAAAGTGTTACAGGAGATGATTCACTTCCAGTTTCCAGAGACGTTTGATTTGTGCTGCCAGAATCCTCATTAGGAGGCTGACAGTGTGTCTCACCTCTCTGACAGACACAGTGCCAGGGAAGCAGGGAATATTCACAGAGTTTTGTGGCAGAGTCATAAATTTATAAATACCTTTATGGGTTTGCTGCTTAAGATGCAGAAACTAAAGATGCAGAATGTTATTACTTTACATACACTGAAAGGTGAAGCAACGCTGGTAGCAAGGCTTCTGAATCTTCACTGACATGCCAGGAAAGATTTGTTTTGGCAGACTAGATACCTCAATGTGTAAAACTGAAATCTTGATTTCAAGAAGGGCAGCCAGGAGCATTAAATGCACTGAGTAAGAATTGCTTGTAAGGATCTGCACAGCTGCACAACCCACACTCTCTGGGTGGATATTCACACACTGGGAGGGATTTCCTCCAGTGATTCCCCTTTCCTGGGGCTGAGCAGGATTTGCTCAGGGTTAAACTACTTCAGGTTGTCACTCTGGAGCAGAAATATGATGAGGAGCAGCTGAGGGAGCTGGGGGGGCTCAGCCTGGAGCAAAGGAGGCTCAGGGGGGACCTTCTGGCTCTGCAACCCCCTGACAGGAGGGGGGAGCCGGGGGGGGTCGGGCTCTGCTGCCAGGGAACAAGGGACAGGAGGAGAGGGAACGGCTCCAGCTGTGCCAGGGGAGGCTCAGGTGGGACAGGAGGAGGACTTTCCTGCTGGAAAGGGTGGTCAGGCCTTGGCAGGGGCTGCCCAGGGAGGTTTGGAGTGCCCAGCCCTGGAGGTGTCCCAGGAAGGACTGGCCGTGGCACTTGAGGAGGGTTAGTGGTGACAATGGTGGTGGCACTGGGTTGATGTTTGGACTTGATGATCTTAGAGGGCTTGTTCAGTCTGAATGATTCTGTGATTTTTTTCCCTGACTTTCACAAAAATCAATCAAACAAACCAACCAAAATCATAGAACCCAAACAATGTCTGC
This sequence comes from Pseudopipra pipra, assembly GCF_036250125.1. Classification (NCBI taxonomy): domain Eukaryota; kingdom Metazoa; phylum Chordata; class Aves; order Passeriformes; family Pipridae; genus Pseudopipra; species Pseudopipra pipra. The sequence goes on from NC_087557.1 coordinate 471,464, forward strand.
ACACTTTTTCTGGGAGTTTGATCTGAGCTGTGAAGGGATTAGGACCAGACCAGCTGCTGTGGGATATTTTTGCTGTTCAAGCATGGCCCTGTCACTGTGTGTAGACGAGGGAACTCTCTGGTGCTGGTTCTACCCTTAGTTGTGGTTCTGAGCTGAGAATCCACCCAGGAGGGGCTGGGTCAGAGGTAGAGCTTTGAGTCCCCTAGAGAGCTCTGAGCCTTTCTCACTCCCCCTGTCCCTGGATATCAGGGACATCAGCACTCACCTCTCCAGCTCCACACCTGTTCTTCTCAAATTTCCTGCCGCTGAGAGCTGCCCAATGCTCCAACCTGTCCCATCTATCCCCATCCCTCTGCAGGACCGTGTTACCCATCAAACCAGGACCACTCCAGCCTTGCAGTTTCCAGCAACTCTTGGCATAAGAAAGACATTTTCTTCTGTGACACTAAACGTCAGAATGTCATGGGAAAGTGAAATCAAAAGTAAGAAACCTTACACTAAAAAAAAACAAAACAAAACCAAAAGCCTTTTCATCTTTGACTTCCTAATAAATGTGTGTGTTTTGCACCTGGTAGCTGAGAAAATAAACAAAGCAAGATATCCAGCTAATTGAATGCCGGGGTTTGTTACAGGCTAAAGCTTATTTATAAACAAATACCTGTTCTTATACATTGAAGACAGTCAGGAATGAGAATAGCCTGGGGTTGAGAACGTTGTTAAGCCTTGTAGGTACATAGAATGTCGGAGTTTTCTGATATTCACTCGAATACTTTCGAAAGGTACTTTGAAAATCCCAATAAATCAAGTATTTGATGTGCTGCCCAGGTACCTGACTGTCAACGTCCATGAGAACTTGAAAGAACACTGAAAACATCAAAAAGACATAATTTCCCTAAATATGATTTTTCATAAATTTAAGGTATTTTCTTATTAGAATATATTTTACCCAATTTATCAAAAATTAAATACTGTTGGGAACATAAAATTTCTTGAAATTGAGTTGAATGGCTCTCTTTGCAGAAGCTTGACCTTTTTCTTTTTCAAAAGTATTTGAAGTAAATCACTAGTTGAAAAGCTCAAAACCTCAGCATTCTTAGACAGGTTTTTCTCAATTTTTGCTTAGTTTTCATTAGAAAAGAATGGAAAATATAAGTTGTTTCTCACCTGTGCATCTCCCTTTGAGTCCTTCTTGGTCTTTTCTACACCTAAAGCCGCCAAATATTTTATTTGGTTTTGTGTGATGACTTTACTGCACTTAAAATAAGTGCAGTGAAGTACATCCCATCCCACAGCAGGGGTGGGATGTTGGAGGGATGGGGCTCCTTTCATTCACAGGGGTTTAGAAATGTTGAAGGGCCAAAGGGAACTGCACAAGAAGGGGATCTTATTTTAGGTTTGCAGCTGGGTGCTGCTCAGCCCAGCTGCACATGTAGGAATGTCACCCTCGTCTCCAGGCATGAATTGCATGGGTTATTCTTTCTAGAAAAGAGGAAAAAAAAGGAAAATACTGAAGAGGAGGCTCTGATTTCTTTGCCCTATTGATGCTCTGCCAGTGCTCTCATTATTACAACCACTTGATAACTGGAGTGAAAATGATCATATTTATGACTCAGAGTTTACTAAGGACTTATATATATACTAAAAACATATTATATATATATATATAAAATAAATACTACTGTGCAGGAGTGACACAGGTAAAGAGATTCACAATACAAAAAAACTTCAAGTTTTCCTCCCATCTTAAGGTCCACTTGGTACTGAGCTACACCAGAAAGCAGATTATCAATGATATTGATTTATCTGCCAACTTGATACAGTGCCCAGATAGCTTGGACCCAAATATAGATTGTTATCTTATCTTAAAAGTGTTATAAATATCGAAGTGAGTATTGGTTTTTCTCTTTATTACATAAATATGAATGAGCTACTGGCCTTTTTGAGCTATTCCCCAGAGTATTTATGTTTTAAAAAGCCAATAAAAAAACTGTGTTCATATGTAAAACACAAGCATTCTTTATGCAGTAAAGAACTAAGCCACTAAGGCAATGTTGGCCATATAATAATTTCCTTGTATCTTGATTTATTCCCATTTAAATGTTCATAGAATCACAGAACAAAAAGAAAACAGATAATGCATATATTCACACAGCATTTTTCTTGCATACTCATTTATTTAAAGACAAAAACAAATTTTAAAAAAATCAAGCTTTGTATGAATATCATTGGCCAGTAAAACTCACACTCACTTAGCAAGAGAACTGCTCTCATTTCTAGCCCAAGACAAAATAGCAATAAATACATTAAAATAATAACATTTCCATCTTTGAAATGTTGAAAAAAATTCCTAAATATTCTTTAGCAAATTCCTGAAGGATTGAGGGAAGTTATCCCAGAGGGAGTTCTGGAATCAGTGCTTAAAACTTAGTTCGTGGGCAAGGTGTTGGGAGGTGTTCACAAGAAATATTTGTCAGATTTTTCACAGAGTTAAAAAATCACAATTAAGATCCTCAAAATCCTCTCTCTAAAAAGCAGGTACTGCACTGGATTTCGTATAAAACTTGTAGCAACTCCTGCCCAAGTTGAAGCCTGAGAAAAAACACCTTTCTTGCTGTTTTCTAGAAATTAATCTTCACTATCAAACACAATGGCAGTAATCCTGCATGTATTTATACAAAAATGTGTTGAGTCAGGCTCGCTCCAACTATTTCCTTATTTATTTCTGCTCATAAATCCTCATTTGCCCTTGTGGATTGTAGGAGAATAAAGATGAAGTGAAAATGTACTTGTACTTTGTCCTCTGAGCCTTAAGAAACTTTCAGTGAGGGATGTGAATAATTCTCAGATCTGCACATTATATTGAATTTAACTCCATTCATTCTGTGCATGGAAAGCTTCTGTTGCCGTTTCTCAAACTGGCGTGGAAATATTTAGCCATTAAAATTATTAGAAATAATACAATAAAATTATTGGGAAATTATTTAATAAATTATTGGAAATTTGTTAACACTTAAACAACAACTCACGTCTTTTATTGACTGTAAGGAACATGTTTTTCTCCAAACAGAGATGCTGTTCTATTCTGAAGGAAGTATTTGGTAAAGGTAATAAATTAGTAATTCAATAAATGTAGTAAATTTAGTAAATTCAGTTTGTGTGAAAAATGCTGCCAAATCTGGGCTTTCCTAACAATTCTGGCTCCTGTTGAAATATTCCTTTTAACTTGAATTTCCAGTGTAAAGGAGACAGAAACTCCATTCTGTATCTGTCTTCTCTTGCTTGTCTTTATAAAGGTGGAGGATTGAGATGCTTAAATAGATTAAGATTAATGAACTCAAATTGTTCTCATAGAAATAAAATCTCAGATTCTCACCAGAATTATTTTTTGAGATATTAAAAAAAAAAAAAACTAAACAACAACAACAAAAAAGAATTTGCAAAAGCTTTCTGGAATTGTGTTCAGAAACCACAGTCACACACACACAGGGGTCCTTTCTGTGTCATATCAAAGCCTTTGAGTTGGTCTCATTTGCTTCCAAGGCAATAAATCTGGTTGGGATCTCAATAGGCTCAGGGGAAAAAAAATAAAAAAAATCCAAAGAAAATAATCCAAAACTCAAAAAAAACCCCAAAACCCTCAATGAAAAATAAAAAAAAATAAAATTTTTTCATCTTACTATTTTCTGGCTTTAAGACATTAAATAATTCTTCTCCCATGCAGTTAGGACAGGTAAAGGAATCATCCTGCTTTCAGCTCAGTTCTTTTAATTTTGACCTGAGACCATTTACATTCTCACTTTTGTTTTTCTCTTTATTCTTTCTTTCTTTCTGAGCTATCTTGTGGTACATAGAATATAATTTTAAAGAACTGCCACGTTTCTGATTTAAACAGGCACAGCATTAGTGAAAAATAATAAAAAACCTGTGAGAAATCGGATGAATCTTGTGTTCTGTGCAAAGCAAGCTCCAGTTTTATCCTGTTTTGCTATCAGATCCATATCTAGAAACACTAAGAAGGAAGCAGAACATTTCTCCTCAGCTGCAAAGAAAGCTTAAAAATACTTTTTTGTCTTTCTGTAAAACTAAAAGAGTTGTCAGACTAAATACATTTATATTCATGTGACTGTATAAAGGTGGGACAGGGTGATGAATCCTCTCAGTACACATTATATTGCTTGCAGAAGAGAGAACAGAACTCAGAAGTTTAATGTTATATTTCAAGTGGAGTCTTTTGCTTTCCTTGCTTGTTTATGAGCTTTCTCCCAGCTCCCCTCTCCTCTGCACACAGCTCCCAGTGCAATTAATTAAAAGAATGCAAATTCCAGCAAGCCAAAAAACCACCAGTAACTTAAAAAAGGGAGCAGAATAAATTAATCTATTCCCCTGAATTTCTTTGGAATTTTTTTCCCTTCAAATTGTCAACGTTAGGGGCAGGTGACCAAGTGCTGAGTGAAATACTGAACAACAACGTGTAGGAAAGCCTACAAACAAATGTCAACAGGTCAATGAAAGAGAAATTCCAAGTTCTAAAGTAACTCTTTTATTTTTGAGAGGAGAACTATCTCTTTATTCTCCCCTTTGACATAGTGGATAATTAATTAGATGGCAATAATTAAGCAGAGCTGCAAAACAAGCAGTTTTTAAATCCTAATACTGCATATTCCTTTTCTAAATTTTCTCTCTCTCTATGCTGTCATTAGGAATTTTGACTAACCCAACAGGAATAGGGAGGAGGATTTCACTTTTTTTTTGTGCTCATAACTATTTAGCAGATAGCAAACTAAATTTAAAATAAAACACCAAAGACAATTGCACACCTGACACAACAAACCACAGATTTTCTCAGAGCCACAATAAGGCTGAACAGTAACAGTCTGTTCCACGCTACTTATTTTTTACAGGATACAACAAAAATTAATTTGTGGTTAATTTTGTTCAGTCATTTTTCTTTATTTCTTAAAATTCTGGTTTGCAGCTGCTAAGGTGCTTTGCTGATAAGGGCTGGAAATCCCACCCTGGAGTTGCCAAGGCAGGATTGTCCTGTTCAAGGTGCACAGCGTGTGCTCCCAGCAGGGTCCTCTATTCCCTGAGCAGGATCTCAATTACTGTCTTTATGCTGATGATATTCAGATATAAAAGGTATATCAAACAGTTCACGATGACTTAGATAAACCTGCCTCTAGTCTGGAAAGATATTTATTAGCTGTGAAGTGTTGAGTGTGTGCTAACGTTTGGTGCTTAAGACACAGTGGATTTTATTTGGCCCCCTGCCTGCCAAACAGCAGCGCCTCATTTATGGGCTCATTTTTTGGCAAGAGAAGGTTCCCTCCTCACTGAATAATTCTGGTGTTCTGTTCCACCCGGAGACTTGTTCTGAGGGCCACAATGTGAAGTCTTCATATTTCCACCTCAGGAATCCAGCAAGGTTGAGGACGCTGCTGCTTCAGCAGATCGGCGGCTCTTGATCGATGACCTCCCCCGGCAGGGCTGGAACACCATCAGTCACTGTTTGCAGGCCCTTCCGAGCTCTTTGTTGCACACACTCAGCTCCCAGAGAATATCTGAGAATATTTGGGCTGCCTGTCAAAATGATTCCTAGATGCTGGCCCGTGCTCAGGAATTATGCCACTCAGAAAGCAGAGGTGGTTGATGCCGCCTAAAAACCTGTAGCAGATCCTTTACAGAAGACTGGATGATTTTTTGCTCAGTGAATTTGTGTGAATTTCCCATTTTCCCTGTGAATTCTCCAGAACTCCCTATTCTTTCCCAGAATGTCCTGAGGAGCTGCTTCATTAACAGTTTATTTAATTCCTTCAGACGCCTTTCCCCTGCGCTGACAGGAATTGCTAAACCACTCCAGCTATTGCTTGGAAAATCATTTATTTAATTTGACTGATACACATAAGTGTTTTATCTGAATTTCCTCGAGCTTTTGTGGAACCCCATGGTTTTAGGAAATAAGCAATGGAGTTCAAGAATAATCAGCTGATATTTGGACTTGAAATTCAGGAGAGATAAAGATGGATCGTGGTCCTCAGTATCATTATTGATCACATAATGACAATGGAGATAAATTATACAGTGTTACACTTAACAACAAGCAAACTTTACTGCTCAGATTGCTTTTCAATTTTCTATTTATTTTCTAGTAAGTTGAATCAATAGACTCCTGCCATTACTCCCATTGGGCCTATTTGTGGTAATTTTTCCTAAAAACATGTCCTGCAGTCAGCACTGATCACTCTTGGATGTGTGATAGAAAGTAACTTTGCAATGTTTTCATAGAATGTATTAATTTATTTTCAAATTATCCTAGAATGGTTTGGTTTGGAAGGGACTTTAAAGCTCATCTCATTCTACCCCTGCCATGGGCAGGAACACCTTCCACTAGACCAGTTGCTCCAAGCCCTGTCTAACCTGGCCTTGGACACTTGATTGTGACAAAGGGTGTCCCTGTGCTTCTGATGCTCTGGGGATCAGGCACTCCCACTCCTGCCCACACTCCCTGTGCCCACCAAATCACAGGGATGTGCCCAAACCTTGCTGACTTTGCTGATGGACTGCACATTGTCACCGTGCTCTGGTGGGTAAAAGGGAACTCAAATCAGGAGCTGTGTTACTTCAGCTCATGTCTCAACAGTGGGATTGAATACAAATAGTTGTTTTGTCCAGCGTAAGACCAGAACCAACTCATTAGTTATACACTTCTAATTGTTATTCATCCAAATCTGCCAACGTCTACACCTCTGTGCTGATGTTACACTCATCCCTCCAGTGTCCTGGAACCTGAGGCTGAAACTTCAGGTACTCCCCAGAAGCAGAAAGGAGCAGGGAAGCATCCCAGGTTGTTAGCCTCATATCCCTCTAGCTTTGGCAAGAGGAATGTGATGTTCATGCTGGTGTGAGTGCCTTCTGCCTCAGTCCTGGGCCCCCTGGGTTGCTTTGTTATCCTCTGAGCTCTGTCTCTTCCTTTACATTAATGCCAAGCTGAAATTTCAGAAATCTGGGAGCTGTGCAGTGGCTCAGTCTGAGTTGACATCAAGGATTGATGTCCATTGGAGTGACTCCCTGTGCCTGCCAGACCATTTCTCCAGCTGACAGTCACAGTGCTTACACTTCTATTGTTAGAAAGTCACCATCATGTCATCACTAAACAACTGCTGCAATAAACAAAGTCAATTAAGTTCAAGGCAAGCCCAGGAAAAAATTGAAATCCTGCATAATGCTCCTTGAGAGTATCTCCAGTGTGTGGTCAGGTCACAGTGTCCTTCCCTGATCATTCTCTGCACACAATCCTTAAAACTGAGACATCAATGGCCAGTGACTGAATTATGACACATTAGTCCCTTACATAGGGAACTAAGGAAGTAATAGGTGGCACAAGACTGTTAGTCACAGATGTGGGGATCAAACACTATTGTATTAAAGTTAAAAGAATTTTCCAACATCTTCTCCCACTGCTGCACAGGCTCCTTTTTTTAAAAAAACAGTCTATAACTTGTTCAGTAACACCAGCCCAAGGCTTTGAGAACTTTGCTGCAAATAAACTGGGATGTACCTGAGGACCAAAACTGTCCTAACTGATTATTCAAAAAGGGTGATGGACTGCAGGCTGGAGGAAATTAACTACTAAATAATCTTTACATTTTTAAATTTTTTTTAGTGCTGCTTTAGCAGTGCTCTGGCTTCTGTAGCCTTTCTCAGTGCCATGTGCCTCTCTCAAAGCAAAAGCCTCTAGGGCCAGGTCTGTCTAACCCAGTGTTTGTTCCACACTGGTTCATCAAGGCCTTCTTTAGCTCTTCCTTTTTCAGTGGTTGTAGTTCTGCAGTGTCCCACTTTGTCTCAATCAGTTTTCCATAGGAAAACCAAAGCTTTCCTTGGGACAGTCCTTTCTGTACTGCAGACACTTTTGTCCCAAGAGGAGCTTTTCTAGTACATATATAAACATAAATATATAAAATATATATGTGTGTGTGTGTATAGATAAAAATTTCTTAGTCTGGATTTCATAAGAATGAACCCTATTGACCTCCAGATTTTATTGCTGTTTGGAATAATTCATGGATTGGTAAACTGCCCCAACTTCTGCCCCAGATGTGCCATCCTAAACTCCTCAAGCACATTGTCTCTCTTCTTCCTTAGTTAACCTCCACTAGGTTGTCCTTCTGAAGTCTCTTCCTTCAGGAATGATTGAAACCATTGGAATTTTCACCAAGTGCTTTTCAGGAGAACTGAACCAGGTGGGCAGAGCTGGTGCCAGGTTCAGCCATTCCCACCGGGATTGTAGGTGGTACAAGGTGTAGGGGGGTTTGGGGGATGTCTTGTGCTTTCCTGAATCTTTCTGAATATGGACAGAGCAAACCAAATCATCTCACTGAAAAATCAGCTCTCACAGAGTTTTTTACCCTCTCGACACCTTCTGTTACTGTTCTGATAATTAAATTTTTACCATTCAAGTGATAATTTCTGAAACTGGGGTCACGTTCATGCATATTCGAACAGGAGTGTTTTTGCTCCCCTCCTGATTGCCATCTCTCAATAAATGAGAGATCCCTCAGTAATGTTGCCATTTTGGGCTCACAGCACCTTTCCTTGATGGCAAAAGTCTTCTGTTTGCTTCAGTGCAAACGAGAATGCAATTTGTGTATTTGTGACAGTGCAGAATACAAATTTGAACAGACAATCATGGCAATATAAGGCTGAATTTTGTGTTCTGGCAGCCCATATTTATGGTTTGCTAACACAGAGAGTCTTCTACTTGTTTACATGATAATTCAGGCTTGGACATTTTAGGGAACAATTGCTGCCATTATCAAGAGGCAAATGATTAACACAAAAGCCATCAGTACTGACTGCAGAGCATTATCTGATCAAACAATTTTAAAGTAACTTGCTTATTGTTTTTCTTTTTATAATTTTACTTATTTGAATAAATAATACTTGCAAAAATATAAATTATTTACTTCTTTAAATAAACTGCAACATCAGGAAAGAACTTTCTGTAGGTTTTGCCTAATTATATGAACAATTCCAATCTGTCACATGGTCAGTGTGGATGTCAGGTTTGGTTGTTTGGAACTTTTAGGAGAGCAATTCTCAACACCCAGAAGCAAAATAACACACACAGGGGAAATAGGAAAATTGGATACATTTGAAAAAATGCTTTTCTCAAGGTTTCAGAGATAACTTGAGGATTATTAATGATAAACCCTTTATGTTTAAATGATAAACTGCATGACATAATGGTAAGTTATCTGTATTGCCAGTTTTTTGGGAATATGTTTAAGAAAAGTGGCAGATGAGAACCTCTAAGTTCTGATATATATGTATATATGTATATATATATGTATTAATATTAATTATTCAAGATGGATACTGGTTTTGCTCAAGCCCTTAATTTCAATTTCACACAGATTTTGGCAGGATACCAAAGTTATTTGAATTCAACTGAAGACTTACACTGACTATGACAGATAATCATTTAAAATGCAAAAGATTCATGGATTCCTCCCAAATGGCCCAGAGTACCCACAATCCTTAGTGCTTTCATGACATTTAACAGTGTCATTCTTTTTTTTTTTTCCCTTCTTCCAGAATGCAAGACTTTGATAGCAACCCAATGATTCTGGACAAATTGTCCTCAAGTCCAGGGGTGTGCAATGCAAGAACAGGTTCAAAGCTTTTACCAGCACCACAAGCCACATCAAAGGCTCTTCTGGAAATCTGCTTGGTTGGTTGAAATCCAATCCCAACACACCAGGGAAAGAGTTCTTCAAAATGACCAAACCACACAGATTTGTCAGTGCAATACAAAAGGATGTATCAGGTACTCATCTGCTTGAGTTCCAAGCTTCAATTATTTCATTAAGATTAAACCTGATATTTTTTCCCCCCGTTTTCCTTGGATTTGTAATCTTTGCTCTTTCCACCCAATTTCTGTACATATTTTGGTTCACAATGTGGGTAACCCAAGCATATTGCTTTCATCTCAATTTTTAGACCAGACCTTATCAGTTACTTAGTGCATCTGTTCAGTTATAGGGAAATGGGGGAGAAGGAGAGGGGAAGGTGAGTTTGGATTGGAGACCTGCACTTAATTTGTGTTGCAAGCAGGGGAATGACAAGTGGGTTTGTGACACCTCTTAAGGAGAGCTGCTTATTTCTCTGCCCTTTGCTTGCGACAGAATCTGCAGATTTGCCTTTCTGGTTTCAGACATATTCAAACTGGATCAAAAATAAATAGGAAACAAAGTGGGAAAATTAGAAATATACTGATAAACAGATGCTGTGTTGGGTGGTTTTCCCCTGTCTTTTAAAATCAGCTTGCAGTTAGACTTAATAAACAGCATATGTTTGTTGATATAATAGTAGAAGCAGGCCAGATTTCTATCTGGCATCATTATTGATTAACTTGCAGAAAGCTGGAGCCTGTTCAGCTCTAATGATTTGATTCAATGCTACTTGTAGATATGTATATTAAGAAAGCTGGAAAAAAATACAATTTTACTACCTCAAAAAAAAAAAAAAGTGAATACTGTTCCTTAATATTGTAAATATGTCAAGATCCTGCTTTTAATAAAAGCTCAGCCCAGGAGAAGTTTCTCTCAGCTGTGTGTGTTACTAGGAAGCCTCAGAGAACTGAAGAAAGCAAAAGGCAGGGAGAGGAACAATATATCTGTCAATCTTCAATCAACTCCTTTGCTGCTGATCAGGGGAAAAAGGACTGAAATAGTGGAATGCATGGCATAAAAAAATAATGAGCAGTTTCATCCTAGATGTCAGTGCCGTGGTTTTGTGTAGCACAGCTCTTACCCAGGGTAATGTATAATCACATGTGAGGAAAACCACCCAACACAGCATCTGTTTATCAGCATATTTCTAATTTTCCCACTTTGTTTCCTATTTATTTTTGATCCAGTTTGAATATGTCTGAAACCAGAAAGGCAAATCTGCAGATTCTGTTGCAAGCAAAGGGCAGAGAAATAAGCAGCTCTCCTTAAGAGGTGTCACAAAACCACTTGTCATTCCCCTGCTTGCAACACAAATTAAGTGCAGGTCTCCAATCCAAACTCACCTTCCCCTCTCCTTCTCCCCCATTTCCCTATAACTGAACAGATGCACTAAGTAACTGATAAGGTCTGCTCTAAAAATTGAGATGAAAGCAATATGCTTGGGTTACCCACATTGTGAACCAAAATATGTACAGAAATTGGGTGGAAAGAGCAAAGATTACAAATCCAAGGAAAACAGGGGGAAAAAATATCAGGTTTAATCTTAATGAAAGAATTGAAGCTTGGAACTCAAGCAGATGAGTACCTGATATATCCTTTTGTATTGCACTGACAAATCTGTGTGGTTTGGTCATTTTGAAGAACTCTTTCCCAGGTGTGTTGGGATTGGATTTCAACCAACCAAGCAGATTTCCAGAAGAGCCTTTGATGTGGCTTGTGGTGCTGGTAAAAGCTTTGAACCTGTTCTTGCATTGCACACCCCTGGACTTGAGGACAATTTGTCCAGAATCATTGGGTTGGTATCAAAGTCTTGCATTCTGGAAGAAGGGAAAAAAAAAAAAAGAATGACACTGTTAAATGTCATTAAAGCACTGTTCCTGGAGTAGGATCTCTGTGTAAAAGTCTCACCATTTGGAAATGATGTGGGAAAAGTGTCTCCCATGAAGGTGATCCCAAGGCCTGGAGAACCAGATGTGCAAAATCCCCAAAGAATGGGTCATAAACTTCAAGAAACCAAAGCTGTGTCACTGAGTTTACAGGGGACTGCCTCATGTTCTATAAATATGAATCATAAAATAGGAGTGTGCAAACCACTTCTGAGCAGAAGATTATTGGAAGTTTAGAAGAAAAAGAGACAAGCATTCCTTGGGTGGGTATTGAGAGTCTCTGCCAGAGATTAACCACTAGAAGGAATAAACAAGGAGCCAACTCATGGAAGTGAAAGTTTCCCATCTCTCCAGACTAACAGAACACTTTTCTTAAAAAAGGACATTTTCCTTCACTCTGCTGGGTTTCCTCAGTGCCACCACCATGGGAGTGTCACAAATGACATTAAATTTGATGACTGTACAGTTGAAAGCTCAACAAAATGTAAAACCCCAGTTCCCTGGGAAATGTCAGGTACAGAAGTGATTCTCCTCCACCATCAGAGAAAAAAACTTCAATACAAGAGCCTTGAGGCTTTTGTTTTATTGGGTAATCAAAATGCTACTTTTACTTATAGGTAATAAAAAAGCAACAATGAAAACAAGTCTATCAATTTCAAGAATAAACTGGTTTTTTTTTTTCAAATTACTGCAACTCTTGAGTACATTTTCTCTTTTATAAAACTGAACTGTCAAAAGAGCTATTTTTTCCAGATGTATGTGATGTTCTACAGTGTGGACTTTCAGCTGTTGTTTAGCCTTTTCTGGATATCAGTAATAACACTTTTGGTTTAGGTCTGTCTGTTCAAATATTATTTAATTATTAATTAATTATGTTTATGTATTAAATATTTAGAGTATTTGTCAGAATTTTAGACTGAAATTCTTACTACATAAAATTCTATTTTTCCAGAATTTTCATAAACATTAAAACGTCTGCAGAAATGAAGGTAGAGTCACTGGAGATAAATGTAATATCTCACAGAATTTAAATATCCATTTGCTTAATTACATTTGTCTAATTACTTCATTAGGGTGTTTGGGTCATTATTTGGGTTGGCTTGTTGTTTTTTTTTCCCAGAAAACAGCTTTTTATTTACCTGTGTTATTTCCAATGTTCTATCCATAACATCTTGGAACCATTTGAGAATAATTTATTATTTCCTATGTTATTCTTCTCTGCTAAACTTCCCACTTTCCTGCTGAAATGGTTGTTGCTTCCAAAGCATTTCCCCTATTTAAAGCCATACTGTGCTTTTATTATCATGTAGGTATTAATTATAGAGCCATTAAATCTGACAGAGTTCATTATTATCCAATGACATCATTATAGTTGTTCAAAAATGCCATCAAAGTTCTAATGTCACTCTTGGAAATTAATGCACAGAACTAAAGAAAAAGAATTCCACCTTCTTGTTTTCACACAAAATCCATGCAGGACCTGTATTAAAATACACAGTGTATGTACTGTAAAAATAAGACACCTGTAATTTGTTTTTCTTTTTATCAGTCTGATAGATGGAATTGTCCTCGTGAAAAAAAAAAAGAGAAAATAAGTTAAGAGAGAACAAAAACCAAGTAAAATGAAAAAAGAACTATACAAGTTGAGAGTTTGCACTTACAAAACAGATTTCAACAAAAAAATTCTAATTAAGGAAGGATTATTTTCAGATTAATTAGAGAATTCATTTTTGGCTTCCATTAGCATCTGCAGGCATGCAAATGATTTGCAGATAAACTCCATAAGAGAAAGGCAAACCTTGCCTCCTAGAAATACTTGTCAGACAAAATATTGGCATGATTCAGATTCACTGCCAAGACCTGGATATCCTAATCTGGGGATGTATTTGGTTGCAATATCTTTATCAAAGCCAACATTTCATATAATAACATCAGCTGAAACCCAGTTTTATACATCCCAGACTTTGCCAAGCTGCAGCACAGCCACGAGAGGAGTGCTTCTTTTTAAATTCCTAGTTCCTTTTTGTAAGGATTCAGCCTTTCCCAGGCTTTAAAATTATTTATTAGAAGAATTACGTATAAATCATTTCATGGACCCAATTCTTGTGTGAATAAAGATTGCAAAGGCAGAAGTGTCACACAGGGGAGGACGTGGCTTAAGGAATTTGGTGTTTGTCATAATATATGAGAGGAAAAGCAGTCTGGCTTTGGGATAATATGGGAATAAATGCATAATGTTGTTTGTAAATGACCGTGCCTGGTGTGGTGTCACCTTAAATAATGGGAGAACAGAGTGCTGTGAGGGACTGGAGAGCCAGGCTGGGGAGGGAGAGTGCATTAAACCCCTCTTCAGTGTTTGTGATGAGTGGGTTATCAAACAGCCCCTGGCAGGTCAGAGCAGCTCCCAGACACAGCATCCATTCTGGGAGCTGTGCTCACCTCTGAGGGGAGGGAAAGGGCACGCTGGAGAGGCAAACAAACAAACAAACAAATAAAGTCAAAGGCTTTTTACAAGAGGACAAAGCCAAATAATAATAAAAAAGGTTGACACTGGACTCAGCAAGAAGAGGGCAAAGGGTTTGAGGAGCCAGCGTGTCTGTACATGCTGAGATGACTTTCAGCCCTCTCAGGCTGGGACACTTAATTCTTTTTCTATTTGTTATTCTATTGGCAACCAAACTCCTCCACTGTGCATTTGTCAGTGTTGAATTGCATTTGCCTCATGTCAGAAAACCATCTATAAAGGCTTTCTGCTATTTTTTTGTTGTCATTCTTTGGCACAGCTCTGAACATTGAAGTATTGAGTGTGCAGGGAATATGGAAACAAGGGTTCTGGATATTTTAGAGCTTCATCCAAGGGAGGAATGTTGCCTTTGAACTCATTAAGGAGTGATTTATGTGGGGGATTTCTGCGAACTTGGCAGGTTGGAACTTTTTTGCTTTCTTGAAAAATTTTCTCCTTTCCAATATTTCTGAAAAAAACGAAAGGACTCCCTTTAAAGTGGAGATCCTTAATTTCCTAAAAGGTCCTTTTTTGCCTCAAAAGATTCTATCTTTGCAGAGTATCACTTTTCATTATTATCATATTATTGAGGTTTAGTAGAAAATACTTTTAGGTCTGAATCTGAAAACCAAAGACTGTCAGGTCACCAGACACCTTCTGCTGTGAACATTTGTAACAGGTCCAATAACGAGCTGGTCCCTTATAAAGAAGAGTCAAAAGGCAGTGAATAAAATCCTGCCCTCACTGCTGTTGAGCAGAATTTGGTTACTGTCTTCAGCAGGCTCAAATTTTACACTCAGTTAGGTTTATTGAATAAGAAAAAAGAGTGCATTTTTTCATTACTGAACGACAAGAGGTTTGTTTATTGTGTCTAGAGCTAAGCTTGTGTTTCAGCCCATGCTTAGGAATGATCAAAACTGTCTGAGAAGATAAAAATAGCAATAAAATGCTACACCCCACAGCCATTAAATCTGCCCAAAATTCAGGAAGCAAAGTGAATCGGCTCACATGAAGTTGCTCCCATCAGCCTCTTGCCTGTAGTGGAGCTGATTCCAGTTCCTCCATGTGCCAGTGTAGGGCTGATGTCAGAGAGCTTGAGAGAGCCTTTGACACCAAGTTGTGTGGTCCTGGACACACCCTCTGTTTTCAGCTGAAACTTGATGTTCAGCAACTGCAGAGAGTCAAGCAAACTCCTGTTTTCTCTTTGTGAAATACAAGAAAAGTGTCAGTGGCTGTTTTATACATTATCCACTGCAAATTCCAGCTCCCACTTTACCAAGCTCGTAGTGATTAGTTCGGAAGTGGATTCTCGTTGTGCCAAACAGGTGAACTCAATCACTGATGGAATTGGGATGCAGCCATCAAACAGAAACCCCACACTCCTCAAAGGGTTGCATTACAGCAGAGAAAAAACCGTTTTAAGACTAAACTGCCTCCTTTAATCTTCACTAAACATCCCCTGCTCTTCAGGTGCTCTGAGAATATCTAAGCAGACAGTTTAATAAATTAGATCTAACAAATCTTTTTTATGACCACGAGTTGGAGACACTCTATCAGAAGGTTCCCAGACAGCTTTTCTTTCCCTGTAGTTCCCATACTTTGCTGTTGTCTTTAAGAATTAAGAATTTTTTTCCCCTATCTGAATGTACAGAGAAAAGAAATATTGATTTTAATAACTATATTACTTGGAATCATGCCCACATTCAATTCATTAAACTCAGATTTCCTAGCAAGTCTGAGCAGACAGTAACAATGGGGCTCTGTTCTCAGGAGTGAAAGCCAGACTTAGTGTTTATTGGAATTATTGCAAATATTTGTTCTTGCAGTCAGTAGATAAATTTATGTTGATGATATACATACACAGAATGTGTGTATGAATCAGAGCATCTAAGAGTGCTTTGAGTTGGAAGGGACCTTTAAGGATCATGTTGGACCAAAACCAGGACCTGTCCATGGGCAGGGACACCTTCCACCAGCCCAGGTTGCTCCAAGCTGGCCTTGGACACTTCCAGGGATCCAGGAGCAGCCACAGCTTCTCTGGGAAACCTGTGCCAGGGCCTCACCATCCTCACCATAATAAAGGCATTCCCTGTACAAATCTAAATTTATCTTCTTTTGGGTGTCTCATCACTACAGGCCCCAGAGCTGGATCCAGATATGCAGAATATATAAAAATACATGGAAAACTCATACACCAGAGAATGGATTTGTGGCCTAGATCGATAGGTACACGTATTAAATGGAATAAAAAGAGACATAATGTGTTTTCTTCGTGATGATGCCATTTGAAGCAAACCTTCTGCACTTGCTTCTGGGACAAAATGTGGTAATTAAAATGTCAGGGTAAAAAGTCATACAACTAAAATGTAGGAAATAAACACCTCTTGCCCCTGTAAAAACAGTAATAGCATTTTTGATGTTCCTTAGGTTGACAGAGGTTCTGAAGTGGCCTTTTCACCCGGGTTCTCAGTAGGTCATCAATTCATGAGCTATAACTATTTCTCACACTGGCTGAGTAGTATCCTCTTCATTCCCCCACATCACCTCTTAGAAAATATGTGCAATTCTCGCATGAGAAATATTTGCCTTGATAACTGTGCTTGTCCAGAGTGGGGTCCTGGAGCCCACACCTTCCAAGATGATCATGTACCTCAGTTCCCCAAAATTCCCAGTGAAATCAGCTGTGGTCTCCCACAGTTTATATTCTAAATGTATGGGATTACAAAAAAGGGACTTATTGACTGCTCTCATAAAATAATCTCCACATAACAATTATTTAGATTTACACTGTATGAAATGTATGGTTCCTTTATTTTCCCCTAAAATAAAGCTGATCTATGTAAGAAGTTTGTGATTCACACAGCAAGTGGCATTTTCTAGAAGCTCCTGTCATTAGTACTAAAAATGCTTTGCCATCTGTCTCCTTCCCTCCTCACTCTCTCCCTCTGCTGTCTGGAATCCTGGTATTCCTCAGGGAAGGAAGAGCAAAGTGAGCATAAGGAATGCAGGGGTCCTCATCCCAGCAAACACTCTCTGCCTCCTGCCCCCTGAGTAAGCTCCCTTTGCATGGCATCCCGTGATGGAGACCATCAGGAAGGACACAGGCTAAATATAACCCAACCACCAGATTGCAGCTGCTGTCAGAGAGTTCACTAACCAGTATGGGAAAATCTTCATTTCGCTTTTGTCCAATTCCAGCTTCCCATGAAAAAAAAAAACCACCAAAAAAAACCCCACCAAAAAATCAACCAACCAAAAAAAAACCAAAACAAAACCCCAGAAAAACAAAAACCACAGAAAAACCCTCAAAACAAACCCCACAAAATGAAACCCCCAAATCAGCAGCAAAAAAACCCCACTGATGGCTTTATTCATTTCTCTGTCCTGCTCTCGTGGACCTGTGCCTTTTAGAACTACTTTGTGCATCTTCCTCTTTGTAGGTCCTTCAACAACACCCAGATGGAAACTGCTGTGGAGTTCAAACACATTGCAGGCACATATAAGCAGCCCATAGGTACAGCTATAAATAATATATATATATATATACATATATATATATATATATGTATAGCAATGCATAGTTACAGCTGGGTAAGTAAGAATTAGTTAAATTATGTAGAAGGTATGTTGGCATAAGCAACTTCAGAAATGAAACAATCCAATCAGGAATATGTAGATTTGTGGGTTAAAAACCAAAAGAAACATTCTATTGTTGATAAGAGAGCTTACATCACATGAATATTTAAATTGGTTCTTGTGCACTCTGAACCATCAAGTCTGTATTGTCTGGTTTAATTAGAATGGATAATTTTAGAAAGTCATGCTAATTCAATGTACACCTCACGACTTGATTACACTTAATCAGATTGATTAAAAAAAAAAGCCATTTTTTCTTCTAGTGTTGATTTTTTCCCCCCCTAGGTAAAAACACTCTGCTCAGGAAGAGTTCAGTGAGAAAATATGATGGATGCATTAAGCTTTTTGATACACAGAGTTTATCATAAAATCACAGACTGTTTGGTTTGGAAGGGACCTTAAAGCCCATCCAGTGCCACCCCTGCCATGGGCAGGGACACCTTCCACCAGCCCAGGTTGCTTCAAGCCCCGTCCAGCCTGGCCTTGGACACTTCCAGGGATCCAGGGGCAGCCACAGCTTCTCTGGGCAACCTGTGCCAGGGCCTCCCCACCCTCACAGGGAAGAATCCCTTCCCAATATCCCATCTCTCCCTGCCCTCTGGCAGTTTGAAGCCATTCTTCCTTGTCCTGTCCCTCCATCCCTTGTCCATAGTCTCTCTCCATCTTTCCTGTAGCTCCTTCAGGTCCTGCAAGGCCACAATCAGGTCACCCCAAAGCTTCTCCTCTCCAGGCTGAACAATCCCAACTCTCTCTCCTTTCCTCCAAGCAGAGCTGCTCCATCCTCTGCTCATCTTGGTGCCTCCTCTGGACTCACCAGTCCATCAGGACATTCTGTTTGCCAGCAGTGAAAGGAAGGTGATTGATACAGCCCTGGAACAGTCAGTCCTTCCTTTGGCTTCATCAGGGTTCATAAACTCCAGCAGCACAGCAACAAAAACAGTGGTAGTAGTTTAAGACCTGAAATCTACTCTTTACTGATTGGCTTCTTACATGGCTATGAAAAATACCCATTATGGGAGTCAAAATACTGAAAAGTAAAAGTGTGTGTATGATACACAGAAACACACACACACACAGGAGTGTAAATCGTCAGGAAAAGGGGCTGCTTTTCACAACACAACACAGATTACTTTTGAGAGATATAGTTAGAATCTGCCATTTTAAAACTAGATCATTCTTTAATTGCCTGTTCAGCATATTACTGGAATTGTAATCCCTGGAACCCTGTTCAAAGAGCTCTTCAGCCTCCCTGACTCCTCTGCCTACGACAAACCAAGGTTATCCTTCCCACTGGCTGTCAGACAGTTGCCCACTTCCAGACTTCAGTTATTTAGTCTGTCAAATATGAGTCAACAACAAACTTGGTATTTTAAACACAGTTGCACACATGTTATGGTAGCATTCAGCAGATATTGGGTCCTTGGAAAATG
The DNA here is from genome assembly GCF_036250125.1 of Pseudopipra pipra. Lineage (NCBI taxonomy): Eukaryota > Metazoa > Chordata > Aves > Passeriformes > Pipridae > Pseudopipra > Pseudopipra pipra. Next base: position 490,650 of record NC_087557.1, read on the forward strand.
AAGATGTTACCAGTGGAGCTCATACCAGTGCAGACGTAAATCAAGAAAAAAATATAAATAAATATATTAATTAATTATTTAAGTTTTAAATTTCTTTTTTAATATGGTGGGTGAGAATGCTCAGTTTTAGCACGAAGTGTTGTAAACAAATTGCAACATGTATTAGTGCTCAGCTTGGAAGACTTTACCATGATGAAGCCAAAATTTGATATCAGTTTCAAACCAGCCATTGCCAGAAACACAAGACAAATGAAAAACCTCCCTTTCTAAAACCCTGGTTTGACAGGAAACCTCCTGCTCAGCCTTTAACCATGGGAACATAAAGGATGATGTTGTCTGCTCCAGCAATACCTCTGGGAACGAGCAGAGCAGTTGCAGACGTGCGGAATAGGCAGTGACTGATGAGGGTTTGTGCTCAGAGTGTGCTAATGAACAGCAATCCAGTAGTGTAAACATGTAATTTCTCACTCATTACCTGTACATTAACATTGATTTCATACCTTGTCAACATCCAGGGGAAGCTGACTCAGAGCTGGAGAAAAATCTCCTTTGGATGATTCCTGAGTAGGAAAAAGAACCTGGATCTTCCAAGAGCACAAAAGGGCACGTTGTGTTCACTGCCCAAGAGCAGTTCTCTGAGGGCTCTGGGTGGGACAGCTTGACCTGTGTCTGCTTCTGCATGAGGGTTGAACCTTGTGCTCTGTGGCTGAACCTCCCTCAACCTCTGCAAATGCCAATTCCTTCGGAGTCTCTGTGCAGTAAAAGTGACAGAGTTAGAAAATACTGTGTAAAGCCAGTAGATGCTGAAATTGAGATACATATTTACCCTAAACCCCTTCTTATTGCTGGGAAATAATCCCAGCAGCAAGGAAAGTGAGTAACAGATGGGATTACAAATACTGAAGTTCAGCTGCTGACAGTGGATGCTCATAATAAACACTCTAAGGACAACATGAACAACGAAGGTCTTACTGTTGTACAGGCTAAAAATGGCATCAGGAGCCCCAAGTCTCCAGATTTCTTTCTTTCTGATGCCATCTATAGAACTACAGGATCACAGACTGGTTTGGGTTGGAAAGGATCTTAAAGCCCACCCAGTCCCACCCCTGCCATGGGCAGGGACACCTTCCACCAGCCCAGGTGGCTCCAACCTGGCCTTGGACACTTCCAGGGATCCAGGGGCAGCCACAGCTTCTCTGGGCAACCTGGGCCAGGGCCTCACCACCCTCCCAGCCAGGAATTCCTTCCCAATATCCCACCTATCCCTGCCCTCTGGCAGTTTGAAGCCATTCCTTGTGTCCTGTCCCTCCATCCCTTGTCCAGAGTCTCTCTCCATCTTTCTTGGAGCCCCTTCAGGCACTGGGAGGCCACAATCAGGTCACCCTAAAGCTTCTCTTCTCCAGGCTGAACAATCCCACTTTTCTCACTACGTGCTCTTGTAAATAATTATTTAATAAATATTTCTCCTCACTATTACTCTCCTCTGTTTCCTCGGTGGCAGGGTTGGGGTCTTTACTAATTCAATAATCCTAATTTACTAATGCAAGGGATTTTTCTCACAAGTCATTATTCCAGATATGAACGAGGTTCCATAGCTGGGGAATAAACAGCTGGAACACTTTATGCATTCAAGTAATGAAATTTTAGTTGTAAAAACACAAATTTTGAGCTGCTGATTGTTGAGAAAATCAGCTCTTCTATTACTTACATTATATACCACAGCCAAAGGAACTTTAAAAGGAAAGAACTAATTATGCCTGGTTTCAATTTGGTTCTAAGCTCTCAGAATGTTTACAGTGATCCAAGGACCACCAAAATTTGCAATTTATGTAACGATTAGTACACTGAAGAATAAATTATTAATAAAATAGAAATTTGTGAACAATACTACCACAGGGATATTTTAATCGTCAGAGAAATGTACTGGTTTGGTTTTTTGCTTCATTTTCTTTCTGATGCTCATCTGTTTTCTCAGTGAATGTTTTGCAAAATCAACCCTCATCTGCAGGTGACTGTCAGTATATAATTAAAGCCCTAGACAAGTGATCTCTAGAATTACATATATCTAGAATTATATATATCCCCCCAAAAATCAAGGAGAAAGGCTGATATGTTTTTCTGCTTTCATAAAAACCTGCGTTTTAGGCTGAAACTTTCATAATTTCTGTAGTTTTCTGTATTTACAAACTCAGAATACAAATTTAAAGAGCACATCTTTCTGATCTCCCCATTATTAATTGCTGAGCAGAGGTCTTACAAATGGAATTAAATGCATTGTTTACTTGTCTATATTTGGAGATTGCTGTGGAAAACATTTCTCAGCTTTGAACGATTTTAGGGACAGTTATTAAATAAATTACAGCAACAGTATGAGGCGAAGAATCAGTAATAGAGTGTTAAAATCATAATTAATGTTGTTCTGTGACAACAATATTCTAAATAAGTCATTGCAGCCATGGAATTAAATCCTCTTTTTTTTTTTTTTTTTTTTTTTAAAGCAAAAGACATTTTGGGGAAAAGAGAAAGAAAAAAACCCCACTAGATCTGACTAGAACCCCATTTTAGGGTCACTGGAATGAATCAGAATCTCACAGAATCACGATGCCACGATTTGGAATCACATCTGAATTTGACACATGGTTTTCTTGAGCAAGAAACTTCAGTCACAACTCGGATGAAGGTTGATTTCTGGTTCTGTAAAGGTTTTATAAACTCTTTGGATTAAATATATATAACTAGAAGGAGGGGATTTCAAAGAAATACAGGTAGAAATGAGATGTTTGATGCATCAGTTTGTGGCATTCTCCTTCCATGGGACATTTCCCAAGGTCTAGGAAACTCCTGGCTTGCTTGAGGAAAAAAAAAACCCAACAAATAACAGGAGAAGGAAAGAAAAGAAAGGAAAATGCAGCTGGGAGTAATTTCCTACACAAAATAGAAAGAACAACAGAAAATGCTTGAATTATTAGAGCTGCTGGAGGAACATTGAAATATGAATAAAACTCGTCTGTGTTTTAAGGACCCTGAATTCACCTCTGCCATTTCTCCAACCTCTCAAGACCCTTCTGAGTGGCAGCACAGCCCTCTGTGTTTCCTTCCCCACCTCTAAAAGACAATGACCATTTGGAAGCCTTTTTTTGGACTGAATTAAAGTGTCATTTAACATTCTACTTCAAAAAAAAAAAAAAGATCATGAAGTTGGAAGAAGAGAAGGCATTTAAATATCACTTAGGGCTTGAGCAGAAATCTCACTTGGAAAATGATGCAGCAAGTCTTTCCAACAGATTTTATTCCCACCCCACACCCTGAAACACTTCTAGACTGACAAAAACATAACACAAGGCAGAGATCTGGAAGTTAGATGCAAAGAAAAGAAAATATGTCCTAGATGTGGCAGGAAAAAAACCTCCTTGAAATTAAAAAGGAAAACTGGATTCAGAAATCAAAATTACCGTGGAATATTGACAACAAATGGAAAAATCTTTCACGCTCTGGTTGTAAGGAGAAAGCTGGGATGCAGTTCCATATCCAGAGTCCAAATCCAGTTAAACTTTCCTACAGGGTTTCAGTGACTCTGTGTCACAGGGGAAGATTCTCAATGTCTGTCCTGAGCAATGAAGGAAATCCCCCAGACAAAGCAGACAGAAAGGATGCTGAATTAAACCCTGCTTATTTATGGTACCTATAAATCCATAGCAATGGATGATCCAAAAAACAACTATTCACAGATTTTGATAAATTCCTTTAATGATGTGACCTTAAAAACCTGAGAATCTTTGTGGTTTATAGATTAGCTATCTTTGTGTCTTCGTCCACATACAGTTTTAATTATTTAAAAAAGTTAAATTAAGAATTAAATAATATCTGGAATTGGCATTTAGGAAATGATAGTTTGAGATGGCCAATATGGCTTTCTTTTTAACCATTTTTCAGTCCTCAGAATGATTCTGTTCTGGTTTGAACAAAATCAATCCTTTTCTGAAGTGATGTCTGAATAAAAAAAAAAATCTATCAGATATCCTTTCATGTCAGAGATGAGGGATTTGTACTCATTAGAAGGCAGGATTTTTTAGGAACAATATCCTAATGGACCTTTTTAAAGGAACTGTTTTGCCATCATGTGAAATGATGCAGGAGACAGAAGGCTTGATGTTCCCTCTGCTTTATTAATTTTTCATTTTCCTTGTGTTTGAAGACCAAAAGACTAACAAATAGTTTGAGTAGCAATTATTAGTCATTATTTTCATAGAATCACAGAATATCCTGACTTGGAAGTGACCCACAAGGATCTAGTCTAACTTCCACAGGACACTCTGACAATCCCCCCATGTGCCATTTTAATCTATGTATTGAAAATAAAATAAGATGCTATGTGAGTTTTAACATTAATTTAACACATGTTTGTAGTGAAACATTAGAAGGAGCAAAGCTGGATGTCCACAAGGGAAAAAGTTATTTGGCTTCTAATGTTTAATGAATGACTGTTGCTGGTTTTAACCAGATACATAGAAGGGAAATGGCACTTCCATTTTTAAATGCATGATTTATAGAAAAAATTTCTTTTGTTCACCTTTTTCTCCCCACTGCTTGCAGGTATTTATTGTATTTGTACAGTCAATTTTTCAAGCACCTGGGTATGTGCTGTGGCAAATTGCACAGGTTGTATATCTACATCTTGTACATAGTAAATAAACTGCAAGACTTTCTCGTTAAAGAAGAAAGATTAGTGCACACTCCCTTTTTTAGATTTACGGTGGTATTTTTCAATGTGATAAGAATTCACAGCAGAAGCATGGCAGGTGAAGGCTGAAAATTTCCTGACTTAACATAAACGTTTGCAGTAACATGTTAAAAGTGAGTACAGGAAAAAAGCAGTGTAAGGGAGCCACTTCTTCTGGGAAACGTGAGAGGCTGGGAGTTTGTACAGGGAGGGAGAAAACTAAATCAGGAAAATAGGAAAAGGAAAAACAAGTGAAGATATTGTTTGTCATTAATAAGTTGTGGATGAATATTGCAGACCTGAGAGCCCCTTGCAGTGGGGTGGCACTGGATGGGCTTTAAGGTCCCTCTTATTCCATAAGAGCTTTGGCTTGACAAACATTTTTTTCTACTCTGCCTGGAAGATGCCAATGCTGCTTTAGCAAGAGGAGATTTTAAGGTCTAATCTGTTTTAGAGCCTCACGTGACACACCTGCGTGGGAAATACCACAGGAAACAGCATCACTGCAAATACTTGAAGACATGAACGAAAAAGAATAATACCAAATAGCACAACAGCACTCCTTAGTCTGTGAAAAGCTACTAACAAATTAAAAAGGAAAAGTAAAAAGGAAAAAAATTCTCTGATTTGAATTACATGTAAACAGAGGAGCATTTCTATGTTAAATCCCATTGAAATAAAATTAGATCCCAACACAGTCAATGACTTCAGTCTGAGAGCACTGCCACAACTTTCATTTGCATAAATCAATCTATTGCCTTTCTTTCTTTTAGACAATAATGTCACTCCAGAGCCTGTGATTCTCCATTAACAAATTCAGTCAATCCTCAATTAAAACAACTGAAATCTTAAAAAAAAAAAAAAAAGATAGAGAAAGAAAGCTAAATATACAAAAGGAATCCACTTGTAGGACTTTAGGGAGGGTCAGGAGTTTGACTTTGGGTCCCTTCCCTGTGAACTCAGAATATTCTTTGATTTTGTGATTCTGTGAAGGAATGATCCTTATGCACTAGAATATGAAAGTAATACTGAAACACTTCTTTAGCCACATATCCCCCCATTTTGTACCTCTTTCCCTCACCTTTGTAAAGCCCAGCTCTCTGAGGTCTGAGAGCATCAAGCTGTGATGTCAAAGAATGATGATTGGGAATTGCTGTTCTCCTTCCCTATTTAAACCTGGTCCCTTCACCTTGTTGCCCTGCAGCAAATTAACTACCCTGTGACACCTGAGAATTTGTCCTTTTATCTCATTACCACCATATTCTTGGGACCTCTAAGCCCCCAAAGTGTTGAGTATTTCTCTAATCTGATTTATACCTCGTTCTCTTACTTCCCCTTAAAAACCTTCACCTGCTCCTTGGTCCCATGAGCTGTTTCTACAGTCCTGTGGACATTGTCTCTGCAGGGAACTGGGTATATCTGTAGCTGGAGAGGGATCTAATAAGAACTCCTTGCAAATGTACAAACTATTATCCCTCACTACAGTGTAAATAGTAATAACAGGAGCTCTGTGACATTCAAATGTCGCACAGACAGTTGGTGGTAAAGGAACGTTCAAGCAAATGAGTAATCTGAGATTGTGATCCTGCACAGCTCTAATTATAAAACAGCCTTATTATTTTCTGTAACATTTTATGATATCATAGTATTTGGAAAATGACTGTATTAAGAGTGTGACATTTACTGAAGTGAATAAGCTTTTTACATGTGAAGTAATTTCACTGCAGGTTACTGTGCAAAACAGAAACTTCAGAAGCAGAGATCAGTTAAGTCTTTGATGCACTGCCAATCTCGAGTTATTTCCTCAATTTATTATCTTTCCACGTTGGTGCCTTATCCAAATGAGAAATAAAATATACAGCTGCTTCCTGAAACCTCAGGTTTTGTCCCCTTTACGTTTTGGTCTGAAGTGGATTTTAATTCTTGAGCACCATTTTGCTCAGTCTGGGTTACAAATGGTTTGCCAGGACATGTTTATTCTTGTGACCCTCAGCCCCATCTGTGTATTGTGTGAGCTTGAGGAATTTTCACACGAAGTTTGAGAGAACTTTTTATGTGGTGCATCCTTAGGCAGGTGTCTGTGCCTCAGGGTGTTTGTTAAGATGGGAAGAAATCCCAGGATCCAGATCCCCTTAGGGATAGAACAGCAATAGATACTAATCTTGAGATTATTTTCTTCTGCAAAACCATCCTCTGTCAGTTTGGATTGGAAGGGACCTTAAAGTCCATCCAGTCCCACCCCTGCCATGGGCAGGGACACCTTCCACCGGCCCAGGTTGCTCCAAGCCCCGTCCAACCTGGCCTTGGACACTTCCAGGGATCCAGGGGCAGCCACAGCTTCTCTGGGCACCCTGTGCCAGGGCCTCCCCACCCTCACAGGGAAGAATTTTTTCCTAAAATTCAGTCTAAACCTTCCCTCCTTCAGCTTATTACCAGTTTAAGACACCTGATGGTGACAAACAAAAACTAATCACTCCCCCAAGCCCTTTCCCAGACTTAACCTCACTCCTGCACTGCCTCCTACCCCTGAGAGGTGCAGGGATGATGGGAATGGGCCACCAGCTCCTCCCTGCCAGCCCTTCCTCCTCGTGTTTTTCCCTTGTTCAAGTGTGGGTCCTTTCCATGGGTTGCAGTCCTTCTGGATAAACCTGCTCCAGGCTCAGTTTCCTTCGAACTCGTGTCTGCTGGAACACAGAAAGCACAGCAATTCCTTCCCCAGGTTGCTGCAGTTGCAGCTGGATGAGAGGATCATTGTAGCTCCCTTCCAGCTGAGCCATTTTGATCCTGTTCCATGACCCTGCTGAGGTTGGCCTTGGGCTCTTCTCCCAGGGAACAGGTGACAGGAAAAGGGGAAATGGCCTCAGGTTGTGCCAGGGAGGGTTCACGTTGGATATGAGGAAAAAATTCTTCACTGCAAGAGTGGTCAAGCACTGGGACAGGCTGCCCAGGGCAGTGGGGCAGTCACCAGCCCTAGGAAATGACTGGATATAGTTTGGTGGGCCTGCTGGGATCCAGTCAAAAGCTGGACTTGGAGGCCTTTTCCAACCTTCATGGTTCTGTGATTCTGGGAAGTCCCACACAAACCACGAACTCACAAGTCTCTGTCGTAAAGCACAGCCAGATTTCCTTAGTTGCTTCTACCAGTTTCAACAAAGTTCCATTTTGTTCAGATTCTTTTTACCTTTCGATAATTTTAATTTCTTATTTCCCAGGAAAGTGTCAATCTAACCTATCTGTAGGACTAATACAGCTATATAGTATTACAAGCACAGATTGCTTTTCTCTCTTGATTATGAATGCAATCAGGTCATAATTTTGATTTCTACTCCAACTGTCCTCCCTCACTGGCAGCTTTTTCTGGATTTGTTAATTAATCACTGGTAGTCTTGTTATATTTGCAGTTTGCACACAGAATATTGCACCAGCCCTGGCTCCAGAGATGGGAGTTTGTTTCTAAGTCAAAGATTACTGTTTCTTTATCCAGGAGTTCCATATTCATGGGAAAATATTCTTATTCCAAAATCATGCTGAATTCAGTGTTATTCTAATTTCTCTCACTGCAAGTTGAGCAGCAAATGTCTCTCCCACACTATATGTCGTTAAAAGCAATAATCCTGGGAATTCAGTGTAAATATATTCATTTAATAGATTTTGTACTATTTCTTTTGAGGGCAAATATGTCTTGCTGTCTTTCCTTATAGAGTGGAGCAGCCAGATTAAACCCCAGGAACCCAGTGATTGGAGACTGAAGGCAGGATTCTCTTCTGGGACAAGAACCCAAACCATTGACATTCCTTCTTTCAGCACTTGACACTTGGAATAGTTCAGCAAGTTGATTTCCTACAAGGGTTTTTAATGTTTATTTAAACCTTTTTCAATGATTTAAAATTTCAATGATTTCTCTTTTTCTAACTTCAGATATTACTCTCTTAACCCAGTTGCTTTTCTTCCATTTCCTGGGTCCTTTCTCTGTGATATTTTATTCTTTCTCCAACTGCTGGCAGTTGGTAGATCTCATATCCATCTTGGCCTATTTGTGCCATGGAAAGATCCTCCTCATACCCTTCCACTTGGAAAAATAAAATAAAACACAAACCAAGAAATAAAAAAACCCCAAAAATCCACAAAGTTAAATTTTAAGAAAACATTCATAAAAGGTACAATGTTGCTACTGCTAAATTAATTAAATTGCAACTGAGGGACAATAGCAGAGGGTCAAGAAATATTAACAGAGACACTGAAAGAATAAATAGACAAAGGAAATGAAGGACTGTAAGGAAGATAAAATTCCATGTTAGTCCTGCCCTGTTCTCGCAGAGTGATTCAATCAACACTTGGCTCACATCAAACAAATCCAATTAATGAAATTTAACTCGTGATAAATCTGAAAGAACTATCCAACACGTTCCATTTGAATCAGTTGATCCAGAAACAACAACTTACCACAACAGGAATATTTATACTGTTCAATAACACCAAATCCATCACTCCTCATCCAGTCCTAGCAGATTTTGCAAAGCACAGATACAGTTAGAGGCAGAATATCACTGATGCTCTGTGTGTTTGGAGAGGAGCAGATTTCTCAGTCTTGTTCTGGATGTAAAATATATATTTTATTTCCCTCCCCTTCCCCCAAATGCCAGGTCTGCTCAGAATATCTAAATACATATATTTCCTTGGACTTTGTGGACTTAAAAATTATATTTACTTTAAAATGTATAACATTTACTTATCTTCTATGGAGCTTATAAGACACCAGTTATCATCTGGACTATTTAGTCACTGGTGCCTGGGCTCACTTTAAACTGGACTTGAGAAGGAAAAGGTCAGTGAGTCCTGCAGAAAACTATGCAACTAAGTGATTTTTGAATTCCTTAAAAAAGCTATGATCTGTTTTTCACATGAAATCCTATATCAAGATGGATTAGATTGTGTTTATTGGTGATTTAATTGGCTTTTCATACACTTTATAGAGTGTAATGTTCTTACCTCTACAGAATACTTGCAAACTACATCCCAGTTGGAACAGTGTGTATTTTAAAATATTCCAAATGGAGAACATGGTTTAGTGGTAGATTGGGCAGTGTTAGGTTATCAGGTGGCCTCAATCATCTTAAAAGTCTTTTCCAACCTAAATGATTCTGTGATTCTTTGATAATATACTTTACAAAAGTTTTAAATATTTCATATGGCAAAAGTTGTTGAAAACATTGCAGAAAATTATCATGATATGTGGCAATAGCCTGAGTGAGACCATGCTGGAATAATAAAAGGGAGCAGTCAATTTTCCTGTCCCAAAATGATTAACCAATTTACTGGAATCATTAAAACTGATCCAAGATTTACGGTTGCAGAAAGGTGAGTTTAGATGGAATCAGCACTAAGGGCCAGGACTTGACAAATACCCTCCCTGGTCAGCACTGCCACTGAGGCAGTGCCTCAGGAACCCAAACTGGCAACCAGAGGGATTTTTTGAAAAGAAAATAATCCCAGGATTAGGATCTATGGCTGTTCTACCCCTTAGGGGATCTGAAGCCTGGGATTTCCTCCCAGCTTAAGAAACACTCCGAGGCCTGGAAACCTGCCTGAGACAGGAGAAGAGAAGGCTCCAGGGAGAACTTAGAGCACCTGGCAGTGCCTGAAGGGGCTCCAAGAGAGCTGGAGGGGGATTTTGGAAAAGGGATGGAGGGACAGGACAGGGGAGAATGACCTTAAACTGAAGGAAGGAAGGATTAGATGAGATATTGGAAGGAATTCTTGGCTGTGAGGGTGGGGAGGCCCTGGCCCAGGTTGCCCAGAGAAGCTGTGGCTGCCCCTGGATCCCTGGAAGTGTCCAAGGCCAGGTTGGACGGGGCTTGGAGCAACCTGGGCTAGTGGCAGGTGTCCCTGCTCATGGCAGGGGTGGGACTGGGTGGGCTTTAAGGTCCCTTCCAACCCAAACCAGTCTGGGATTCTCTAATAATAACAATTACAAGTATTTCTAACACTGACAAAGATATTCAAACATTGATGCAAATTCTCCTTTGACGTTCCCCAGCAATGTGTTTTACAGCTGAACTCTGAGAACAGCACCAAAACTTCCTTCTCAAATCAGTGCTGATGATGGTTTGGAACAAAGCCTGTACACAGAGTTGTCTCAGGATCAGCTTCTGGCTACACCACCAGTTTCCTTCCACGAGATCATTCCTAGCAGTGAGCCCTTGTTATCCTGCATGTACAGATCAGTGGTTAATGCACCACTGGAGTGAAGGAAGAGTTGAACACAAAGCAAGTTTTCCACGCCCACCAGCATAACCTGCTCATCCCCAGGCAGAAGGCTTTTCATGTTGGGCCTATTTCTTTTGTGAAAAACAAGATGTAAGAGGCAAAGAGGAATGTCCAGGCACTGCCACAGTGCACGACTGATCTTCAGGGTTCCTTCCAACCCTAATTATTCTATAGTTTATGATTCTGGGGTTGCCCAGAAGCCTCACAACTCAGAGTGAGGGAGCTTGGCTGAATGGAAGGGTGAGCCAGAGGCAGACTGTGCAAGGAGAGGCTGAACTCTCAGTGCTCTTGGGTTAAACACAAAGCAGAGCAGCCCAAACAGCTGCCTCTTGCTCTTAACTCAGAAGAAATAATCAGGTAAAATAAAAAAGTAAGCTAAGCCCTTGCTAATTTTATCTTAGAGGAAGCAGGTTGTGTGATACTCCTCCTGTGCTTTTGAACTTTGTTAGATAGGGGCATTATGATGAATTCACCTGAGTCCAAATGGCCTATGGACAAAATAGTGACATTTATTTTGTGCTGCACAGTGTATCAGATTTGAGAATACAGGAAGATGTTCTCAGAAATTAAGTCTCACATCAGTTGTCAGGCAGAAAATGCTTTTTTAAAAAGTCTTCTGTCATGTAAGAAGTGTGTTTGTGACCCTGTGTGTCTGTGTGAGCGTGTAAAGCGTCTCTTCTGTAGGTACATAAAAAATAAAAATATACCCACACAAATACTACAGATGAGCATGGAATGTATGAAATTATATCTCACATTCTATTTCGTCCTTATTTCTGCTTCAGCTGCTTCAAACTGGTAAGGGTAAGGAAGCAACAAGTTCTCACATTTCACCTTCTCTGAAACTACATTGCATTAAATTGTGTGTGATGATTTCCCATCCACAACAATGGCAACATGAAGATCTATTTCTCCAGTCATAAATAGCCTTAAGAGAGCAAAATTAACGTATTTTCTTGTGTTTGATACCCTGTTATCCTTTCAGACCATTAAAGGCACTTGCTGACAATTCACCTTCCAGCCACTTCTTCGACTGAGAAACATTTTCCAGAGTTTAAAAATATTTTTCAGTGTTAAATCCAGGTAAAGCAAATTCCACAGACATTTCTCAATGCCCCAAATGAGTATTTCTTTGTGCTCCAAAGTTTTGGTTCCTTTATTATTAGTATGTATTAACATTGGTGTTATGCTTAATACCAGTTACAACGGGCCATGTTCCAATATGATGAATTTTGGAGATCCCTGAGGGATCTCTATTTTTCCTGAGGTCAGACTGGAGTTTGGCATATGGTTCTTTCTCCTGTTACCAAATATTCCAAATGTTTTTTTCAGCAAGGTAATATTGGAGTGCAGGTGGACTGCAGAAATCCCATTTATTCAGATAGATTTTATTCCTTTGACAGTACCCAACGTGAGCGTGGTCATATTGAATTTTATTGCCTTTATGGAACTTGCTCCAACCTCCAGATAAAATGTACAAAATACAATAAACTTGCTTCAATATTCCCGCTTGTTCTGGGCTCTGTGTGTTCTCTTTTAATCTTTGTTAGAAATAGGAAAAAGAAAATAACCAAATCTGTATGCTGGGCACAGCTGATGATTCCCTGCAAATATATTAAACTCTTTGAATAAAGACTAATGAAGATAGGAGGCCTTTTTAATGAACAACTACCTTTTATATTTACTATTTGCTAGAGTTTCAAGGAATTCAGGGAGCATAATGAGATCGTGAGAAAGCTGAGATGAACTGGTGCAAATGGCTGTAAATAATCAGCTATAATTGTTTTTTTTCCATTTAATGAGCACTTTAAAAGGGTAAGAAAACCTGTCCACGTGAGTTCTGGACTTGGTTAAGAAATGCCAACAGAAAATAACATGTTTTAAGGCAAACCTCAGCAGGCTTCCTCTTCTATAACCTCCTTGCTGGAAAGTTTTAGGTGCATAAAGGGACATAGCTAAAGGATAAAATGCCAAAAATAACAGGATTTGCTGCTTTGAAGAAGCAGTGCCCCCGTGTTCATGTTACAGCAATTAAAAAAGAGACTGAAAATAATTTGGGAGATCAGGAAATGTGATCTGTTTAGTAGATCTCAGAAATCTGGAAGGGATAAAGCTCCTCATGGAGCCTCAAGGCCCTTAAATATTGCCCACTCAGATCCCACCCAGGGGCTTTCAGTGCAGGAAAATCACTCCAGTCAGAGAAAAGATCTTCATGGGTGGCAGTAACACCAGTTGTGACACACTAAAAATGAAGCAGGGTGCTCACAGTTGTGTTAGTCACAATTTGGGCTCCTTGTCTGAGAGGAGATACTCATATTGCTGATGGCTATAGAGATCATGGAAATGATTTCGACATAAAACCAGGAAAAAAACCCAATAAAATATTTCCAATAGCCAACACACATAGTCTCAGAGCAGAGGACTCATCCAAAATGTTCTGCATTTCTTGTTTCAGAGTGTGACATTTCCAAAGGTTCACACGGGGCAGGTGTGCTCAGAAAGGTAGAGAATATAATTGAGAGTGTGATCACACCTTTTAGCAGAGACATTTTAAATGTAAAATGCAGGGAGTAAGTTGTGTGCAGTGCAGGCATTTCACAGAACACCCTGACAAGTGCAAAACCTTCCCAAACAGATAAAAAGTCTCTGGTGGGTTCAGGCAGCTGCTGAGCTCTGGAGCCACAGGAATGAGAGGATAATTTAGGTTGCATGGAAAGTAATACTTTTGTTATTAATCTGACTCTCACTCACGCCTACTCTTTCAATTTAGAAAGAAAACACATTTCAACATGGTAGGTTATTTATCCAGAAGACAATTATCTGGGAGAATAACAGCTCAGTTAGACATTACCTATTGGGAAATTTTAAAAGTCTCTGGAATGAGGAGAAATTCTTTAGTAGAAATTATATATGGAAAGTTTAGTCTGAACACTGCAAATTGGTGTCAGTTTTAAGCCTAATTAAATGTTATGGTATAGGGCATAGTTATAGGCATCCATTTCCATCTGGGATGAAAACATCTCTGTTTAAATGGCTGATATGCCATTAATCTTAATATTTCTTGAGTCAAATTACATACCTTGATAAAAAATAATTAAATCTTCACTTCCTTCAAGAAGTGAAGGTTTCAGAAACACAAGTGTTTAAAAAGAAGCAAGATTTGCCATTTTCAAACGATGTACCAAAGAAAATCTTCGTCCCCGGGAATCTGAGAAGCTGCTCATTTAATCTTGTCACAATTTGCTAAACTGCAACTGCAATTAGACAGCCTTGGTCAGATGGTTTTGCTGAAATATCCTACAAAATAAAAATAATGGATGGCAACAGCAAATAATGACATAACCTTGTTCAGGCAGACATTGCCTTGTATGAACATGAATTCCAACGTCCCATAAAGAAAAATTCCTGATCAAAAGGCCCAAGGAAGTCAGCTCAGTGTGGCTTGGACCTTCTGAGGAGAGCATTCCTTAAATATGTGGGTGGGCAGGGATTGAAGTGGTTGGTAGCAGTTAATGATTAAGGAGGTCACAGATTAAAAATACCCACTCACCTGACGTTTTCATTTTTTATTCCAGTTTTCTGCCACCTTTCCTGTTGATGAGGATTTGGAGAAGAAGGTAGAATTTGGACAAGTGAATGACAACTTTATCCAACATGAGCACAGTCTGTGCAGTTGCTGCTCTAGGACTCTGTGTCCTCCCTCTTTTCCACCCTGAGCTCTTTGTTAAGCACAAGCTGCTCTGCAGACACGTTTGTGAACAGTTGGAAGATAATCACGTGGCACGACCATTTCAGTGCTCCAACCCAGTTCCTACTGCCAAAAAGGGTTCTGGTGCTTAGACAGGAAACACATGGCAAGCTCTTGGCAAAGCAAAACCTGCTATGAAGCCTAAGATGAGATGCCACGTCCCATGAACTCCGAGTAAACAGCAGACTCCAGGGAATTTGTGTTATATATACATGTGTGCAGCCATATAAATACATAGATGTGTGCACCTGTACACATATATCCACGTGGAAATATACAACTGAAAAGAACATAAACCACAAAGTTCACCAGAGGCTTTAATTTATTCCATCTGTCCTTTCAGGAGAGTGTGATGCAAATGCTCACGAGTCAGAGAGCAAGAGCAGGGAGGAGCAGTGAGTGCCAGGTCTAGAAACTCTGTGCACTTCCATTTAAATCTCAGGCAAACCAGTGTTCCTCACAGAACAACAAACACTGCTTGGAAATTCATCATCTGTTTATATCTGACGTTTCTCCCAAAACAGTCGTTCAGTTCTCATAGTCAGGAAATACATATATTTATATGGACTGCAAAGTAAAGAGTTTTATTGTTTTATTTATTACAGAATAGAGAGTTCAATATTTTTCCTCTCTCTTCATGGCATTCACTGGACCTTTAATTAAACTATAAGGTTTAACAGACGAAGAAAAATAAGCTTTCATGTCCTTTTAAGCCTGATTTTCTCTATTGGCAGTGCCAGCACAGCTGGCAATGAGCTGCATTTACAGTGAAAACATTTTTTGTGATGAAATGGATGAAGATGGGCAATAGGTTCAATATAAATCACCAAGGAATCTAGGAACCAAATAAACTTTATTCTAATTAAATTGACAGATAAATCTTCCCCCTCTTTTTCAAAAATAAAAAAAAAAGAGTACAAGCACATAAGTCTCAATGGTAAAGAATCAGTAATTAATGAAACTTACTCTTAGTTACACACTTCTGTGTCACAGAGTGCAAATCATGTCTGTGATATATTAACAAATACTCATATATGTGTATTAATCAGCTGTGTATCAACAGCTTGATCAATACTCAGTACAATGGACTGAAGTTTTCAAAAGTGTCTTCAAATACATTTGTGTTGAACCTTCAGAACACGAGTATATTTGTGTATAATCATTGACAAAAACCCATGGAAGGTTTGGAAATTTGATCTGTTTCTCAGGAGATGCTTGGGGGTGAGGAGATAAACAAATATTGAGCTCACAGTTGTGATTCCTTTGTCACACAGGTCTTAAGTTGTGCTGTCACCATGTTCAATATTCAACAGACCTTCCCTGTGGAGGTGACAGACCCAAGAGCTTCCACAGGGGTGTCCAGACAACCTTCTGCAGTCAGAACTCCAGGGCACAGGAGATGAGCCTGGAAAAAGGCCTCTCCAGTCAGGAAGAAGAAATGGTCAAGCACAACTCAGCAATATAAAAAGAGATCAGGGACCCAAAACATTTGTCCTGTCTCCCAGGGCAGGAACTCCAAGTATTTTTAATTCTGAGACTTCTCCAGAGACAAACCCAAGGCTCTGTCTTATGTGCAAAGGGAACTGAATAATTTTGAATGACCCAAACTAACAAGATCTGCTGCCTCTCCTTTTCCTCTCCTTTTCCTCTCCTTTTCCTCTCCTTTTCCTCTCCTTTTCCTCTCCTTTTCCTCTCCTTTTCCTGGCCACCCTCCATCCATTAAAGTTAAAAATGAACCAACTCACAGACCTTCCCTTTAAAAGCTGTGCACTCTTTTCCCACTCCTCCAGGTTTGTTGTATGAATTTCTTACCCACCTCTGTGTAAATGCTCTGGCTTTACATCAAATAGGAGACTTTATCTTTTGGACTATGAGGGAGATTTATTTCCTAGTATAAGGCT
Organism: Pseudopipra pipra; assembly: GCF_036250125.1. Taxonomy (NCBI): domain Eukaryota; kingdom Metazoa; phylum Chordata; class Aves; order Passeriformes; family Pipridae; genus Pseudopipra; species Pseudopipra pipra. Next base: position 507,286 of record NC_087557.1, read on the forward strand.
ATTTGCTGGAAGTCAATAAAATACATGAACAAACTCTGAATAAGATTTGCAGTTATTTGGTACATTTTTGCAGTTCAAGTCTCAGGCAATATCAGTTTATGTTCCCTGTGAATATCACACCATATGAAATTCTGAAACTTTATTAAAAAACACCAGACAAAGACCCAATATAACAAAGAATTGGGAAATGAGGAAAAACCTTTGGTTTATTATTGCAAAAGTTTAGGAAAGATGTGCATATTAAGTAACATTATTCACAGAGAGGGAATGACTATATTAACTCAGAATGTTTTCTTTTCCTGTGAAATTCAATAATCCAGAAAATAATACGCTTTATAAATCAGAAAATGTGTGAATTTAAAGTCACTTTACTCTCTATGTAATATAATTTTGAAATATGAAATTCTCATTCTCTTTTTCCTACCCCATAAAAACTCCAAGATGAGGGTTTTGCCTCAATTAGAGAAAGATTTAGGAGCCTGGATTGGCAGAGGGATAAGGAAGACAACTGCCCCGGGGAGGAGATGAATTTCAGTTGTATTAATTTTGCCCCAAAGGGTCTAATTTAATTTTTCCCTCTGTCTTTTATCACTTCTTCTTGAAGCTACAGTGAGAGGTCAAGATTTAATTCCATCAAATCTTAAGGTTAGAAGGGTTATCCCAGATTTTGGAGTCTGTTCACCAGCCTTTGGAAACGCTATCTTTCTGATAGGTCTCATCATGGCCAGGTTTTGATCTTATTTATGCCACTATAAAACTCAGAAATTCTTTATCCACGAGTCTTTTGACGCTGGAGATACTAAAACCCAAGTCAAGGACATAAAGTGGGTTATCAGCTTGCCAGAGGTCACATTTCATGGAAGGTTTTGAAGATATTTGTTGGTTCTTTTAGGTGTTAAATCTGATGTTCCACTTAAAACACAAAGTTACTTTCTGACCGTTATTGTTGTAAAGGGAAATGAAAAAGTTGTTTTCTATTTCTGGCACCAGCCAGGACAAACCCAACAGGACAAGACATAAGAGGTAGAAGAAAAGTGGGAAAAAGCTCAAACTTGCTGAGCTGGGGAGGCATTGCAACTGCTGCCTGGGAAAATTATGGGATCTTCTGGGAGAGGAGAGTGACAAGGATTGAGCACCTGCTGCTTCTTAAAGGAGATTTTCCTACACGCTCAAGGCTTAATCAGCAGTGACCACGGATGATGGCACAGCTCAGCTCCCAGAGTGAAAGTTTCTTCTTCAGGAAGGGCAGAAAAGGGACTCCTTAGCAAGCTTATGGATAAGGGAAGCAGGAGAAAAGAGGGGGAGGATTTTCAGGTGAGTGATTGTTCTCAGGGAAACGCCGTAACAACCGCGTCAGGGTTTGCAGGTGAGGGGTCAGGAGCAGCACAAAAACCACAGCAGGAGGGGGGGAAATATTTCCATAGAGACTTCGAAATAACACAGCCAAAAATAAAATAGACAATGGTTACGAGAGCTGGAAGGCAAAGGGCAGAACAGCAAAGGGCAGGCTGAGGTCACCTGGTGCCTTGTGGTGAAGCAGATGAAGCCTCAGGATCTCTTCTAGATTCGTATTTACAGCTAAAAAGACTCACATGGTTTAAAGTTTCTCAGTTAAAACACAGTCGTGGGATTTAAAGGGTGTTTAGTGATTAAGAAGTTGAATTCCAGTTAATTTAAAGAACTGTTACAATCCAGACTGGGCTCAGTATTTCTCAGGACCGGGATGTATTCAACACATGGGCAATAATTTCTGGCCAATACAGAGGGGGAAAAAGCTGACCATTTAATTCTACTTTCATTGTATTTTCTACATACAGTAAAAGACTTGACAGCTTCACTCATCCCAAAATCACCCTTCAATGGGCAAAATAACGTTTTCAGTGATTCAAAGCTCTTTCAAGTTTGTGCACAGAGCTCCAGGCACACAGTCCCAAAGGGGCTGCTCACCTACCCTTACCACTGCTCACCTTTGGAATACCCTGACATGTTGAATATCTGGGATATTCAGCTGATTACTCTGTTTGGTTTCTGTCAAAACTACATGTCTGGGTGAATCTACACCTCGGTATGTGCCTTTCTCTTCCCAGTCAGATCCTCTGCCCTTGCATGTTGGCAGAGCTCAAACAAAATGACCACCCTGATAAGTTCTAGCCCACATCCTGTGTTCTATAAGATTTTGGGATGGGGAATAGCATACAGACTAAATAAGTGGGGAAGAAAATCTCAGTTAGTAGGAGAACAAAGTTTTTAAATAGGTTGTTCCTTTGAGCTGTGTCTGTAATGATCTCGTTTCCAGCCATTTCACCACAGGACCATTGATTAAGGATGTTGTCATTGCATCAGTCCTGTGAGACACAGGAGGGTTGTGTGCTGGGAGTGGGGGGGAATCAAACTCTAGATTAATGTTTGAATCTGTCAACAAGCAGCTGGAGCAGGTTTTGTGCAAGGGAATCAGTCAGTAATGGTTCTCATCTGAAGGTACAGGAGCACCAAGCTCAGGGGAGCAGAGCAGACCCAGGGAGAATAAACACACTGACCCAAGAGTTCAGAAGAGCAGACAAGTCAGTGGTGATGGTGCATGTCCAGGGCTGAGCTGCAAGCCAAGGTAAGCAAGGGAAGCTCATCCTACAGAGTATCTCAAGCAAGGACAAAAGTCAGTAATCTGAGTTTGAACATCAGTCAAACTGCAGCAACAAGTGACAGGACTAGAGGAACAAGTGACAGTCTATAGACTTCAGCTGCACCAGGGGAGGGTCAGGCTGGACAGGAGGAGGAATTTCCTCCTGGAAAGGGTGGTCAGGCCTAGGCAGGGGCTGCCCAGGGAGGTTTGGAGTGCCCAGCCCTGGAGGTGTCCAAGGAAGGACTGGACATGGCACTCAGTGCTCTGGGCTGGGGGATAAGGGGGGATTGGGCACAGGGGGGATCCATGGGCTGGGAGGGCTTTTCCAGCCTCAGGGATTCTGGGATTCTGTGACTCTGGGATTCTGGGATTCTGCGAAGCACAGAAGCCTGGGATGAGGCTTCTCCCAGCAAATTCTCCAGCAGCAATCCTCACTAGAGCCTGATGCAAGGTTATTTAGCTCAGGCAGACACCTGAGACACCTATGAATGTAGAAATTAGTTAGGTGATAATAAACATTAGTCCTAAACCCTAAGGAGTGTACTGAAATAGTGCACATGGCAACAGTGCCACGGTGCTGAGTTCCCACTCGCTGTCACTGTGAGGGCTCAGTCATTTGCAAGGTCTAAGACATTTGCAGAAGTGAGCAATGAGATGGCAAAGGCAGACATGCCTGTGGGGAGCACAGCACTTTAAAGTACTTCTGCCAAGTACTCCGGGCCACTGACTGATGAAAAAACACAAATCCAAAATAACCTGGATCAGCAGATGAGATTCCTTTCTGAGGAGGGTTCAGTATAAAGCACTAAGGATAACTGAGGAATGATGCAGACAGAGAAAGAGCAGCCTGTGTGATCCTCAGCCTGTCTCATCAGAAGCTCACAAGCCTGAGCATCTTGACCTCTGTGACCAAGGCCATCAGTGCAAACTATAGGACAGCAGCTGTACAGTGTTGAATCCTCACTGTAACAGTTTCTGACATGTAGTGATGAGGTGTAAGAAGAAATTGTCAACATAAAGTGTGCAGTTAATGAACTACTGCAGCAAAGTTTAATTCTACAGTTTTAAACTGGCTTAAAATATCCAGCTCTCCTAAATGCTCCCATGACACAACCCCTGTGCATCCCTTCAGCTGCCAGTCTCAGTAGTTTAAAAACAAATCTGATTGTTGGCATAAAAGATAAATCCATATTTCACATTCTGGAACACACATACATGTACATTGTACATCACATGTACATTGTGGCCACAGATATGCTGTCTGTGCTCTTAGTCCCCTTTGCTTTGGCTGAGATTTCTGAAATCAGTGGCAATGTTTTATTAAAAGGAATTTACAGGATTTAGCTCTATGGGAACACTTCTGCACTCCCCATTTCTTTTCTGTTTTGTGAAATGACTGCATTTAGCTGATGTTTAGACCACAAAGACAAACAGGATTGCCCTTTCAAAGAGCCTTCACTGTGACAAGTGAAAGAGCTTCTTATAAAGTCCCAGGTCTGGAATAGAAAAGGTGAGGATTAAAGGAAGAAAAATAAAAAAGCCTTCAGGAATGACCCTAATCTATAAGAAATATGAGTTGATGTGGCTCCTCGTGGCATGGAAAATTAGCAAAATGAAAAAAATTTTTGGAGGCAAAACAGGGAAAAAATTCCCGGAGAAATATTTGTCCCAACAGTTGCAGAATTATCCACCTGATCCACAGACACAGGGAAGATGGACATAGCAAAAAGGACAGGAGCTGGGAATTAATCCTGAGCTTTTCCCCTGCTCTGACCTCCTCCCCCCCAGCTCGAGCTGACACTCACCCCTGGGAGGCAATTAGCATCACTCTGATATCAGAAATATTTTCCTGCTAATTAATTTCATAGAGAAATGTCAAGATTTCTGCAATACCCAACACAATGTTTTTTTGTCCTGAATTACATCCAGCAGTTTGTTAAAATGGCACTTCAGGGTTTTGGAGAGAGATTTGCAAAGGCTCAAATGAGACATGACTGTTACTCTAAATGTCTCCTTTTTTTTTTCTTTTTCTTTTTTTTAAGTGCTTTTGAAAAATGACATTTTCTCTGCATAGAATCAATTAGTTTTCACTCTGCTACGAGTTCTGTTAAATTCATCTGAACATCCAGAAAAGCATTATTAGACATGTTGCTCAAAATATAAATTTCTTATTAAGCAAGTAACAGACGCAGGAAAGATTAAAAAAAAAAAAGGGGTGCTTTTAATTGCAAGAAAATTAATCCTTCACTAAGGTTCTACTGATTTTTAATTCCTGATGAACTGCAATGTTATGCTTGTCAAGGAAAGGTAAGCTGACTTTAATACTTCCAGAATGGCAGTGTTCTAAAGACATGGTTATTTCCTTTCTGTCCCTTCTCAGCCTCAGGAAATCCTGTGGGTGATCAGGTCCAACAGGGACACGAGCAGGTTGTTCAGGAGAATGACCTGATCTCCACAAATAGGCCCTGGAATGTCATCCTAAGGGAACAGAGTGACAATGGAGCAACACAGCAATAAGAAAATAAACAGGCTGAGTTTCCCTTCCCAACCTCTCCATTTTCCCAGTCACTAGTTGCACAAAAGAAGTAAAACTGTGCTCAGTGGTTGGGGTTTCCCTCTTACTTTTATCTTCTGAGATTTCCTTCAGCCCAGTGTTGAGGGGTTGGTCCTTTGCTTTGTGTCCTGTCAGGGCTTTCCTTTGGTCCAGCCATGCTGAAGCAAAATCACCTCCAGCAAACAATGCTCAGAGGTTGGGGAGTCCTGCAGAGGCATCGCTGGAACTGTGGGATTTTTGTGATGTCCCAGTAATTCCTTGTTCCCTTTTGGACCCACATGCTCCTCAGGCCACAGACATCCCCGCTGCCCCTGTTCTGATGGAAAATCCAGGGCTGTTTTTGGTGCTCTGCCCGAGCTCTGGCACCTCCACTACTCCACAGATTTATGAGAGAGTTGTTTTCCCTTCAGCAATCAGTGGGAATCCTTGGGCAGGGACAGAAGTTGACATATGGCTTCATGGGAAGCAGTTCCAGAGGCAAGCAGGGCATAGAGTAAGGGCACAGTAACTATTCCTCACTGGAAAACTCAGTACAGGAACTTGAGGTGGCCTAAATTTGTGAGGTTCTTCTCTCTTGGTATCTTCAAGTTAGTGTGGGCTGATTGAGTCCTTGCTGTGTGAACCTGGAAGAGCTGGGAAAGAAGGAGTAACCATATCTCCCAAGCTTCTGGCACAGCAGGGTGTCAAATCAGCATATTATCCTGACCTGCATCCCCTGAGAAGCTCAGAGCTTTTTGTAGTGTCGGTAACGAGATTTAAAAGTGAGAGTTACTCACTGACTACCTTCCCATCAAAACCTTCATGCTTAGATGAGTTAAACACCTTTGGGTCGGCCTGCAGAAGGTTGTATTTCTGCCCCAGTCCTGCTGGAACACCTCTGAGGGGGTTTCTAGGAGAAGGGACTGAAATCACTCGAGGTTTTCAGAGTACTAAAGCTTTGGTTAATGGAATCTTCTTATCCCCATCTGCACAATGCAGACCCAAACCAGTATAAATAACAGCCAATATTTACTTGGAACTCCTCTGGGACTGCAATTTATCAGCCTTCAGCACTTTTATCTTCTAGCTCATATAAAGAAACAGTTTCTAGGTAATAGGAAAGTGAGGCATTGGGTTGGGGAAGGTGCAACATGAGACACCAGTTCAAAACAGCTCGGTCTGTGTACTTGGAAATGATTGATAATTGTTTGGTTTAGCTGTAATGTGATACTGAAAAACAGATTTGGAAAAGTCTCCTCACAATCTAATGATGCTGCTGTGATGAATGTTCCCTCAGTACATCTCTTTGGAGAAAGAATAATCCCCTGTTGTCCTGCTGGAACTGCCCTGTTTTACTCTAATCGAGGAAGACAAACAATCCCATGAGCTGTGATGTCAACAAGCCTCTTTGTAATAAGAAAAGTTTCAGAGTGCTTAGAATCCAAAAAGTAGGACACTGTTAATTTAATTGCTGGGAGATAAGTTTGATCAAAGCTGAAGAATGTGGACTGCATCCTCCAGTATAAGAAGCTTCATTTAGAAAATGGACTTAAAAACAAGCACATTTATTCATTCCTGGAGACTTGTGGTTATTAATATTTGATCCAAAGAATGCCTTATATTTAGGGCTCTTTCACTGTTTACATTTATTATCCAGTTTTCTCCTGCCATTTCTTTCTGGCTTCACTATTGCTAAGAAATAATGTAACCAAGATAATCACATTATCTGCCATCAGTGCTGCAATCTGCTTAACTGGAAAAGCCAAACACAATATTGCAGAGCTGCTGCTGACAGAGGATTTAACAAGAGCTGAGTCTCCTCAGAGCAACTCGCCCTCCTGACTTCCAAAGGAAATGTGCTAAAAACTGGGAAGTTCACTCCACTCCAGAGGGCTGGAATTTAACTTCTGCTCCCAGCCCCAAAGAGCCACACAGGCTGAGGAAACTAAAATCCATTTCTGTCTGTGTCCTGTGCTGAGAGAAACATGGAATTGTCATGTTTGGAGAAGACCTCTGAGATCATCGAGTCCAACCATCAGCCCAGCACCACCCTTTATCTTCTGCTGAGACCCAGTCCCATCACTCCCTGAGCACATCCTGGGACATTCTGAATTCATTATTACCCCCAAACCCCTCTAACCCCTCGGCGTGTCCCGTGCAGGGCCAGGAGTTGGACTCAATGATTCCTGTGGGTTCCTTCCAGCTCTGGATATTCCGGGATTCCACGATGTCCAACATGACTTCAGATGTAATCTATTACCTCTGAACTAGAGAAATCATTTAGTGGCACTGGAATTAGATTTCTCTGAGGGTTCCAACGTTATTGAACACTCCTTGCTGCCAATAAGGACATGACTAATGAGTCAGGGCAGAACTGCTGCTCCCACCCAGCTCTGCCACCTCATCAAACCCTGATTGTGCTGGGAAGGTTACAGGAAAATAGAGCCCAGTGCCTGCTTTTAGGAGTTCTAATAAAGAACCATATCTATATTACATATAGGTGTATATGATGTATATATATATATATAAAAGAATCATATATACATGTATATATGATTATTTTTATGTATACATATGATGTGTGTATATATACATAAAAGAATCATATATATGTGTATATATGATTCTTTTATATATGTTGTACATATATGATATATATAAAAGATTATATATTTATGAAATATATATTACATATATATATAAAATAATAATATGTACATATCTATAAAGACACTAAAGAAAACCAGTACCTTGACATTGTCCTTCCAACCTTATTCAATTCCTCACAATGTCTTGGAAAAAGATTTTATCTGGTTTGTTACAATCTATACCTCAAAACAGATTAAAAAATAGTTCCATTCACACGAATGCAGACTTTTCTTTACCTTTGTTTTAAATTTGTTTTTCTATAGAGACCATATGTCTTTAAAACCCCAACAAAGCCGAAGGGGAAATTCTCTGTCAGGAGGTAAAACACCATCAGCAAAGGCAGAGTTTCAGTGTAAGCATTGTAACAGTTTGGTCCACAAGTGGACTAGAATAGACAAACATAAATTCTGAAGCTGCCTGCACCAGCCTTGAAAAGCTGTAATTAAGGTAAAGAAAGTCCAGGGGAGTGATCTCTAAGGAAATAAAAATAACGAATGAAAGAAGAAGCCATTTCTCCGAGTACATTATTCCACAATAACTAACATTTTTTATCGCTGCATATATATCTCCAATTAGCTGTCTGCAGGCTGGGGGCTGAGCTAATTGATTCTGTTAGACTTGTGGAAATCCCAGCTAATTCCATGTGCTTTGGAAAAGCTGCTCTGGTGGAGCTGATGGCAGGGTCTGGTCAGACAGATGGGCTGCTTTGATCACCCTAAGCTGCTCATTTGTGAATGCACAGGAACTAAGACAAAGTGATACAAGTCTTTAGCTGCAAAAGAAGGAAAGTCAACTGTTCCCTATCTAACTGCATAGAAAAAAAAATCATTCTAATATGTATATCCATAATAACAAAGTGAAGGGTTAAGTTTGGGTTTGGACGTTTGCCCTTAAGCCAGCACACTTCTCTATCAGAGCTGACCTTTTTTAATTTTATTTTTATTTTATTCTATTTATTTTACTTTATTTATTTTATTTTATTTTATTTATTTTATTTTATTTTATTATTTTATTTTATTTTATTTATTTTACTTTATTTATTTTATTTTATTTTATTTTACTTTATTTTATTTTATTTTATTTTATTTTATTTTATTCTATTTATTTTACTTTATTTATTTTATTTTATTTTATTTATTTTATTTATTTTATTCTATTTATTTTACTTTATTTATTTTATTTATTTTATTTATTTTATTCTATTTATTTTACTTTATTTATTTTATTTTATTTTATTTTACTTTATTTTATTTTATTATTTTATTTTATTTTATTTTATTTTATTTTACTTTATTTTATTATACTTTACTTTATTTTATCTTTTAATTTTTATTTTACTTTACATAAGGTTTTTGCCATTCCACTGTTTATTCTACATAGCAAAGACTGAGAAGAATATAGAAGATGGTACAACATAAGAAAAATAAATATATATATATATATATATACTGGCAAAACTTAGCAGAAAATATCAGGAATATGCTTTCTCAAGTTCAATCAACAAAGTAAAATTGACCTTGTATTTGGCTGATACTGATGATTGATTACATTTCTTGGAATTCAGGAATTCCCTCTGTTTCTCCTGAGAAGGTGTGGTTTTGATGATTTCGAAGGGGACGATGCTTTGATGTGGTTTTTCTCGTCTTACAGAATTTTTAGATGCGATTTTGTATGAAGCATAGAATTGTAAGTGGGGGGAAAAAACCTCCTGGTACTTGTGCTTTCCTCCTCAGACTGTGGACTCCTGACAATGTGTAGCTTTAAAAGGAGCTGGACCAGGTTTTTCCGGGATAAAATCCCTTTTGAAGAACATGTTGAAGGCTTTTCCCCTCCAAGTATTCTTCTTCTCTCTAATTAGCTGGCAAAAGAAAACAAACGTGAAAACAGACAAAAAAATATGGTATAAAAATCCATCAAGCCCTCTGAGTTCAGGGCTCACAGATTCCTCTGCTGCCTTTGTTTTTTGCCAGAGATATCTCAAATTTCCAAAATAAAGGATGGTGCTTAAAGCTGGCTGGACTCAGTGGGGATTAAACCCTTCTCTAACAATTCTGGACGTGGTTTAAGGCAAAATTAAACATTCCACTGACAACCAAGTGGGCTGGAGGGGTGAGGGGAGATATCCAGCTTCCAGTTATTATGGATTTGGGGCTCAGAGGGATGACAAGGAGCAGGAAAGGAGCAGACACCAGGGCTTTATGAAACAGAAACTGGGCTCTTCTTTTCGTCCCAATTCTTTTTCTTACATTACTTTTGCTGTTCTTTCCTGGGAAGAGCCCTCCTTTTTGAACCCCCCTAACCAGCAGCAGAATTGATTTAGAACTAATTTACAGCACTGAGCTTTGCCATAAATGGAATTTTGGAGCCAGATTTAGTAATAGTAATTTGGGTTTATAAAGCTGCTCTTCAACATCTTGTTATCCAAGTGCCTTTTCAGGACATATATTCTTGCTGAGGATGATCTAGTTATGAAAACCTCTTTCTAATTTAGTAGGTTTTTTCCATTTTAAAGGGAAAAAGGCAGTTGCTCATGTTTATTTCAGGCAAATGTATTCCAGACGTGAAAAAAACCGTAGAGCTATGAAAGCAAAAATCTGACTGAGGGTTTGCTTTTGAAGAACTTGCATATGATATCAAAATAGACCCCCAAAAAATCTGCTGAGGGTTGTTTGGAAAATAAATAGAACAAAAGGTAGAAGCTACTTCCCAGGGAAGAGTTCAAGAGTGTTCCAGCTGGCAGGAAACCACACATTTATGGACTCACCACAGACTACACTTTTCCAGGACTATTTGCAGCTGGGAGTGGTTTGTCTGTTAAAAACCACGCAGGTCTCTTCTCATAAAGCTCAAAGGAGAGGTTCAGCAATAAGGAAGGATGTCAACATATCTTTTTTTTCTCCTGTTTTTTAACGGTTCAGAAACTGTTTAGTTTGACATTTTTGACTTTGTGGCATCCAGAGCTTTCAAAGCTCCAAAACTCAGGACTGCAAGCTCAGGGACGTGGATCCCTTGGACCAGGAGTCCAACGTGGCTTAGATAGGATGACAAATACATTCATGTAATGCCATAACACAATATTTTTCTTTTCTGTATAAGAAACAGCAAACCCCAAATGTTATCCGGCTTCCTAAAGCAGCCTCTGAAGGAGGTAACAGATTTCTGCTGTTCTCCTCCATGAGGAAATGGTCCTTTGACTGACAGAGTGCATTAAAAATTAACAGTCCTGTTGATTTGAGACCTGGTGCTTCAGATAAAGCTGGGATCCAAAACATGGGCCTCAGTGCATGTTTGCTGAGTATCACTCTGGTATCTTTGTTCCCCTTGTCAGAGTCTGTTGTACTTGGTCTTTCAATGAGAAAACTTCATGAATTATCTATAATTTTGACTTAGCCTGTAGAAAAAATAAAAAAGCACACCAACCTCCCCCCCCCCAAACCCAGCCTCTGTTTATTCCACAGGAATTCAAGTGTTGATCTGTCAAAGGACAGGATGCATTTGCTGAATGTTTAATACATTCACAAAATGCATATATGCACAATTTCCAGACCAAATACTGTATTTTTAATTAATTTATTTATTTTTTTTTAATATGTACTAAGTCAGCATTTTCCCAGCAAAGATCAAAACTGAACTGAGCATCCTCCCTAGGCCAGGGGATGTTTGTGATCTTTAGGAAAGATGATAGGATCCCTCGGGAAGAAGAGATGTTTTGCAGATACAAGATCCTTCTTAATCCAAGCTGATCGGTGGGATCTCAGTCCTTGGAGGTGTTCACAGCTCTCCAGGACAAGGATCCAACAGATCTGGGCCAGTTCTGGAATTGGCTCTGCCCAGAACAGGAGGTTGGATTGGACAGGTCCTTCTGAGGTCACTGCCAGCCCCATTTATTTTAGAATGATGTGGTTATTTTTTAGAAATTAGAAATGATCAGTTTTAGAAAGTAGAACACTACTTGTGAGCAATTTTAGGGTTTTTTTCCAAGTCCTCTTTTCACAGGTCTGTTGGAATTGATGGGCTGAATATTCTCTTGATAAAATCCGCCAACTTTATTATGTTTGTGGTAGAAAGCAGGAGCTGATTTATACCAGCTGATGATTTGACCTTTTTGTTTTTTAATACAAAGGTGCCCTTTCCCATTTGGGATGTGATCCTTACATTAAAAGTGGGCTGTTTTATTTATTCACTGTGCTGGTCAGATGACAGAATGTACCATGGCACCTGCCAAATAAGTGCCTACAGATCTGTTCCCTGGGGTTATTTTCCAATACATAAAAAATGCCCCAATTTTTACACAGTTATTAAAAATTTACTGCTTTTGGGAGAAATATCAGGTCATCATTATCCACTTCTGTCATTCAGATATCCACAAGGAGTTGTGTTATGTCATGTTCAGCCACAAACCCCAAATTACCTCTCTTCTCCAGCTCCCTCTGCTTAAGGTGTTTAACTGGGGCACTGCTGTACAAGAGAGAACAAGAGACAATTTCACACCAGGTTATTTAATCTATTCTTTTATTCTTTTCAGGGAATTATGCAAAATGAAGAGCAAACCTTACAGGCAGTGTGAAGTACAGAGAAGAAATTACACCCAACCCACCCAACTGCAATAACAGCTTGATCTTTTTCATCATTACAATTTTAGGGGTTGTTGGAAACTAAGATGTGAGGAACAGCTCCTGTCACATTTTAGAGCTCACCTGAGTTGTGGATATGAAGAAGCTCATTTTAGACATGCTTTGGATGGACCAGGCTTCTCTCAGGTTATAAATGTGTCCAAAAATCCTCCCTGGAAAGCTTCTCTGAGCTCCTCCCAAAGTCTGACTCGTTTTTTCCTGCTGGATTTATTCATCTCTCTGATGTGCTTGGTGAGTGTCCAACCTCACCATCACCCACAGCTGTGCCCTCGTTTCCACCCCCCCCAAACCCTCCATCTCCACTTTTTGGGAATGCAACATTCTGTTTCCATTACACAGGGCCATTAACACTGGAATTCTTTGTCAGTGCTTCCAGGAAGGAGATGATGGTAACACAGTCTCCTAAACACACACCTTGCAAAATACATGGTCATAAAACCAACATCAAGATACCCTTTTTCTCTTGGGCTTTTCAAAGACATTTCTTGTTGCTTAAAGCACCCAAAGCTGTCCCAAAATTAATATCTGGAACTGTTCTCAGTCACCTGTAGTGGCAGCTCATGAACCTTGAAAACATCAGGAAGAATTCAATTTTATTTCATTATTTTCCCATAACTCTTTTCCCACACTGTATATTTTGAGGCAAGGAAATTAAAATAATACAAAAGAGGAAAGCAAGACTTTTTGATCTTTATTTTTCTGGTTTCATGGAGAAGAAAACAGAAAGCCTTTCTCACCTTCAATTACTTAATTTATCTTTGCTTTTTACCTAAAAAGAGAGGTAAAGAGTGGAAGGGGCCTTAATCGACCTAGACAACAAGAGCAAATTTCTTATTCCTCTGTGAAAACTACCTATTAAAAACCAACATGCAAATTGGTTAATGACACTCTACCCTCAAAGCTGCCGTGTCCTCCTGCAAAAATCAATAGTCAGAAATAATTTATTGAAACTGTTTCGTCAAAATATTTCAACTACTCCACCCCCCTCTGGAATGCAGCAAGTTGTCATTTTACAGATGGAACTATTTAGTGGTCAGCTGGTCTGATGGAAGTTTAAAGGAAGAGTTTCCATTCTAGTCCCCGGCACAAATAATAAACAAATTGAATATTCTTTAGCAGAAACTGATAAAAACACACCCTTTTGTCACTTGCAAATGAATATGAAGTTGCATGTGTACAAACCAGAGAAAGTGATGTGCCTTTTCTTGGGTACAGGAACCACTGGCTTTGTTTTCCTCTTTGTTCTTCCCACAGAAAACCCCTTTTTGGGTTTGCATTTGGTGGCTGTTTCTGGGAACATCCCAGACCTGTGATTTGTACATCCCTCACTCCTAAGCAATTTTTAAGGAAGACCACAACTAGCAATATTAATATTAATTTCAACCTCACCTGATTTATAATTTCTCTCCAACTTCTGAACTATCTCCACAAGATTAAGTCAGATTGAAATAAGATGCACAAGGCATTAATAATGAGGAAGTGTCCTATGTTTCTTTTACTCTATAATATAACCTTCTTAAACTCAATTTATGTGATAATCTTTCTAATACATCTCAAAGAAAATAAGAAATAAAAACTCTAAAGCTAAATTGGAATTTTTACTGTTTTTAAAACCATGTTCTATTTTAAGCCTGTAGTTCTCTTAAAATCGATGGCTCAATATTTTTTTTTTCCATCTTGAACAGTTCTTAATTACAGTCAAAAAATGGAAATTAAATGTATTCTACATAAGCAATGCAAATAGAGGACAGATTTGGGAGTATATTTGGACTAGAATTAAATTTATGGTATTCTAAATAAATCACTCCAATTTATCTTTAATCGTTCTGAAGTGAAATATGAGGGCATGTAGAAGTTTTGTGCTCTCAGTTTGGATAGTTTACTTTTTATCATATCAGCCATCCTGAAGCAGCTGAGGGGAAACAGGAGGTGTGCCTAAACCAAAAGGCAAAATTTAATTTAGACCATGTTTCATCACAAAGTAATGATAATAATAATAATAATGATGATGATGATGATGATGAAAAATTTATAGCTACTGCTTGAGTTAACTTTTTTTGACATGGTTTGGAAAAGCAAAACATTTATACTGTGCTGGAATTGCAGTAACTCCTGAAAAAATTGGGATTGTGGAAGGCAAACAGACTCTGGGTGAATCCATATAGAGTTTATGACCTTATCAGTGAGGACATGGCCGAGATTCCATAACTTTTCCATGCCCTGGGTCTGATTCTCCTGTTGCTGCAGTAATGTGAGGCAAAACCAAAAGGAATCTCGTCGTAGCTGAACACATTCAGAGCTAAGAAACTAATCCCCTTACTCCAGAGAAACCAATATTGTTGCTAAAATTCAGGTGAGATTCGATGACCACCCACTAAACCCCCATGACTCTGTGAGGGGGAAGGTTTTTGTTCTGCACATGGAGATGTGACGAGATCTTTTTTAGGCAGATGAAGCTTTCAGCCCATCTTTAGCCATGCCAAGGAAATTCAGACAGCAGAACTCCACATTATGCCATCTGCACATGCTGCATGTGCTGCAGCACGACTGCTTAGGCTGCTTTGGGGGATGAGAAGGTCTGGAAAGCAAAATTCCAGCTGAAGAGCTCTCAGAGCTCACTGTTTTCCAGGATAAAAGGTGAAATTTTCTATCTGGCTGATAAATTAACCCTTTTCCCATTTTGGAGGCTCCATATGGCCTTACAGATTTGCAAATCTTGTCAGTAATGACAAAACTGAATATTCTCTGTCCTGTCCCTCAGACCACCGTCACATATGGGCTGCTTCAGAGGAGAAACAATGAATTATTTATTGGCGTATTTTTTAAGCTGCCATGTGTGTTTAAAGCTGTTGGAAAGTCTGAAATGGCATAAGTAGCTCTGCAGGAGATGGATTGGTAGGCAGAATGTAAGCAAAGCTGCCCAAATTATGTGATGAATACACTTTATTGCTAGCTACTGATTTATTGTATCATTTTCACCAGAACTGGCAGAAAATCCAGAGGGAAACTGGTTAGTGTGAATCATGATCTAGTCAAGAAAAGAAAAAGTCAAAGCCTCTCCTTCAATCCCAGTGTTCTGATAAATGTGTGGAGTGCAGAAGGACTGAAATTCTACCGGAGTATCTGGGTTTGCTTACCACAAAAACCCCCGAAACAGGCAAAAATTAAACAACAAAAAAATAAACCTAAGAAGGAAAGGAATGGATTTAGCAAAATATTCTGTCTTGTTCTGCAGAGCAGTAACCCAGGAGGGAGCAGCATCTCCTGAAAGCTGAGCTTTGGGAAGTGTTTGCTGGCTCCCAGGTTTGAGGACCAGGACATCCTGCAGGGCCACATGTCAGTAGCTCCCAACAATGCTAGAAATTAATATTTCATTGCTCATGAAGACAGCGAAGGACGTCGTGATACAACACTTTGAGTGCAAATGGTTGTGGAATCACAGAAGTACAGAATATCCTGAGCTGGGAGGGACCCACAGAGACCATCCATCCAACCCCTGGCCCTGCACAGACACCCCAACAACCCCACCCTGTCCCTGGGAGTGTTGTCCAAACAAAAGGGTGGAATCACAGAATTAGAGGATTATAATACACAAAGTCTTGTTACAAAGGCTAACCCCCTTTTATAAATGCAGCTTTCAGGGGGAGGTTTGCTGAACACACAGAGAGGAGAAAGTTTCTCTGCAGGTTCTTACTGAAGACAGCCCTTAGTACTCGTTTTTTCCTTGACAATGTCCAAGGTTTACTGCAGGATTTATTTTGTCTTATCCAGCTGAATATCAATAGTCACATTCCAACACTTTTTCCTGGAAGTGCTACGTGAACTTCCTTAATTTTACAGCTCAGAAGAGCAAATTGGTTTCATCCATTTGCAAGACACACAAAGCATTTTACACCCAGTTCCTAAAGGAGCTTTTTATCTTTTAGGTTCCAAGCTTTCATATGACCTTTCCTCAAACATGGGCAACTCCTGCTCTTTCTGAATTATTAAACTTGTAAAATAGGACATGTTCCATGAACAGGAAAATGCCAATTTGGGTTCGAGACCTGATTTAAAGAAAAAAAAAATCCCCTTTCACTGAGAATTTAGAACTTGGAAAACCAATTTTTATTTTTTTTTTGGTATTTATTGCTGCTGGCAGATGCTTCCAGAACTACCCACACTTTCTCCTTATCATAGGGTTGTTAACACTTTGTGAGCATTAAGAATGTTTTTAAATTCATTACCAAATATGTTAACTTTCCATTTTAATTTTCTTTAGTTGTCCCAAAATATTTAAATGAAGAAAGTATTGTAGATCCACGATTATAAACAATAACAAGAAGCTATGCAAGATAATTTCTTAGCCAATAACCACAGTATATCTGTGTTTACTCCTCATACAGCCATACAAACAGTGTATAGGGAAAATGTTCAAAAATAAAATACACCTGAAATCTCTACAAGTAAATTATGCTACTTTGATGAAAAGGAGTTGTGATTTATTTATGAATCTTTCATCTCTGCTTGGGAAAAGAGAGTCTTCATGACAAGAGATTCTGACTTGTTCCCCTGGACTCCAATTATTATTTTTAGAAGTGAGAGAAGTGGATACACAAATTATTCACACCTAAGGAGTTGAATACTTTGATTTTATGGTTTAATATATAAATCTATAAATATAAATAATATATAAAAATCTAAAATATATAAATAATATGTAAATACATATACATAGATATAATATATCTATATATGTAGATATAGATACAGCTATACATAGATAGATACATAAATCTATATAGAATGAAAAAGGTAGGTAATGTAGGTGATTAAGGTTTTCCTAATAAGTCAGCCAGGTAGGGGGGTGGTTTGTGATCTGTGCTGCTCTAAACTCTGTAAGAGTCTCAGTTTCCTATAATCAATTCCACTTTTATCCAGTGAATCACATCCAAGAAGAGCTACTTGGATACAGTGTTAGGAATAAGAAAGGGAGGGATTGGATGACACTTCTGCTTAAAAAACACAGCCACAGTTCAGTGCTTTTCTGCTGATATCTAATTATTTTCCACCAGTGAAGCATAAGCAGATCAAGTTTCATCTTCTCTGTGTGCTGAAAACGCCATGAACTGTCTGCAAAGCTCTAAAAAATTAATTTTCTCATTTATATGAAAGGCCAAAGTTCTCTTAACTACTTGTAGTGGTGTAACATCTCTGTAAACAATCTTTCCACGAGTACATAAAAATGAGGGTTCCCAGAGTGCCCTGGTGAATTAGCAGACAGGAATTTATTCCTACAGGCATTCAGAAATTGGAAATAGTTAGAAAAAAAGAAAGGACAGAAATCCTGCCACTTTGGCAGTAAAGGTTTGAACTAAAATGCTCTCTCCAGTTTGTTGTTTTCTGAGGTTGGAGTGAGGTGGGGGTCAGGGAACGAGTGACAGGGCAAAAGGAAACGGCCCCAAGTTGTGCCAGGGCAGGTTTAAATTGGCTGTTGGGGGGGAAACCCTTCATGGAAAGGGTTGCAAAGCTCTGGAAGAGACTTCCCAGGGCAGGGGTGGAATCACCACCCCTGGAAGTGTTGAAAACACGTGTGGATGTGGCACTTGGGGACAGGGGCTAGTGGTGCCCATGGGGGTGGATGGTTGGACTTGGTGATCCTAAAGGGCTTTTCCAACCCTGACAATTCCATGATTCCACGAGCAAGGGCTCACAGGGCCTCCCAGCTCTGCTTTGGGACTCCCAGGCACTGCTGACAAATGCTCATTATTCTTGGCAAGATCCCTGAATTATCTCCTTTTACAGCAGAAAAAGTTGCAAGCAAATCCCAGTTCTGCTCACATATTATTTGCTTATGATTATCTGGCTTTATTAAAGGAATTATCCTCCAAACTTCTCTCACCTACTAAATGAATCATTTAAATCTTGTGTTCTCCCCAACTGCTCCCATCATTGCAGAACCTGGCTGCCTCTACTTTATGTCTCTTTTGAAAGGCATCAACAGAGAATGGAACCTGAATCGTTTTAGGGGATGTTTACAGCAAAACAGCCCCCAAAAATCTGGAAAAAAAAAAAAAGCTAACAGATAAAAACAGAGATAAGCAAAAGAAGGAGCAGAGAAAAATAACACGTGTAAGGATCAAGTGCTGCTGAGGAAACAAGGAGCTTTTTTTCTGAGTTGTTTGTGCCTCCTTGCCTTTTGACCCATAAGTTCTATAGAATTAAGGAAACAGGCATTTTCACCACTTCTGTGGGGACAGAGGGATGTGGTATTTTACCAGAAGATGAAAGTAATTGAGAAGATCTGTTGAAAAAGAAAATAGGGCTTTCAATATCGAGGTCAGAAAACTAACTTTGCTGGCAAGAGCATAAATTCCAGCCTTTGATCTGCTCTCTGTGAGTGCAGTGACAAAGCAAACAGACACTGATGCAGCTCTTCAAGCATCAGAGTTTCTATGTCACTTCTGTGGGTTAAAATTCATTGACTGGCTAACCACCAAAACCTTTAAATAAACTAATAAATAAAATATGTCGTAAAAATAGAAATAATTGAATATAAAAGAGGGAAGGAGACACATGCTGTGTGTGAGGAAAAAAACCCACAATGTTCAAGATGGTTCAGGTTCCCCTGAATGAGAGATGAAGAGACATAAAAAAGAAATAAGCAGTAGGCAACAGCAAATGTGTTCTAGGAAATGCTATCATGAAACCCATGACTGTAGCAGTCACATATTGTGGGAGGCTGGGAAATTGTATTTGCAATTCTAAATGAACAAAATGCATATGAAGCAATATAGAAGCCTCTTCTTTTCATCATGTTAGGCACTGTGAAATGAAATGAGGGCAAAATAACCATCATTTGAAAAAGATTGAAATAAAATAAAACCTGAAGAAATAGGTGGTGGTGGGGGGGGGAAAGTGTTCCAGGAAGAAAGATGGCATTCAATCATAAAAAGCATTTAACAGTAAGAAAGGAAGATAAAATGCTCGTGAAATGCATAGAGAGAACTAAAAAGGAGAAGGAAATCTAAAGTATGTTTGTTATTTGATGGGTAAAATGTCCACATCTGCAAATATTAGGAATTTGTGCCTCAGATAAGCAGGTGACAGGAAATACAATTTTTAATGAGATTAGGTTTTTTAAGTGCCCCTCAGCCAGGGCCACCTCCACCACTTATGTCTGCCTTGCTCCACACATTTCCTCCTCTCTCAGGAGCCTGGGGTACATAAAACTATGTTTTAAAATCGATGGATCAAGGAAGTCATTGCTCTAGAACAACTTCTTGCTTTATCACAGCTCATGCCAGCACAGCTCTACAGGATGCCAATCAATAACTGGCAATGTGGACAATTGAAGGGGCTGTGCTTGCCCAGCCTGAAGAAGGGAAAGCTCAGGGCACTCTCAGACTTTCAAAGACCCACGAGATTGCACCAGATTTGCCATTTTCCACTATTATTTCCATGGAACTATTGAAAAACCTGTGATAGCCCAGATATATCGAAAGTCATGCGAACAGTTAGAACTCAGAAGCCATGTTTTCTAAAATAAATCAAGATAAACCAATCTAGGTATAAATTACATTTGATCCTTACATTATGAACGTGTTTAAAGTCATGTTGCAACAACTCGAGCCTCGAAACCTTGGATTTCATGCTCTCATTTCACAGCCTCTGAGGTGAGTCTCGTCCTGGAAATAGAACAGATTTCAGGAAATTAAAGGGAGCTTTTGCTGTTAATTTTTATCAGACAGCTGATAAGTTGAGAACAAAAAGAGAATTTTTTTTCTCTTTTCTTTTTCAGTTCCTGCAAGCCAACACTCCAACATTGTTTTGTCTGGGTGGTGGAGAGCAGAGGATGTGCCAGGCTGGATTTAGGGCTGGAGCTGAGATAAGCCTGTCCCCTCCAAATGAAATGTAAGCTTACAGCCCAATGCTTCACTGCAGCTGCAGATAAGATGGGTCATTCAGCTTTTTCCTCTCCCATGGTAATGCCCATTTTTCACTTTCACTGAAGGCCAGCCTGGCCATAATGTAACAATCTGGAAACACAGCGGCCGGGGGAGTTTGAGTTACTGCTGTGCAAGGGGGTGTAAATCCAGAGGTGGGAAGTGTTGATGGCTGTGCTTGAGGAGAGGCTCCTGCAGCTCCTGGAGAGAACTGGGAGCAGTTCAATAACTCAGGGATCAACACTTCCTCCGTTCCAGTTTACTTTTATTTAGTTTCGATTTTAATTCCTTTTAAGTTTCATTCGACATTCAGCCTTCCACACACATTAAAATGCCACTTCATCTCTTAGCACAATAACTTGGAAACAGCTACATATATAAACTACATATAAACTACATATAGACTGCTTTATATCTTTTTGTTTTCCTTTTTGCAGGGAGGGGGGAAAGAGAAAAGGAAAGGAGATAGAATTCACGTTGTCATAATGTTTATTTTCCAAACCTTGCAAATAAACTTTATGTTTTGAAACACAATGAAAATTCTGAATTCACGTATATTTACTGTTCAGGAACTGCATGTTCTTTTACTTAGATGATTCTACTCAACCTGTTAAAAATATTGAAGTATCCAAAGACTAATTTGATAACATTAATGCTTGTTTAAATTTCAGTCCTAATATCAAAACAGTGACACAAACTACTTTAAACATTTTCAGGTAAGTTAAGCATCAAAAACAATTAAACATCCCATCTTCACAGAGAAAGTTTTTTATCAAAATGACTTTTGGCTTGAAAAAGTGACCAAAGACCTATAGAATTCAAAAATACAGAATTAGAAAGGAGACATTTCAATAATAATAGTAATAACAATAATAGTCATAAACTCAGCACCCAAGAGACAAAACCAGAAGAATATAATACAAGAGCAGACAATATTTCTGTGATATAAGAAATCCAACTGGGTTTATGAAAGCTTATTAGATTTTCTAGTAAAATACAAAATATAACAACTCCTAGAAATATGAAAAAAAAAAATCTTTTCAAAGGTCTTTTTCTAAATTGATGTTGAGACATGGCTTTGAATTCTAGTCTTGGACTGAAAAGAGGTTAATGGAAGAACTGCTTTTGCACTCAAAGAGTCTTCTGGCTCCAGTGAGTCCCCACATTTCTCACCTGGTCCCAAATTCTCTGAACCACAACAGAAAAGAAATGGTTGTTACTGCAGAAAATAAGGAGAGGCCAAAAGACAATGAGGAAGATTTTGTTACTTTCTCTTTGTTTCACAACCCAGTTAGGAAAGCTGAGAAGACACCAGAATAACAACATGTGCTGTTGAACATAATAACTGAAATATCTGCACCTTTCCTCAGTTAATTGGGCTAATTCCTAAAACTTCATTTGATTAAACTTTTGTTTCAACAGTCGTTGCTGCATTGCAGCCACTGATCCAACCTTTGTTCCTGAACTGTTCTTTTCCTGACTCGACCTTTACAAATATGCAACATTTTGGCCATGCTTTCATTTTTAGTGGTGGCTACACCCTGGTGTGATATTTCAATTGAATATGACAGCTTTACTGTGTCTCCTTCTGCCCAGAAGTAGAGTTTATGGACACAGGACTAATAAAAATTGTATAATAAAGCAAAACCAAAACTGGGCAACTTTGTCAGTGAGATGTAGTAAATTGCTTAAGACAGCTCCTCTAAAAGACAAAACTGAACGGAGTAAGAAATTCTGTATTATGTATTCCTGGTGCTGTAATATTAATATTCTTTTTATTATCCCATACATATTCATGGCTGGAGCATCTTCAAGCACTTGCTGTTGCCACAGGTTGCAGCCTGTTACAGACATAGTGGGGAACTGAACAAAAGTCAGAGCACTGGTTTCAACAACCAGGAGTCAAAGGACACATCTCTCACATGGAGCTGCACTAGAGCCAGTTTCTTCTCTCTTATTCCAACAAGACAATCATGGACTCATAGAATGGCTTGGGTTGAAAGGGACCTTAAAGATCACCTTGTTCCAAGTCCTTTTGCATGGGCAGGGACACCTTCCACCAGCCCAGGTTGCTCCAAGCCCTGTCCAACCTGGCCTTGGACACTTCCAGGGATCCAGGGGCAGCCACAGCTTCTCTGGGCAACCTGGGCCAGGGCCTTACCACCATCACAGAGTAAAATTCTTTCCCAATATCCCATCTAACCCTGCCCTCTGGCAGTTTGAAGCCATTCCCCTTGTCCTGTCCCTCCATCCCTTGTCCCCAGTCTCTCTCCATCTTTCCTGTAGCCCCTTCAGGTCCTGCAAGGCCACAATCAGGTCACCCCAAAGCTTCTCCTCTCCAGGCTGAACAATCCCAACTGTCCCAGCCTTCCCTCCCAGCAGAGCTGCTCCATCCTCTGCTCATCTTGGTGCCTCCCCTGGACTCTCTCCAGCAGCTCCATGTCCTTGCTGTGCTGTTCCCCAGGGCTGGAGCAGCTCTGCAGGGTGTCCCACGGGATCTCCAGTGCCTGTTTCATGGAGCAGCTGAGGAGGTGATGCAGGTCAAAAAGAGAATTCTTTACTCCTGGGCCAGACCTGCAGCAAACAGGACTGACATGACTCGAGCACTCCGTGGAGTTCCCATCCTGTGGGACAGGATGGATTCATGAGGCTCCACGATGGGAATCAGAGAACTGAAATATCTCTACTCACCAACCACCCAGAGCTCCCCAAAATCCTCTGCTCTGCTTTTGTCTGAATTCTGCCTGAATAAAGGGAATTTCTTGTAGCAAACATGGACTCCCTAGAGTTTTATAATGTCCCATTCTTATACTCCAGGCACATTGTTTTCTTCCAAGTCTCACTAATTCTGAGCTAATTTACACAGACAGATGGAATTTGCTCCATCTTCTCAACCACCAAGTAAATCCCTTCACATTTCTGAGTCATTGCTGGGAGGTTCTCCTTGGTTATAAGAACAATCACAGAAAATTTGTCAGTTGTCTGTGCTGATTAAAATCGAGATGACATTTACAAGGAGAAACTTTAGGTCTCAGAAAATTTAATAAATGTGGTGATTATTAAGGTACCGATGCAATTTACCCAAATGAATGACTGAATGAAAGTAAAAATTGTGCTTAAAAGTTCATAATACTAATTTTAAAAATAAGTAAAAGTGGTAAAAACCACAGAAGTCACTTTAGATCCCTGTATTTATTAATAAAGAACAAGAACTCTTTTTGTAATATTAATTTTATCTTAATGTATATGATCACTTACTGCAAAATGATTTCAGAATTAAATAGCAATAATCTCTGGCTGTTAGTTGTTTTTGAACGTCTCTTTATTAGAGAATCAGTGATACTTTCTTAAATAATGGATAAAAACACAGAAAAAAAGTTCTATAATCTTCTAGATACTGAGTTAGGTGTTTTTATTGTATGTTTTATGTGTTTCTTTACAAACAGCTCAATGGTAATGGCCAAGTACAAGATTAAATGGAATTCCTAAGCTGATGAGAGACGTCATAATATTGGAAATGGGAAGTGTTCAGATCATCCACTGCTACACATTATGGGAAATATTTAGTGTTTTCCCCAAACTGAACGTTTTCATTTTTAATTTAAATCAAATTTATATTTGTTCTGTGGGCTGCACATTATCTTTCACCAAATATGAGACAGAAGTAAACTATTTGAAAATAAATGTGTTTTCACTGAATTTCAATTAAATCAAGAACAGCAGAGCCATTTTAGCTCTTGTTGCTAAGGAGACCCTCAATTTTTTGTTGATAGATGGTTATTAGGCCAATATCTTTTCATATTTTAATGCTCTAAACTACCCTAAACTTTGCTCAGGAATATTCTTCAGGACAAGTAGGCTTTTGGGGTGGAGAGAGGAAATTAGGGAATGCCTGATATCTGTGCACCAACCACGTGCTCCTGGGGATCCCAGGGTACGTCACCCTGTGCCAAAGTGGTTTGCAATGGCAGCAAAAGGAATACCAAAAAGGGAGATGCAGAATGAAAAGAATTTTAAAAATGTATTTCTTCATACAATTCTTTCCCTGAGCAGGATTTTTTTCCCTTTTAATAGTGAATATCTTAAAAAAACTAACAAAAGACTACGTGGACAGGTTAAAATCGGCACTGATGAACCCAAAACTCAGCTAAAACTCCAAACAGAAACACCTTACAACTGATGTAATTATGAGATGACACGTGAACAGGGCAAGGCCTGAATGTAGTGGGGAAAGCAGGATCAATAGAAATTGTCAGAATATTTAATATTTGCAATTACTGTTGTAATGGAAAGAGATCCAGCTACAGCTCCAGCTATGACTGGATTGAAGAGAGACAGTCTGCTGCCCTAAACGTGGAAAGGATCTTCCCTTCCCTTCCTGATTTTTATTGGAGGGAAAAGAGATTTGATCCAATGTAAATACTGCTTTACCATAGGCGAGAGAGTTAGGATTGTGTCAATGATGTATTATAATATTTATTTGTGTAATAATTTTAATATAATTCCCTTCCCCCCATATTGAGTCTTGTGTTGTGTCTGGAAAACCCCTCTCACACTGGGGTGAGTTGTGGGAGGGGGGTTTGGACTTGGGAATTGGGTTTTTGAGGGTCTCAAACCACCACAACTGTATTTACATTTCAGATGCATTTGTTAACCATTAAAGCTTTTTTTACCTGCATCAAACTTGTTCAGCTGTGGTTGCAGCAAACTGGAGGAGTAGCAGTTTTGTGTTGGGGATAGCACCTTGCTGCTCTGGGAAAAGGCACACTGACATCTCACCACTGAGGAAAAGGTCTTGGAAGTGTTCCTGCTCCTCAAGAAACGCTCGTGTGAAGTGAAACGTGGCCGTGTTTGCAAAGCCTCCGTGACAAATTCTGCCCAGGGGCTACATGTAAACTGCATTATTCACTCCCACCCCTCAGCAACCCATCCAGGCTGTCATTACTCAGCTCTCTTGCCTTTGGGGCTTATGTTAAAATTATTTTGTGTCAAAGCATTTCAATTAAGGGAATGAAGAACAGGTAAATCTCTCCCTGAGCAATGGATTTTGCATAACATCGCTGCTTCGTTCTTCACCTGCAGAGTTTTCTCTCTGCAACTTAGGCTGGAAACTAAATTGAACACCTATTGACAGCCACAGACTTGATCTAGGAATTCATCAGTAAATGAGAATTACAAGTCTGATAGATCCAGAAAGGACCCCCTGGCTTTCCAAACTCCTCCTCAGAGAACAGTCTGGATGCAGCTGGATCCAGTCCCAGTCCCAGGCCTGGTCAGTGGTTTCTGTCTAAAGGATCGTGCAGGTGGAATTGAGACTTTACACAACTTTGCCCCACAGGATTAAGGATGGCAAATTAAACACATTGATATAAATAAAAGAAATGATTTATTTAAATTCATGGTGATGATGATAGTGATTAGACCAAAAGATCTTAATCAGAATTATTTACTATACATCACAGGTAGCTCTAACTAGGAGCACAGTGCACTGGTTATTGCAGCAAGGATATTAAAGCAAGCAGAATAATTATTAAGTAGAGACTGATGTTACTCACCCAAACCAACAACTATGGGCAAATCTGTCTCTCTCAGCCTCCAGGAGTGACCCTGAGGGGTGTCCCCACTGCAGGAGGAATCTCCCCACGCTCCCAAAGGGGGTGTCAGAAGATCCCCTTCCCAAAGCAGGGCTGTGCTGTTCCAGCCCCCAGAGCCTGAGGTCAGTCAGGCAGCTTTGGAGCAGGGACAGCACTGTCCCCTTGGGTTCCTCTGGCAGGAGCTCAGGGAACGTTGTTCATCCAGGGGGATGGACTTTGGGCTGGGTGAGTCAGGGGGGCTCAGCTCCCTTCAACCCCAAAAGCAGCAGGACCCTCCTTCCCATCCCACAAGCAGGGAATGCTGGAGCTGTTTTCCCCCATTCAGGCAGAACATCCTGGTACAGCAGCTCTTAAACCAGCATTAGACAGTTCTAATTGTTCTTTTAATTGCATCAGGGAGCAAAGGTGTTACCAGAGGAGAGGATGAAACGAGGACACAATTCCAGCTCTGAGGCAAAAAAGAGATAAGGATTTTGTACAAGACACACCATCAATGGTGGATCTGGGAATAGCCTTTCTGTTCTTCCCCCAGCTCCATTTCTTTGTTGAATTTCTGTGGAAGCATTTTTCTTTTCACAGCATAATGATGGAGTAGCATCCCTTTGCTGGGAGGAAGGGATTTTGGTTGCCAAGTGTTGGCAGCCAAGGCGTAATTTAAAAGCTTTAACAGCAGCAACACGGAACAAACACAGTATCTCCTGTACCGACAGTTTTTATACTTTTTAGGAATATTTTTGAACACTTCCAAGGTGGTGTTCACACCCAGGGCAGTGGTGGAGTCCCCATCCCTGGAAGAGTTCAAAAACCCTGTGTCTGTGGCTCTTGGGAACATGGTTCAGTGCTGAGCTGATGGTTGCACTTGGAGGGCTTTTCCAACCTTAACCTTCCCATGACTTTGTAATTCCAAGGTGACAGAAACTAGCCTTTTGCATCCATTTTTATTTTAGTTACACTGATAAAAATTATTAATGTTAATCATGAATTCAGCAAAATAACTTCAGATGTAATGTACAATTAGAAAGACCACTGCTGGTTTTTTTAAGATATTCTCATATTCAAGTCTATGCTTGTGCTTATTTATAGACATTTATATGGAACAACTGCACAGCACAGTTCCTACTTTTTTTCATAAATCTGTGCCACCTCAAGAGAGTAGCACTGCAGGAGTCTAATTCTTTTACAGGAGCACCACGTGAGCTGAATCAAAACCCAATTAAAATCCAGAAGAGAATGAATTCATGAGGAACATCACCTCATCAGATCTTCAGATCCCTGTTCTGGAATCCCTGAGCACCCAGAACCTCCTTGAAACACCTCTTTCCCAGTGAAGGAATGCAATTCCTGCCACAGGGAATGTGCCTGTCAGGCAGGGAGTGTTTCCCAGCTCCACTCAGGGGACGTGTTTCTTAAACACTTGGGATTTACTACCTAAAGTGCTTCCCAAAAATCTCATTTTCTTTCCTCCTTTTTGAAGATAAGCAAAGGAAATTCCCTAAAGAAATCTCCAGAGAAGGTCTAGATTACATGTTAGGGGAAAAAATTCACTGAAAGGCTTGGAAAGCATTGGAAGGGGCTGCCCAGGGCAGTGCTGGAGTCCCCATCCCTGGAAGTGTTCAAAAAACATGTGGATGTGACACTTGAGGACATGGTTTGGGGGTGACCATGGTGGTGCTGGGCTGATTGATTGGAACTGATGATCTCAAAGGCCTTTTCCAGCCTTAACAATTCTGTGGTTCTACAATCTGTTACCTCAGAAGTTTTTCACCTCCACATCTTTCGACTTGATCAATCAAATCCTGGTGCAAAATTACAGTGCTTTGATCTTTGGAGTGAAAATCACTGGTCAGGGAATGCTGACAATGTCAACAGGTACACAATGGGAAAAAAATAAACCCCCTTTTCCCCTCTCTAGTCCTGGGCCTTCCAAGTTTTTTCCCAGGTTAGTATCTGGGATGTGTACCTTGTGCTCTGCTGCAGAGATGCAATCAGAATTCCTGACCAAAGGCAAAGGAGAACCCCCTTTGCTAAAATGATGAATATTTTAGCAATTCTGATAAGAAAAGGAACAAGTTATTCACAGAAGTCTGAACAAAGAGGAGCTGCAAAGCCCGGATTGGTGCAAGTCATTTAAACAGAGAAATAATTTATTACTTGAGGGGACAAATGTAAAAGCAACAGGGTGTGAAATGCTCACTGCCATGTTCATCCAGTGTTCTGCTCTTCCAGGCCTGTCAGGGAACAACCAGGACTAATGATTTAACTCAAGACTAAAATACTTTCCCTTGCAAAGTGCCACGAGGAGGCTGCCCTGCGTGACCTGGCAAGAATGAGATTTTTCACTGCCCCCATGAAGTGTGTCACCAGACCAAATTTAATACATTAATTTCAATTACATGGTAATTTTATATAAGATACAGTGCAGTTACTTTGTGGAAGGATTGTTTTTTGGTTTGGTTCTTTTTTTTTTTTTAAAATTAACTTAAATTCCCAGAACTGGAATTATATTTCTTTGACATATGCCTTTCATTTGGATTTGGTATTTTCATTTTTGAAATAACTGTTAGAATCGAGGTTACACGACCAAGATTTCAATTCTATTTTATTTATTCCCAGTAATAGAATTGCTTTCTGGTCAAAGAGTATAATTGCAGAGTAACTACTCTGAAATTTCTATTTGCAGGTTACAGAGCTGAAGGGAATGTTTTCACTGCTTACACAATTTTGGGTGGTGACAATAAGAGGCAAAAGAAGAAAAGTAATTTAAAACTGAGTAAATAAGAGATTATTTCCACCCCCACGTGCTCTACTGGTTCTTAAAGAATGAATGAACAGAATGTTCATTTGATCAAAAGTCTGTTGGAATTAATGTAATATAAGAACCTACAGATTTATAAGCAAAAAGGAAGAGAAGGAAGGCACTAAATGGCAGTGCCTGCCTTGGAATGGATTGGAAAATATTCCTCAGAGCAATTAAACTGTTGTGCATCCACTGGTTCTTGACACACAAAAATAGTTCGATGCTAAAAACATCAAATCCCAGAATTGTTAACTCCCTGTGGCTTCCTGTGACATTAAGAGTTCATCTGACCTGAGGTTGGCCATTGGTTTTATCAGAAGTGACCCAGGACAGAATTTTGTCCCCAGAATCACAGCTGGTCTGTTTTGTTAAAGAGCCCAAATGGAGCTCAGGTCACTGGTTAAACCTGGGCCAAACAAGAGCAGCTGAAGTGGAAATCTGGAGTAAAGTCTGAGCTGCTTTGTCTGGATCCATACCAAGATATCCCTGGAACTGCAGTGTTCTGTTCTAAAACGAGTTTTATTCCGTGGCTGAGCCAAAAGGCACCAAGATTGGCTATTTTGCAATTTGCAATGAGCATAGAAGAGGTATCATTTCATTTTTCTATGAAAAAAAAAAAGGTTTTATTAGTACCAAAATGCCTCTTTTCATTGTACAGATCCCGTCAAAGTGGAAGCTGTGCCTGGAGCCTTCATCCCTGTTTGCTCCTTGAGTGATAGAACACGTTTCAGGAATGTTATTAAGAAGTCTTCCTCCAAAAGTGTCACATCTGTCACATCTGTCTGACCTGTCTTTTCCTCTCTAGTTGGCTGTCATCTGCTTTTTGAAGTGTCAGCTCATGAGGCAGCTGCTTCCACGGGCTGATTTTCACACTGGAATGAGCAATGTGTATCTAGATTTTATTTTTTTTTTCAATAAAATAAATTTTAATATCTTTTCTTTCTCCCCTTCATTTAAATAGTTATTCAGGTCACTGAAGATTTTCTGAAAACCAGGAGCCACTACATATATATATATATGTATAGAAATTAGCACATAAAGAGGCACAATTTCCCAGTGTGGATCAGCAGAATTTCAGAATTCACTGGGAGAAGAAAAACTGTAGTAGGAAGGAAGAGGAGGAACGAGGAGCATAGTAAGGGTTGCCTGCAGTTATTTTTACATTATTTTCCAGTATGTTTTCTTGCAGACAATGTAATATAATAAGGTATTTAAACAATATTGTTGTCTTCCTTAAGAGCCCCCTTGGTTTCAGTTATTCATTATTACTCCTGTCTTTTCCTGCCATGTCATAAATCATGTTTTCTGCCTGCAAGCCAAGCATTCCATACAGAGCTGGCTGAGAGCTGCTTGGAGCCCTTTTGGGCACACTTTGCAGTTGGATTTCACTGCTTCTGGCTTTGTTACCAACACTGAACCCAAAATCTCTGACTCCCAGAACACCCTGAGCTGGGAGGGACCCACGAGGGTCACCCAGTGAACACAGTGTGGGGGTCCAAACCCCAGCTTTGGTGTTGTCAACACATACATTGTGCTTGTAGGTGCTGAAATATCTGTGTGAAGGCATCATCTGTAAAAGCTGATAATAAAATTCCCCTTTAAATTTGAGTGGAAAGTCTCTTAACACCGTGAGACTTCACCTGTTGGTGCTCTTAGTTAGTCACAGATCATAAATCACTGCAGGATCACTGACA
Organism: Pseudopipra pipra; assembly: GCF_036250125.1. Lineage (NCBI taxonomy): Eukaryota > Metazoa > Chordata > Aves > Passeriformes > Pipridae > Pseudopipra > Pseudopipra pipra. The sequence continues at coordinate 537,732 of NC_087557.1, forward strand.
GGCTCCATCACTAACATGCTGTACCTTGTTCTGGGGCTTAATTACATCAGCATCCAATGGCAACACCTCTGAAAGGGCTTTGTCAGCATTTTTCCTTTTTTTCCAAGGTGGACGAAAACTTAATATGTCAGTAATTCCAAACTTGTATCTGCTCCACCAGACACAAGAGTTGTCAGCCAGGATTTGGTTTTACTTACCCAGAATATGTTCTAGCTTTACTTATTTATTTTTTTTCCAGCAGGGCTTGAGAATCACACAGCAGCTTGTGGGAGTTTGGAAAAGTTCTTAGAAAAAACCTGCTCGGTATTTTTTCCCTTATTTCTAATTATAGGCGAGATAGATGGCTGCTGAATAAGGAAGTGTTAAATATATATTCAGTGTACGTACAGAAGTGCTCTAGGGTGGGAAAGAAAAAGTTATCAAAAATAATTACCTGCTAGCTCTGCCTCCTGGGAGCAGTGTAAGGGAAATACCATTGTGATTTTTTAGAGAAATTTGAGACAGTGGTGAGAAACCCAGGAGTCTTCCCAGCCACATGCATTGATACAGCCCAAACTTCTTCAACGTTTGCACCTCAAGCTGTTATTCATTTTGGATTTCTCCCCTGGTAATTTTTTTTCTGACATGTTGAGGAATTTATATTAATAGGATACGTACTGTAGGTGGTTCTTGTTCTAGAAATTAGTATTTAAATTTTCACTGTGATTAAAAACTTCAACTATTTCCAGGCTGGTTCAGTTTTTTTTTCCAAGTGTGACGATAGCTGCGGAAGAGAGGATGGATTAAATCAGGTAGCAGAGATTACTTCATTGCTAAAAATCAAATTAATCAAGGAGACTCATGATTTGACAGGTGGAAACAGCGCTGCTGCTGGTGAATAGTAATTGCTGTGTGGTGATAGTCCAGGGAAAGTGTCACTTATGGCATCAGGAGTAATAAAAGGAATCATATGTTGGACATTTTGCTGCCATTTCATTCTGCAGCACCAAAGTCAATGAAAAGCATTGATGTAGTTAGCTCTTGGCTCGGGATAACATCCATCTGGAGCACTCTGGCTAACTCTGTTTTGTACCTGGGATATGCTCCAAATTCAATTGAGCCAGAAAGACTTCTCAGCACATTTGGAAGAACTGCTTCTGCCACCTTCCTCCACGAATTTGCCCTGTGTGCATCTCTGCACAGCTTTTCTTTCTGTGTATTTTGGGCTGTCAATATATTTTCTTTCCTCACAATTGTCACACCATAGTAATGAAAATATTTCTGATTTTTTTTTTGGTGTGTTGTATCTATTTCTTGTGAGAGCTCTGCTGCTCTTTGTCTCACTGAATTCTTCCCAAGCTTTAATGTTGAATCACCTTTCTCGGTCCTCTTCTCACCATATATTTAGTATAAATTGGCAGAAATTAAAAGCTTGAGAGCTTATTGTGCAAACAGGCATTGCAGCACCTCAGTGCCTGTCCCTTGATGCTCAGGGTGCCAGAATTTCCCAAATTCCCTCCAAATGCTGCCTAAGGCAGCCTCCAGGTTGAGCAGTGTCCAGAGCCAGGCAGGGACAAACAACGTGTTGGGGGAAAGTCTCAGGTTCCTCCTTTCCTGGACCATTTTTCTTTGGATGAGCCCTGTTGAGGAGGCTGGAAGCAGATTTTCCAGAGCCACTAGAAGCCAACAATAGGTGTGAGAGCCATACTAACTCCTCGGGATGCAGAGACTGTGAACAAATGCAGGTTGTCTCTGGCTGCTGTGCCAATACCCACCCCAACCCAGAGCTCAGACACCCCTGGATTCCCCAGTCTCTCCTGAAGAGAAAGCAGAGGTGCATTTGATGGCAAACTCGTGCAAACACTATTCATCACTTCTGAACTGTTCTCTAGAATTAACTCCTCTCCCACATCCACAAAGGGCAGGGTTAACAACACATTTTTACTCACCTCTTCACCACTGAGGTGCTAATTGTGAGATGAGTGCTCAGACTCTTCATAACATGCAGTTATTCCTCCTGGTGATATTTCCAATCCAGTCAAGGGACACCCAAGGTCAGTTTTACTCCAAATCTAATAAAATCCATCCCCAAGGCCTGCAGGTACCAATTTTCACCTCTCTCCAGCAGACAGCAGAGGTGATTTGCATCCACCCTAATAAGCTGGTCAAGGACCAGAAATAAACCCAAACCCCATCCCATTTTAAACTTCATTTTCTGATAAAGGACACAGGAGTTGCCTTCACAGTTCTGTGAACAACTCTTGTTTCTTGCTGGTGTGTGGAATCACTCCTTTCCTCCAACAGTAATTCCATTAGGGCAAAATATCACAGAATCCTACAATGGGTTGGTTTGGAAGGGACCTTAAAGATCAAGAGTCTTTGGAGTGGAAACCATGAGTCAGGATCTGCCTTGACTGTCCTTTTCCTATTTGTTTGTTTGTTTGTTTGTTTGTTTGTTTGTTTTTGGGGTTTGTTTTTGTTTGTTTGTTTGTTTTGTTTTGTTTTGTTTTGTTTTGTTTTTTTTCTGGCCCAGCTTTCTTTCAGGGATGTTTGGTAAGCAAAAGAAAAAAAAATACTTTCCCCCATGTAACATATCTTTTCCATGCAGATGTGGCCTCAAAGATCCCAATTCTGCTCCAAGTCATACACTGTAAACTGGCAGCACTCTGGTGAACCGATGTGTTGATTCCAACTTCCTGCTGCAGCTTCCAAAGGCAGAATTCAGGGAAAGGATTCACTTTTTAAAATATTAAATATTTCCTTTAATATTTCCTCTCAAATGAGTAGCCATGTGACTTGATAATCCAGTTTAGTGGGTCAGTCAAATGTTGGACTTGATGATCTCAGAGGTCTTTCCCAACCTTAATCATTCTGTGATTCAATGATTTTAACCTCTCTTGGTTTCACAAGTATTAATTTCATATGTTAATATAAGGAAAGGTAAAGCAGCTTTCCAAAAAAATGAAACTGTGACAAAGATTTCAGCTACCCTGCTCTAACCAGGCTTCCTGCAGTTTTCCTCCCTGGCAGTAATCAGCCTCCTGAGGAGGTCTGGGAAACTTTGGCAACACATTGAGAGCCCAAGTGAATCCAAACCTGGATAAATCACGAGGGATCTCATTGCAAGGCTTGTTACTACTGGACCAAACACGTCCAAGCAACTGAAAAATCAAATCCTTGTGGGAAAAAAAAAACATCAGTGAAAATCCTAAAGAGAAGCTGCACAGGGCAGCACCAGGTTCTGCTGTCAGAATACCTTCTAGGCTTCATAAAAAAATTGCCTATTGCTTGTTTTCCAGAAAACTGGCACCTCACAAAAAGGGGCAAATTATATGATGGGAAAAAAAAGCAGTTAATGACTGGAATTGTGCCACAAAATCAGGTACAGGAAGCCAAGGAAAAGTCTCCCTAAATGAAGTTTATCTCATGGGAGGATATAGAACTGTAGATATTCTCACTTTGGTTCCTGATGCTGCTGTTCTGTTTCAAAGTTCTGATTCAGTTTTACCAGTTTCCCAAAACAAGGGCCAAAAACCCCAACTCCCATTTTGCTTCTCAGCAGCTCCTTCTGTGGCTTCTCCTCCAGATCCTTCACCATCCCCATGTCCCTCCTTTGGACATTCCAACAGCTCTAGCTGTTTCTGACGTTGTGGTGCCCCCAGGATGGGAGGGGAGGCCACCCCAGCTCAGACAGAGGGGACAATCCCCTCCCTCCCCTGGCTGGTGATGCCTGATGCCCCCCAGGACTGCTGTGAAGATCTGCCAAAAGAGCCATCAATTTATTTATACACTCTGTACTTCCTCCTACTTCTTTTAAAAACACCAATGCAGCTGCTTTGTTGGTACAAAGAGCCAAACCTTGGCCATGGGATGTTTATACAAAGGCAGTATTTCAGAGGAGCCCAGATTTCCAAGGGATGAGCCCTCCCCAGGTGAAGCCAGGTTTTCCAAAGGAATCAGATTCTCATTTAGGCACCTAGGGAGGGCTGAAGCCTTCTCACAGTAACCCTCAGCAGCAACCCCTGCATTTAATTAGGCAAATCTCCAAAGAGCTCTACAACCCGAACATGAGCTGATCTGATCAGGCAGGAGATCACAGCCCCCCTGGAATCAGGGAGGATTTGGCCACTCACTGCAAAGGAACCAGTTCCATAAAAGGATTGCATCCCTTTAACTGATTGGAGATGCTGAGCTTGTGGAATATTTCTGGCCTTGGTGCTTTTATCTGAAGATCCCCCCGAAGATTTATGAATTATTTCCATTATGATTCTTCATACTAGGAAATAAAAATCTGTAATAATCCTGTAAGTATTAGAGCTATGAAATCAACCCAGTTCTGCAGAACTGTGGCACAGCTGCATAAAATGGATTATGAATCTGTCTCAGAGCACAGGTTCTTAATCCTGTAGGAATCACTTCGAGGTGATTCTTCCGCTCTCCTCTACTCCTGTGAGTCTGTACCTGGAATTATGTGTCCAGGTCTGGGGCCCCAAACACAAGAAAGATGTTGACCTGCTGGAACAAGTCCAGAGGAGGTCACGGAGATGCTCCAGGGCCTGGAGCCCCTCTGCTCTGGAGCCAGGCTGGGAGAGCTGGGGGGGTTCCCCTGGAGAAGAGAAGGCTCCAGGGAGACCTGAGAGCCCCTTGCAGGGCCTGAAGGGGCTCCAGGAGAGCTGGAGAGGGACTGGGGACAAGGGATGGAGGGATAGGACACAGGGAATGGCTTCCCACTGCCAGAGGGCAGGGAGAGATGGGAGATTGGGAGGGAATTTTTCTCTGTGAGGGTGGGGAGGCCCTGGCACAGGTTGCCCAGAGGAGCTGTGGCTGCCCCTGGATCCCTGGAAGTGTCCAAGGCCAGGCTGGACGGGGCTTGGAGCAACCTGGGCTAGTGGAATGAGTGACAGGATGGGCTTTAAGGTCCCTTCCCACCCAAACCATTCTGGGATTCTATAATTCCATGATATATCTGATTTTCTTTCCTTGCAATAAGCCTTAGAGAAGCCTCCCTGAGCCCTGAACCTGATTAGCAGTCAGCCTCCCCACCCTCTGCCAACGTATTCAGTGAAGAAATAATCATTTCATGTGCCAGACAAGGAAGATGGTTCTGCAAAGCTGTTCTGTGGGCAGGAGCAGGGCTGGATCTGAGCCAGCAGCCTCAGCTCCTTATAACTGAGACTTATTTTAGCCACTCCAGCACAAACTCTACTTCAGCCCTGCTTCTAGAACTCTATTTAAATCTTCCACTTGGGTATTTTACATAAGGACTAAACTTCAGGCAAACTCAGCCCCGATGCCCAATTACAGAAGGAATCAATCACATGTCACCTCTGGAAAGGCACAGGAGGCCAGGACAGCACATTCCACAGCCCACTGAGCTGCTTCCAGCAGGACACAGCTCCAGCTTCACCAGGAATTCATGGGGAATTCCCCTCCTCCTGCCAAACCTCATTTGTGAATGCCAAGCATTCCCGCAGTCCTTGAAGTGCACCAGAACTTTATTTCATTATTTCATTAAGCAGCGTGTCATTAATTAGCAGGGGCACGTTTCTCCCGTACACATTTCACCCGAGGAAGGCAATAAATTGGGAATCTAACATTAAAGGATGCAAATGATGGGCTCTGTTATGGTTTGTCAGCGTTACAAGGTACACGGGGCCATTACACTGCCTGTTAACAATTCACAGTCATTTGCATCCCACTACAAACCCTCTGTTACAACCCAGGGCGACAGAATTCCCCGGGGAATAAGTGCAGGAGGAGAACATTTCTCCCCAAGTTGATGGCAAACCAGAGATGTCTCACGCAGCATCACCACTGAATGTAAAGTGAGTTTAAAACACAGTCAGTGCAGATAAGGCACCTTTTTTGAGCTCTGTAAACCACAAATGTTGTGTAGCACTGTGAAATCAGTATTTACATTAAAAAACTCCCATGAATATGTAAGGGAAAGGTGTCAGGAATCACTCAGCATTAAGAAATTACTTTCACCTGTGAGAAACCTTATCAGATGGGTGTGACAATCTTGTCAGATGGAAATCATTATTCAAATACAGATGTACAGCTTCTGGTTGCTGTCTCTGTTTCTGCCCAGCCTATTAGAATTTGCCAAGTGCAGCAGTAAGAGGCAGCTTTTATGTGTCCTTAATCCTATTTTTAGTTAAATGGTGGCACAAACTACAGGATTACTTTGCAGTCAGTGTGCTCCTGGTCTTACATTTTCCACAAAACCTTTCAGTTTATTCCCAGACAACAACAAGATTGAGAAACCCAGGTTATTCCCAGCAATTGAGGGACACGCAGTTATTGAGAACTATTGAGGTCACCACCACAAACTATATATCAAAGGGAAGAGCAAGGTCTTCCAATTTACCTCAGGGCACAAACATTTTGAGGCAAAATAGGGGTTTTTTTCTTTTCTTTCTCTTTTTTTTTTTTTCCTGGGTTATTTGGAAGTTCCTGAGGTTCATCATTTTGAAAAGCAGGGTGAGTTATGTGCACCAAGGACTTGATCAGTGCAATAGCAAGCAGAAAAGAAGGGAGATGAAGATGTTACTGGTTTATGTGTCACTACATCAACATATTGACAGACTTTTCAACGATGTGGATTTGCCTTGGTTTTCCAGAAGGAAATTAAGAAACAGGCAGAGCTGAAATCAGATGGCTGGGTCCTGATATACCTCATGTTATCCAGAGAGACAGAGCCATGAAAGATCTATAAACAAGTTTTGTCTTCTAGAGAACAAATGATTTGTCTTTGATGGGATGATGCTACAGCTTCGTCATGAGAGGCAGGGGAGGGACAGGACTGAGCTCTGCTCTGGGGGGAGCAGGGACAGCACCCAGGGAACAGCTGGAGCTGTGTCAGGGCAGGGTCAGGTTGGATCTCAGGCAAAGGTTCTTCCCCCAGAGGGTGGTTGGCACTACCCAGGCTCCCCAGGGCAGTGGGCACGGCCCCAAGGCTGCCAGAGCTCCAGGAGGGTTTGGATGATCTCTGGGGCACAGGGGGTGACTCTTGGGGCTGGGTCTGTGCAGGGCTGAGGGTTGGACTGGATGATCCTTGTGTGTCCCTTCCAGCTCAAGGCATTCTGTGATTCATTATTCCAACAATTAATGGAATAATTTCAGATCTGAGCAGTAAAACTGTACATTAGCATTTTGTAGCAACTACCTATAAATTGACTTTTAAGCTCCACTGAGCTTGCTGAAAGCAGTGGCAATGACTTAAGGAATTTGTTAAGTATGTTATGAATTTTCCTACTCTGGATGTGCACCTGTGCTTGGCTCCAAAACAGGAGAGGGGGGAGATCTCTCAGTGAGAAGTGCATGATCTGGGAACTGCAAGCAGTTTCCTCTTTTTAAGCTCCCTCCAGCCTGAAAAGTGATTGACTGCTTTACTTTATCACGGCTTATTAATATAATTTATTAATCCAGTAATTCAGTTCAAGCTGGCACTGGGTGTTGCCGAAAGGAAGACAAGAAAAAGAACATCATGATAAAATACAACCATCAAGCCATGGCAGCAAATGGGAGTGACAGGAGGGAAGTTCTCACTGCTGAGCTGTTCCCTGTCTCACACTGACAGGGTCACTGTGTCTTTAGGCCACTGAGGAGGAAGGAAGCAAAGGCTTTAAAAATATTAAACTCTGCTGCAGGACTGGGCTGCCTTGCCACCACGTCTGGGATAAAAATGCAAGAGTGAAATGACCAGGACAGAGACAGAAATGTCTGAATTTCATGGAATCATAGAATCCCAGAATGGTTTGGGTGGAAAGGAACTGAAGAGCCTCTAGTCCAACACCTTCCACCAGACCAGGTTGCTCAATCCCTTTGCATTCCTTCCTTTCTCCTCAGCCAGATGGTCTTTTTGCAAATAGAAAACAAAACTTGGAGTCACATGAAATATGATATTTCTCTATTGATTTTTGTATGGACCAGATATCAAAGAGGTACCTTTTTCCTTCTATGCAAAAAAAAAAAAAAAAAAAAAAAGCCCAGAGGCTTCAGTTGCCAAATCTGAAAACCTCAGAGAGCTGCAAAACTACAGCACAATTTCCCAGAAGTTCTGCAGAGTCTGGATACATCACCAAACATGATCCAGAGTAGCTGAAATGGCACTCAGGTTGTTTTTGCTGTTGGGTTGGAACAGACAATCATAAAACAAACCCAGAGTCCAGGTACTGCAACCACAGCCTTGCTGATGGTTTTGGACTCCAGGAAGAGCAGATCCCAAAACTCTGGAACTGCCTGATATTGGAATATCCCAGAACAAGGAATATTGTACCAAAATTGGTCTTTTTGGTGGATACTTCTAGTCCCTGCTGCAGAGCTTGAAATTCCCCAGGACTAACACAAACTCGAATTTCCCAGCTGTTTAGACACAGGGATCACATTTTATTTCTGAAATACCATTTTGTAGCATTTCCTCCAGGGAGTCCTCGTTGGAACTTTTGAGGTGTGAGAGGATTTTGTATTAAAAAAAAAATAAAAAATTAATGCAAACCAAAATGATGATCAAAAAACCCCATGAAGTTGCTTCCAAAATGTGATTCCCCTCCATTCAAGTCATTCAGTCCTTTATTTATTGTATTTACCAATGTCCATGGAAACAAAATGAGCTTGTGAACCAACATTCATAAAGATTTACCAGAAATTGTTGCCATTAATGGGGTAGGATTACTCCATCCCACGGCAGTCTAAGACTGGTTCACACTAATTTACCATCTATATGGTTATTTAGGCTTAAAAGAAGAAAACTATGGATTGAATTTTTTAAAAGTAAAATCTATATTTCTTTCCTCTACTATAACAAAGTTCTGCTAGTTAATCAATGGGATATTTAACAGTGATAGAGAGACTTATTGAATTCTGATATGACTGTAACAATGATAAATCCCTTATTGACAATAAATGGTAATTCTCCTGAAAAAAAAATAAAAATAAAGCAAACATTGAGCACACCCAGAACTTTCCATCTCTCGGACTGGAGAGATGGAAAGTTCTGGGTGTGCTCAGTGTTTCCACACTGCTGCTTTCTCCCCTCTCCTGGATCAGGTTTCAGGGTCAATGTATAAAACAGCTCTCGTGTGTCTCACAGAATCCACATCCAAGTATGGATTTCAATTAATAAATTTAATAAATAATTTGAAAGCTCTTAAATAAATAGATCAGTAAATCAGGCACTCTGCTGATAGCTCTTTCCACCAATAGTGTTGCCAATCTCCCTCTTCTCAAGTGTATTTTTCTGCTGTCAAAACAAATCATCTGGAGAAAATAACCCCGTTGGTTTGGGCAGAAAGGCAAGTCTGTAATAGCATAAATGACATATCTCTGGATTGCCTCTCGCCTCAGAAAATAGATCTGCAATAAAGCAAGTCTAATCCTGGAGAATTTATTTGTAGGAAATCCATCAGGTGTAATACCAGAAACCCTCCATCCACGTCACACATAAAGCAAGGCCTGGCTCAAGCACATGGAATCAAAGGCAAGTCTTCTTTTAATAAAAAATTCCTCTGGCTGAGGAGCCAGAAGGCAAAACCTCCAGCAGATTTCGACTTTGGAGTGGTGAAAAACTGTTTTCCTTTAATTGAAACAGATGAAGATTTTTGTTAAGCTTTTACAACCTTCAAAAAGCCTCCGTGGCTGTCACCAGTGTTATCTTTTGATCCAGAGCTTTGCAGGCATCATCTACGAGAATTTTGTCAACCAACACACTTCTCAAATGACTCTGACTGCCTTTGATATTGAAAACACACACTTGCACAGGAAAAGCAAGAAACAGGGCTTGTCATTGCCTTCTGTTTGCTTTGTTTGCCACGTGTGTTACCCCATGACTGCACCTGGAATAACTGAAAAGGATTCCTGGAGAGAAAATATTGTGTTTGTGTGACTATTTCTCTAGCATTAGTCCCAGTGATGGAATTGGGAAAAAAAAAATTTCAGTCCACAAATGGAAGAATTTCTGTTTTCCATTGGCTGTGTCTATTTATGGGAAGTCCCAAAAGTTTCTGTTAATTTTTATGTAGATGACCAGCACTAATATTTCACTAATTCAATTAAACAAGTGTGTTCCCAGAGGGAGAAGCTCTGTGACCATTTAGCCCTTTCAGAAACTATTTAGTCCTTTTGAGCAGTTTTAGTCCTGAATGAGAAGGTGGTGTTTGGCTGGGATAAAATCACAGGAGAAGGAATGTTTTATCAAATAATGCCCACCAAAGGGTAACATAACTTTCAAAGGAATGCAAGACAGCACATATATATATATATATATATACAGAGAGAGAGAGAGATACATATGTAAAACTCTATTACATTATGAAGAATAAGAAAATAATTTAAGTCTCAGTGTTCACATGAATAAGTTTGGGGGGTTTTGGTTGGTTGGTTGGTTTTCTTCTGTTTTGTTGAGCTGTTTAGTCTCTAGGCAGTGTTATACCACTGATATTTGCATCCATTCAGCAGCACCAGTTTAAAATCCAGTCCTGTTCTTTTTGGGCAAGTCTTCTATTCAGTAGCAGAGTGGAGATTGCTTTAACTTGGCTCTTCATATGCTAAAATTATTCAAGTAGCCCTTGAGATTCCTTAAGAGTAGTGCATTTGATTAAATCAGCCAACAACAATTAATTACTTCTAAGATCCTAAAATGCCTGAGATACCAGAACAAAGGAAGTTCTTGTGGTCAGTTCTTGTTGCTTTATGCTGAAAAGACCTTTTATTTTTCTTTCATGCATCATTATGAATTTCATTAAACAAAATATACTGAATACACTGACCTCTGTTTCAGTGAAAAATTTTTCCTAATGTCCAACTTGAACCTCCCTGAAACAACTTGAGGCCTAATAAAACATAGTTTTTGAAATCAGGCATTTTTTTTTTCTTTTCCTGAGATCATGCTAAATGAAATACAGCTTTTGAATTTTAAACTAAAAATGGGTTTTAAATTGAATTCAGAGTTGCAAAGCAGAGATAATAGAGAAACCTGAAAACCAAGACAAGAACATCCTACTATTTGTAGAAACTTGAGCATGAGAGTTCTTATCTCTGCTAAACAGGCTCAGCAGTGTCTTATTTCCTACAGTCCAACCTAAATTATGGAGAGTTGTTCTCACTAAAGGCTGTTCACTTCAAGTCGTGCCAAAAGCTTCTCTAAGCCCCAAATTCCATGAGGTTCTGCTGATGCTGTAGCTCCAAAGGATGAGCAAAACTTCTAAGTGCAAAGCTTGTCCTCTTTGACATATCTGGTCTTATCCCAGGACCACAATGCCAGTGGAAGCTCAAGAACATTTACTGATTAACAGGGAAATCAAAGAGATCACAGGCAAAGTGCTTTGAAAATGACCATTTATTGCTAAATATGTTCTGAACTTCAGCTGAGATGGAAGTTGGAAGCAAATCCTCGTTGCCAGATATCTTGACAGGGTTGGGAACATTCCATATGGAATTCTAGAAACACACAGTGATGAATACATCATTTTCCTCCCCCCTGCACTGGCATCTAAGTTCTGTTTCATGCTGGAGGCTTTATCCTCATGTTGTTTCCATAACAACATGAAATGAAGCCCAACTGAACTGGTTGTGTGAGGGTGTGGAAGGAGAGTGTTGCTCCTTTGAGGGTATCTGGTCAAGGGCCTTTTTCAAGGGAAATAAGAAAATCAGGAAGCCACAAACAGGAACACACAAGGATACAAACCTGACCGACAGAAAAGGGAGTTGTGGATGAGAAACACTTGGTGAGGGTGTCTGAGAGTGTTTGTTCCAGTGAGGTTGTCTCATCAGGGACCTGAGAAATTGAGAGGTCAAGGGAAGAAGAAGAAACCAGAAACAAAATATAGAGAGGCACAGCCCTGAGCAAACAGTGAGAAGAAGCGAAGGTACACACACACTGGAGGGAAATTATGGGCACTGCTTCCAGGAAGAGCAGCCTGGATCCTGGGGAGAAATCCTTCCCTGGGAGGGTGGGGAGGCCCTGGCACAGGTTGCCCAGAGAAGCTGTGGCTGCCCCTGGATCCCTGGAAGTGTCCAAGGCCAGCTTGGAGCAACCTGGGCTGGTGGAAGGTGTCCCTGCCCATGTGTGTCTATAAATGTGAAGGAAAAAAAAAAAAACAACCACCAAATAGTCTCTTCATTTTAAATCTGTATTAATGTCTGGGCAGTACATACAGCACAAATCCTATGTCTGGGATTCTGAACACTGAAGACATTTAGATGGAAGGGCAGCAGAAAAAGAAATGCACTTTTATTCTACTTTTCTCAAGCCTGTGCACTGATTAACTACGACCTCGTGAAATGTTGTCTTTCAAAAGCATTCAAAAGGTATTAAATGTAGAGGGAAGTCTACAAAAGGAACAGGAATATTAATCCTGTTAACAGGATGTTAATCCCTCCATGTGCTGAGGAAACACAATTACTACATTACAATAGAAATAATCACTGAAGGTTCCAACATAACTAAGGCAGCATTTGGTGATTATTTTTTTCCTGCAGAAAGCTGGAAGGCCCCAGTTGAATCCCAAGTGTTATCCATCTTAAGGCAAGAACATTACATGCAGGTACCCAGTGAGGCAATAAGATTTTGAAATGTCCTTCAGACATCCTTAATGGGAAGAGCTGATTTCTCTGTGAGACAGTTAAACCTCAGAACATTCAGCTCAGCACTTAAAGAACAGGAAGACACAATTACTCACTCCATCCAAAACATCTCACTTCCTTAGCATCTTATATAATGCAATCATGGAGAGAATACAGTTCTCATGGCATTTACTGCTGTGTTTGAAAATCTCCCCTCTCTTCATTTATTTCCCTGATCATTTATTTAGTTTTTCAATAGTATGAAAGATTAAGTCAATATACAATGGTGTTCCCTAGAACTTTACAATCTCACAGCCCACAACCCCATCCTGTGTGCACTTGAAAACTAGAATGTTGATATAAAAAACTCACTCTAAAAGCAGAAAAAGCTCTTTTCTCCTTCACTTACTTTTTCCTCTCCAATACTGTGTAGATAATACAGCAAATAATTGTGTACTCAGTTCAGGTCTTAGAGTCTACATCCTGAATGATTTAGTGCAAGCTTAGACTCACGTAAAATCCTGTTCAGAAGAAAGAATTTCTGATGTTTGAAGTCCTCTGCTCCTGATTTTTCAGGGGGCCAATATTTGGATAACTTCACATTGGTGCCCTGTTGGAAACAAAAGGACGTGGTGAACACAAAGGATGAAAATCAGCCTCAATCCACAACCAAAGTGAAAAAGGTCTTAAAAAGAAAAGGTCTTGACATTATTTCATTGTGCATAAAATATCTTGTTTATTGATCATAATCTATTTAATCCAGGACTCTTTGTTTTTCAGAGGCTTGGGACAGAAATTTGGAACAGGGATTCCATCCTAATTCCTTACTTCGAATGATTGTTACTCCCCAGCTCGTGACAGAACTGGACAACTCACAGCAGTGCCTTCCACTCACTAGCTGTAAAATCATATTAAATTAGTGTATTGGAATGTTTAATAAACAGGCATTTTTGCTGCCCAAGTGAGGAGAAGACAATAGTACCTTCCCTTTCAAAGAAAATCAAAGGAAATAAAAGTAATGACCAGGACACAAATTCTCCCCTCAGACACATCAGCAGAATAAGAACCAAAGAAAAATCAGGTTGACACAACAAGATATGGACAAGACAATGTGGGCAAGAATGAATTTCAGATAGAAATTAGGGGCAGGACTGCAGGAACCCATAAAGAACATCTGCAGGGTCTACACTCTGAAGTCTATGTGTAATAATTGATAGAACAAGACCATCAACATCAAATCTCTCTTTCCAAGCAAAGGTGCAGCTAATTCTGCTTTATATTTTGTTGAGTGTTTAGGAAACAGTAACAACTGGGAGGGTTTGAGGCTGGTGAGTGTTACAGCCCTAAGTAGTTTATGTTCTTATTAATCCACCCGACTGTTGAACACAATAAATCTGGGTCTTTTTTTTTGCAGGAGATAAAGCAGTCCTCTCTCTTCTGCCCATTCTGTAAATTCACCAATGAACACTGAAGAGCTGCAAATTGTTATTCCTTATCTGAAATGAAGCCAATTTCACCCCCTGTTACTTCCCTGTTGCTGCAGCAACAGAGGAAATAATGAGTGCTCAATACACTGTCCTTGTCTGGAGCTTGATTCTAGAGGCCAATACAGAACTTATCTGTCTTTCCTCTCCTGTAGCTGGCAATTAAACAATATATTTGATTTAAGATACTGTGTTTCTTTGGGAGATCAGTCCTAAGAGGTTGAACTTTGACTTAACATGCTGGTCTTTTCCATAGGTGTATTTCCAAACCCTTCATTTTAGTTACAGTTTGTGTAAATAAATTGTCTATCTTTGCAGCCCTGATTTATCTTCCTGTGAGTAATGTTTCCTGTACTCATCACAGTAATGTCTTTGAAAAAATTACCTTTTGAATTGAGAATTACAAGAAAAATAAAGGAACATATTTGACAGCCCAGCTGGGCCAACACTACAAAATATGCTCAGGAACACTTATTTGAAGGAAAATAATTTTAATGATAGTATATCTGACAGTCTTCCATGAGTTTTTAAAACCACCTGAGAATGAAAATATTTGTTTGGAAGAAGATTTATGGAAAATTCATGAAAATATTCATACTGATATTTATTGAGAGGAATGAGCAACCTGCTCTAGTGGAGGAGCCCACGGTGGGGGTTTGGAACAAGATGATCTTTGAGGTCCCTTCCAACCCAAACCAACCTATGATTGTATGAATTCACCTCAGGGAGATCATTTAAATGCATTTTTTGCAGTGTCACTCATCAACAAGCCTGAGTATCATAAGCAGAAACAGGGGAGCACCAAGGGAATCCACGATGCAGTTTTTGTTATCCCTGAAAGGATCAGTTCGAAAGCCTGGTCTGAAAATCTCTGCCCAGAAGGAGAGAAAGAAGTGCTGAGGCAGAGTCTGTGAACTGAAAAGTGCTCCTCAGGTTTGGTGAACCCCCTCATCCTGTGGGCACACAGCCTTCTTCTTGCAGGGCAAAGCAACCCTTTTGGCTGGGGAATTGAACTTTTACCTGGAAAAGGATTCCTGGTGAGAAACACGGTGTGATCCAGCACAGCCTGGGGAGTTCTCCCCTCCCAGTCACCACTGCCAGCTCCAGGCATTTCTATTAAACCAACAGAATTCATCTTTATGATTAGACTTCTTCTCTCAGAGCACACAGGTAAAGCTCATTAACTGTCCTTCCCAGGAACATTTCACCATCAGCTGGAAAAAGCAAGAACACGACCACAGAAAGGCTGAGGGATCTTTTCCACCGCACAAATATCCTCTGTGACAACAAACTGCTCTAATTCTTGCCGAGTAAATGAAGCCCCCTGAGGCCACCGGGGTTTGTGCAACCCACAGCTTGTGCCAACTAAAGAAGGGCTATGAAAATTCAGAGTGTGCCACTTCCAGAGGGCAGAGCAGAGCTGTGCTGTGGTGATGGAAAGCCTCCAGCACCTTGGCTGTTCTGCTTTGGGCAGCTGAGAGGCTGATGAAAGGAAATACACTCCCAGCTTTATGATTCTGACTGTATTGATACAGTGGCTGCAAAGACAGGACTAAGATCCCTTGTTTAGCAAAGGTCCCACTGACTGAGCTGTGGAAACCCTCTGATGTTTGCTGCAGGGCAGGACCTCTGACACCCAGCTCAGCCATTCCCACCCCCCTCAGCTGTGCCACAGCACTGGAAAACATTCCCTATATTGCTTATCAACCACCTGGAATAGGTTTTAACCAGCAGACAGTGCAGTTCCCAGCTTTTTAGCAAGGTAACATTTTCTGTGGTGGTTTCATAAAGCAGATCCAAGTGGATGTGCCCAAATGCCTGAAAGACTTTCAGGAATAACAGAGAGTCAAAAAAGAATTGCTCTTCTTTTGTGTTTTTTTAATGAACCTCAGGCATCTGAATTGAGTGATAAAAGTATTATGGAATTAGAATTACAAGATTTTCACTCATTTGCATCTGTATTGTTTTCAGCTGCATGTTTGCAAGTCACATTTGGGGAGCGCTGCCAAGGCTGCAATAGCCTGAGGAACATTTTTGGCTCGAGCTCAGTGTGTAAAAATCCGTGGAGCGTTTTTGGTTTTGTGTTCTAAATTGCCTCTTGCAAAATCCACTAATCCAGCAACTGAAGAAATGAAGGAATATTTGAAAAGCCATCAGCAAGTCTTACATGGCTATGTTATGACACATCATCCCATAACCTCTTCCACTGAAAATAAAGCGTTGGAATATAAAAGCAGAAATGTTTGATGCCCATTGTTCACTGTTAATTCTCATCATGTATCACAATTACATGAACACCTGTGCTAAAAACCTTTGTGCTGGTAATGCCTGACAGCTTGCAGGGTGTTCAATTCCACTCAAAATATCTAATTCCCTGCTATTCAAAATACTCTCAGGTTTTTTTTCCCTGTTCTTTTCAAGACTGATAACATTTTTTCTGCTTATATCTCAGGGCAAACACACAGATTTTCTGATGAAAGTTACACATATCAGACATTTGAACAGTTTAATTGGCACATCTATAAATAATTCAGCTGCTAAACTGGTTGAAGGGAAAAAAACCCCCTCAATTATCTTAATCCATTTCTACTTTTCACCCATATTTCACCACTATTACTCTCAGGAACAGCTTTATTGGATGTAGCTGCTTGAACTTTAAGATACTTTTGTCAGAGCTGGGTGATGTTCTCAAGGTGCCACCTCAGCAAACCTTGCCCAGCCTGGTGGGGGGTTCCCACAGCACAACCAGGTTACCTCGGGCTGCTCAGTGCTGCCTTCACAGAAACAAGCTCTGAGTTATCCCTGAGGGGTAAAACTCCTCCTGCACATTTCCAGGAGAGCAGAGCTCTATTATGGCTATAAATTCTATGATTCTGATTCTATTATGGCTATAAATTCTGTGATTCTGATTCTATTACAACTATATTTCCCATGGCTTGTGCATGATTTAGTTAACAGACCACAAGTTCTTATTTTCAAACTCTTTTCAAGCTGGAATGAAAGCAGGTAGTGCTGTCCACCCTTCATTTCAGTTTGTCCTTAGAAGAGGGTTTAGTACCTGTAACTGTTTTAAATACCTGTAATTGTTTTAAATTAGTCTTAGAATCTTTAGCAGTTGCTGAAATCCTTCAACAAGTGTTTCCTGTGTAGCACCCTATTGATTATAGGGGATTAAATGCTGAAAGGCACAGTAGTGAAAAAGAAATAATTGAATCAATTTGCATTCAGGTGATATCAGCATTTATAGCAAAATTTCTGTCAGGAGTTGGACTTTGATGGTTCTTGTGGGTCCCTTTCAGGATATTTTATGATTCTGTGATTCTATGTCTCTCAGGAAAAGAGACCTAAAAAGGAGGGAGTTCACACCCTCTTTACAGTGTAAATGAAGACACTGAATGAAAAATATCTTTTGTTTTCTGGTGTTTTTTTTTTCCTTGTAGGGCTCATTTCACTTGATCAAGGACTTCAGGGAAGATTTTCAAAAGACCTAGATGACCAAAAGCAAGTTATTTTGGCTGATTACTGAAATATTGATGCTTCTGAATATGTAACTTCCTTTTTTTTTTTTTTCATTTTAACTGACACTTTAATCAAGAAAAAATACCCTATAAACATAACGATATTTAGTCTTACCCTGAGTCCCAGAGAAAGCAGTTAGGTGGTATTAAAACATCTCATCACAGGGCATTTCATACTGTTACCATGAGCAGCAGCACTACAGGGAAATCAGCAAAAATAACTTCTAGGACTGATGAAAAAAAAAAAGGCAGATAAAAGTGTGTTCACTAATGAGATGAATGAATTAATTCAGGGTGTATAATCAATGAGGGGACACTTGCTCACTCCTCTCCCTGTCCCTTGCTGTTCTGTGATCTGGCAAACTCAGCACTTGGGGCAGTTTTGATTGATTTTTTGACACTCCTTGGATTTAATGGCCTGATTCTCATCATATACTGGATATGTTGAATTTATAGTCTTTTGTTTCTGTCAGATTGGTGTGGAGTTGTGTTCCTGCAGAGATACATTTTTTAAAGTTCTGTAATATCTCTCAACAAATTAAAAGTGGGCAGGTGAAAAATACTGGCTGAAGAGTTGGAGATCCTTCACAATAATGTGTAAAATGATGAGCCACAAATATAAAATACAACAGTCCGAGGTGAAACAATCAAACCTGCTCTCACAGAAAGAGAACTGGAGTTTGATAAAAGGAAAAAGAAAATGATCTAATCTCTTCAGGCTGATACAGCTGCAGGTTTTCCTCAGGCTTTACCTGGTTTTTAAATATTTATGTATTAACTACTAGGATTATGTCTCCCAATAAATGATTAAAACCCACCAACTTGCATTTGAATTCACTTCTTGACTTCAACCATCAGCTTGGCTGGCAAACATAGGCTAATTTAAGGATATGAACAATTGTATAAAGGGGTTTGTGATATGTTCACTGGAACTGTCTGGACAAGAAAACCAAATAGTGACAAGAAGCAGAGTCTATAGTATATCAATTTTTTTGCTTCAAATAAGCTTTCTTTTTTTTCCATAGATATTCATTTCTGCTCTTTGAATATTAGTCATCTTGTTAGGCTTTAGATAACAAGATATTTTAGAAATCCTGACCGCTGCACGAATAAAATCCAAAAATATCTTTTCATACAAAATATGTCCCACAGCACCTTAAAAATGGCTTTCCAGCTATGATGGAGACATTAGAATGAGCAAGAGAGGAACAGTTACAGCACATGTGTCCTCTCCCATCTTCATTTAGCTGCCCAGTGTTTGCTTTCCTCGGCACAGTTCTGCTTGAAGACCTAAACACAGGCTTGTATAAGTTCCTATTTACTGACCAAAGAAAACAGATGATAAGGTGCAGTAAAAGCAAATGCTAAATGCCTGTGGCAAAAGTCACAGTTCCTTTTTGTCAGTGATATCCCTCATGCACTGGCATCAAGAGTCCCTTTCAGATTTGTCTCATAAACCCTGGGTGAAACCTGCTGATAATACCTGATTTAGCACTGAAACTGTGAGAGAGGCTTAGTAAGAACTATAAAAAACCAGATTAGTTTTCACCTGCATGACAGAAACTTCTGTACAGAAAAGCCAACAAAACCAACCAACCAAACAACAAACCCCAAAAACAACAAGAAAAAAAAATCTAAACAAACCAGAACTAAATATATGACATTAAGGTCACAAAAGTTATTCCAAAGGGATTTTTTAAAATTCCCTCCCCCCCCCCCGAAATATAAATCTCTATTAATCCTTAATGACGTGTTACCTCTTCCACTAAGGGTTCAGTTAATTGGCAACATGATTTGCTGAATTCTGCTGGTGAGAAAAATTGAAAAAAACCCATCTTTCACCACCTGGGTGTGTCTCAGGAGCTGTGGAATTCTGGAGATTGCACAGAATACAGGCTTTTTGGTTGGTTGGTTGGTCTTTATTTTCCAGGGAAATATGATGTTGATGGGTGTTATGTCTGTAAATGTATCAAACAATAAGGAATAAGAAGATAAAATTTGAATATGACTCTCCTGACACTGCTTCTTCAGGGTTAAATAGAACAGGAGGTGTTTGGTGCTTCCTGGAATCCACAGGTTTGCTCGGGTTTTGTGCAGAGTTATTACATGGAAGTGAAGAGGGACAGAGAAAAGGAAAGCAATTTCCCTTCACTGATACACTTTAAGAACTTTGGATGACAAAATGATCTCCTAAAGATCTCTATACTCTAAATAAGATAGAGAAACATAATTCCATGTGGACACAGAGATATGTCTGAGGAGAAGTGTTTGAAAGATTCAGATCTAAGTGCCACCAGTTTTTGAAGGTCCTGAATGACCTTCAATCTCATTATTAGGCTCTGCATCATTTATTTAGCTACAGTGACATTCTACAATGTTCTGTATTTTGTTAGACTTTTCTGAGTGTTTCTCTACTTACTGTAGAATTTTACTGAAGGCAATTAATTGGAATCACCTTTTTCAACTGTGACAATAAATTAAGTGGACACTGCTGCATATATTTTCTCTTTCCCTAATTCTGCTAATCAGTAGAACTTTTGCAAAGCTGTTATATTCCAGAATTCAGTTTTTTTTTTCATAGTGTCAACTTAAGACAACAAAATAGTAGGTTTTTATGTGAGTAAGATGCTCATATAAATATTTTCAATAGAGCTGAAGAGACTGCCGAGATTTGAATGGAGTGTGTTGTTGTCAGAGCATAAATTAGATATATTCAAAGTCAGAGAATCACAGAATGAGTTGGAAGGGACCTTAAAGATCATCCCATGGGCAGGGACACCTTCCACCAGCCCAGGTTGCTCCAACCTGGCCTTGGACACTTCCAGGGATCCAGGGGCAGCCACAGCTTCTCTGGGCAGCCTGTGCCAGGGCCTCCCCACCCTCCCAGCCAGGAATTCCTTCTCAATATCCCATCTCACCCTGCCCTCTGGGAGGAATAATATCCACAACTTATTGTCCCTGTCAGTTTTGACTTTTCATGTGACCACAAACACCATTTTTAACAAGGAATGTTTTCCCACATCAGACTCAGGAAAGAGGGATTTGGGTGGGAGGGCAACCTGATCTTCTCCTCTGAGCATTTGCTCTGCATGTCCTGTAAGAATTCTTGTGTGGCATGAATTTTAATATTTCTGCAAGAGTACTGAAGAAAAGAAGGGGATTAGGAAGCTTTGGATTTGTAGTTATGCTGTGTGCTATGGAAGGGTGATGCAGGGGACATGTCCAGCACTGACATTCAATTATTCCCCAGCACCCTTGAAGGTCCATGTGATGTTCTCATAAAACATCAGTGCAGATCACAATTTGATCTTTTATGAATCCAAGTCCAGTTTTTACTATTCTCCATCTCCTGTGGTAACGACATCACATGTGCAGAGACAGAATTACAGGTACCTGTCTCTGGTTTCTTCATATTTTAAAAACATAGTTAATAATCAAGTATACTCAGCAATTTCATAGCACTATCAGCTCTATTACCTCCCATTAAAAATACCAGGCTGCAGCAGTGTCAGAGGTGACCTGTTCCCTGGGACAGGCAGGCCCTGGCCCTGGTGAGTGGAGCCATCTGGAAGTGCTCTGCCAAAGCAAATCCCACATTTTAAGATTCCTGCTACCAATTTGGTGTCTAGTTTCCCAAGGACAGCAAAAACTGACAGCTAAGCCCAGTCCAGGGGTGGGAGGGATCCCTGATGATGTGTCTGTCCAGTGTCAGAGCTCAAGCTTCAGCATCTTCACTCCTCAGAGGAAACCCAGTTCCCAGTTCTGGTATCACCAGGAATTGGAGGTATTGGGGTTACCATGAGACCAACCTGAGGGTAAAATCTGTGGAATTCAATGCCAGGATTAAATGTGCACATCTTAGATGTGAGATGAGGGAACTTAGTGTTTATTCTTAATCCTGTCCAGCAGGAGGGACAACCTTAGAAATTCAATTTGTGGCCTAAAATTGATACAAAAGAAGGAATTCAGAGCCACAGAATGGTTGAGGTTGGAAGGGAGCTGCAGAGTTCAGCTGGCCCTGCCCCTCTGTTCAGAGAAGGTCATTTAGAGACAGTGGCTGAGGAAATTTTTATGAATGAATAAAAAAAATCTCAAAAATGCCAGAAAAGGGTTTTCTACCCATTGCATTTTCATTGGTTTTCAGAAAATCAAGTAAAATTTGCTCAAATGAGAATATGATAAAATGGAGCAACTGATTGGGGTGAGATCTACTTTCACACTTGATTTCCCATCCCAGCCTGTGATCCCAGGGTACACATTAAGTTCTTTGGTTTCAAAATGCATTTTTACCATGAAAATCTAAAGAGGACATCAGACCTGAACACCTGTTGGCTTCAATTGAATCCTGAGGGAAAACCTGGTAAGTGACCTTTGATATTCCTATTGATTCCCAGCATCCCTTTCCCTCTGTCACCTTAATTTTCTGTCTGTCTTACATTAGGCCAAAACTTGGAATCTAGAAGGAAGAAAAATAAGTGTATTATTAGAAAGCTTCAGTACCTTCCAATTAAAACACCTTGACTCCCCTCTCCCTCAAAATATTTTTAAATAGTTAACAGTTTCAATTAGTTTGCTATGACACAAAATATACCTTTTGGTGTATTTTCTATAGAAATAGAAATAGGGAATCTCCTCATGTGTTATTGTTCATGGTGGATTTCCAACAAAATAAACACTGATATTGGAAAATTAAAAAAAAACAAACACAAAAATACACAAAACCCACAAACCCTCAAACTAAACCAAACCAAAAACAAAGAGAGAGAGTAGATGGTTTAAAGAGGTGCTCCAAGGCATACGTGAGGTAGGAGGAAAATCTGATAAGGAAAGAAGCCTTGTAGCTTTTGAATAACTTAAAAATCTGGTTAAACGTGACAAGTATGGCTGTTTTAAGAAAATGCCAATGGGAATTGGCTTGGGATAAATATGCTTTTCCAGCTGGTAATTTTTAAGGATCACGATAAATTAGTGCCCTTAATTTTCACAGAATCCCAGGATGTTTGTGTTAGAATTATAATGATAGTAAAGAAGAGTTTTATTGTTTCTGGCTGAGTAATTTATGATGTGTTCTGCTATCGAGAAGGTTGTATTTAATACTATCAGTCCTTAATTTGTGAAGCACAAAGGAGTTGTTAATCCCTCCCTATTTCCTCACTTTTGCCCATGGAATTCTTGTGCAACTTTGCATTGAATTGACTTGGTGAACTTTTCCAAGGCACTAATAATTCATCCAACAGAGGTTATGAATTATTGGCACTCTGAATTTGATTTCCTGATGGGAAATGTTAAATTTCATTTGAAAAGAAGCAGAATTCGTGAGGGAAGGACTAAATTTTCCATCGTGGAAACTCCCGTTGTTTTCATCTACTTCATTTATTATTTAAAGTGTTTGACCTCAAAGAAAGGACTGAGAATGCATCAGGTCAATCTTATTATTCAGATTTCAGAAATATAATGGCAAAAATCTCTTACTGGGAAGTGAGAAATGAAGGAGGGAAAGATTGGAGAGTAGAGCCTGGAATAGTGATTTCAGCTGAGACTCAACTGTGAATAACTAATCCCAGGATCAAGCCAGAAATAAAAATCGGGATATTCAGTAGAGTGAGAATAGACCACACAGTGACAGGAGTAATGATTCTCTGCTGCACATTTCCATTGTAATCAGGGATTCTCACATGGCTGAAAAAACAGCGAAGAAAATTCACAATTAACTGAAGATAGGCCAGAAAGGAATGCAAAAACCCCAACTACTGAGGGCAGGAAATATTAATAGCATGAATGGAAAGAGGATAACAGGAAAAAAATGAGCTCAAAAAGGGAAAATTCAATATAAGACAGATTATAATTAAAAGAATTGCACTGAGAAATAAAAAAGAATGATGGAATTTGCACTCTGTTGATGATTTGCTGGTTCTGTGGTACTCAGAAATGGGTTTTATGATAAGATCAAAAACTTCAGACAAGCAACAACTGACAAGACCAAAAAAAAAGGAAAATAATCCAAGCAACAGAGACAAGAACAGGAGTTCACATCCCGAGTACTTTGTAAGGAGCTGGAATAAGTTTCTTCATTTATAGATGGAGAATTCAATGAGGTCATTCCCAGCTAAAAACATCCATTGGCTTTTTTTACTTTATTGATTCCCCAGCTGAGCAGCCTAAAAACCTCAAAGTTTTTGCAAAAAAAAAAAAGGAAAATGAAAACCTGAAGTGGATGGATGAATTCTCACCAATCTGCCCTGTTTGCTTAGGGAAAATCTGGTGGAGAATCACGAGGGCAATTCTCTGAATAACAGAATTTGTTGTTCCCATCCAGTGGTTTCTTTCTATTTATGGGGGGGGGGGTGTATAGATATTTGCAATCAGCTGCAAGAAATATCACCAAGGACTTGCAAGGTGGGGTTTTGAAGAGATTCAGGGTTTAGCATTTCAGGAATTTTTTGAAATCTCTTCTTTCAGCTGCTGCCAGTCCCTGACTTTAACCCCAAACTGCAGCTACTTCCTCATCATAAGTTATTAGTCAAATAGGAAAGAAAGAAAAAGAAAACAACTCTGAAGCAACACAAGGAAAAAAACCAAACCAAGCCAAGAGAAAAGAAACAATCCAGATTAAAAATAGCCCTTGGGTTAAGCAGGGTTTTAACCTGAATCAACCTGGTAACGTGGGAGAGTGTGGTTTCTCAAAATGGCAATAACACTTTGGGGCAGCAAACAGGGGCATGAGAGGATCAGACTTAGTTTTGTTTTACTGCTGGAGATTTCATCAAATTGCTTTTTCAGAAAAAAGGCTTTTATTGGCATCCTGCAGAACAGCTGTCAGCAAATGATTCCTCTGTAAATCAGCTCATTGTACTGGCTGACAGAATAGGAAAATAACTTGATCCCCTCGAGTAATGATAATTTTTTATTAAAACGTAATGCAAAGATCACTCAAATATAAACACTAAAAAAGTATCAATTTTAAATCACTAAAAATTGAGCAATCTACAAACTGACAATTTGTTTCCTGAATCTGAGGCTGATCTAAGGCTTGGAAGGTTCCAAATCATAGAAACCAGTAGGATTCTTAAAAATCCCCAAGGGAGCCTTAATGTCAGTGCTGTGAACGTGTCACTGTGGCTGTTACACTTTGGAATGGGCTGAAAGTTCTTTATTCTCCTCAGAACCATCGATCTGTGTTTGGCTTTCTCAGCATGAACAGCTCATATTTTATGGCCATAACGTGAAACAGGCCAGGATTATGTTCCATATTTTAAAATGAAAGGGAGTAAATATAATATCACTCTATTTATTGACAAGCCTGTTCCTTTTTTGATGTCTTATCATCCCTTGTATAATGCACCCCAACGGCAAATGAGATTTAATTCCAAAGGTGAATTTAATTCCAGAGGTCTATAAAATGCTTATCAAAATAATAATTCTTATTATTTTTTAAATCTTCACTCCATACAACATATGTAACATGGTAGCTGTCATGATATTCTCAAGTATTCTTTAAAATCCACTCAAGAACATGATTGTTGATGCCTTCTGGAGGCAGTGGGTTTCACTGCTTAATTATGTACCATAAAAATGATGTACTATAAAACAGTATTATGTACTGTAGAAATAATAGTATCATGTGCCATAAAACATTTCTAAACTTATCACTAATTAATTTTGCCATGTTTTAAATTTCTTATCACATTTCTTAGAGTGGCAAACGGGTGAGGACATTTTTGGTGGGCATGGTGTAAGTTTGAACAGAAACGAGGAGAAGTAATTCTGTCCTTTCTTATTTTTCATCTTACATTAATTGTAAACACTGGTTTTACTTTTTTTAAATTTTATTTTATCACCTTTCCCAATCAGTTGAATTTCTCACTTCCTTTGTCCTGGATTGTTATGACCCGTTGCCACAGAATCCCCACAATATTGACATCCAATGTTTCATGGGGGCTCACAAAGGCTGAACCTTCCTTCACGACAAATATAAATACAATAAATCTATCACACAGACTGGTAATAGGATAGAACACGTTTAAAGGGGCATGAAGCTGTTTATAGCACAGCTTTTCCCCGGGAAAAAGGATGAAGCAAAGCCCTTGTGAGTCTGTTCCATCGTCTGAGCGTGCCAAGAGTGACACTGGAAGGCCCATTCCAACAAGCACCTGCCCCTCGAGCCAAATGGAATCAGCCTGGAATAAATATCTTTTCCACAGGCAGTTCAGACTGGCTTGGAAGTGCAAAATTCATTCCCAATAAAAGAAAGGGAGTGATATAAAGGATTTGAATAGGCAGAGTGGCTTAAGGGAAACAGAGCTGGACAGTAACAAAGCAGAACAGGGATATCCCTGTTCCCTGGTTTTATCCTTTTCTCTCTCTGCTTTTAAGTGTTCAGGGAATGACAGTGACTGGGCACAGTGGCTAAAGGAAGGATGGCTTTTGAAGTGTTCAGCTCAGAGGAACCAGCCAAGGAGCCATCCTTGCTTTAGCCCCTGTTCCCAGTCCCTGTCATTCCCTATGGAAGTGTCTCATCACAGAATCACAGAATCACTGAGCTGGAAGGGACCCACCAGGATCATCCAGTCCAACCCCTGGCCCTGCACAGCCCCAGCCCCAAGAGTCACCCCCTGTGCCCCAGAGATCATCCAAACCCTCCTGGAGCTCTGGCAGCCTTGGGGCTGTGCCCACTGCCCTGGGGAGCCTGGGCAGTGCCAACCACCCTCTGGGGGAAGAACCTTTCCCTGAGATCCAACCTGAGCCTGCCCTGACACAATTCCAGCCATTCCCTGCTCACACAGAGCACAACTCAGTGCCTGCCCCTCCTCTGCCCCTCCCAAGTTGTACCTGCATTTCAGGTGGCCCATCCAGCACCTTCTGCCTCTGCATCCAACAGCTCCTGTGGAGCTGGATGGGTCCAGGAATAGAGGTGGGTTACACTTCCAGAGACCCTCAGAAGGAAAGGAGAGGCTTCTTTACTGGGGGTTTTGTAGGGTGGAAGTGAGAGAAGGGAAGACTGACTTCACCCCAGCAGAGAAACCCGTGCTGGAAGAGCTGATCTCTGTGCCAGGAGAGGTTGGAGTCCCCCTGCACTCCAGGTTCCACAGCCACTCGTGGCAGTGCTCAGCCAGTGGGACAATTCTTTAACCCAGAGCAGTGTCAACACCTGGGACTCCAGGAACACCCATCCCTGCAACCCTCGGGCAAAAATCCAGCAAAAAAAGCACCACGCCCATGAAAATGAGAAATTTTTGACTATGGAGAAATGAAATATTAAAAAACCCGTCCATATATTGAGCCAGCCCCCCTCCTGCTCTCTCCCAGATTTTCCTTAAATGTGGAATGGTTTATAACTGGGTAAGGTACCCTATGTAAGAAAATCAAGGAATATTTGTTATATTTGTTATATATAACAAATATATATAACAAATATTATATATTTGTTAAGATTTGTCGGCAGTTGCTCTCCCCAGGTACAACCATCCCTCTCATCCAGCAGCAAAATGTGCCTGCAGAAGTTCATTTCCCATTTTCTTCAATTCCATGCAATATAATTTCACACTTCTTCCCTTCACTGTGATATATGTGATTTTACACTATCATGAATGAGCTTTTTCACCACCTTTTTCAGGAACTGTGAAGCCTTGAGCTGGCTCTGACAGTAATTCCAAGGAGTCTCTGGCATCCAATCATCCCTAATTGCCATGTCACAAGTCACACATCACACAGAATAAATAATAATCCTAACTAGAAACCTTGAAACCAACCAGGTCTAAAAAAAAATTTAATTAGTAATATGAAAAAAAAGAGAAATCTACTCTAGTATTCTATGACAACTTTAAAAACTATTTTATTTATAAGGTAACTTTTTAGAATTACTGCTTTGAAAATCCTGACCTCTCAAAAAGAGCAGGGTTGTTTCTTCAATGTGCTGAGCTCAGAAATGTCCCAGAAAAGGCACCTCCATCCCACTTTTACCTGTTTCCCCTGGGAGCTGGAAACCCACAGGGTGGCAAAGGGAGAAACTGAGACTCCCAATTTGAATTTGAAAGACAAGTAGTTGTTTACATTGGAATACTTTTCCCTTCTATGAGGCCAGATCTTAAACCAACCAACATCACAGGAAAAGCTCCCCCCAACCTCCTGCTTTAAAAGGATTTTTTTAAAAGCCGGATTTTTGTAAGTCAATGGGTGTCTTTGATTTATTTGAAAGAAAAACCAGGGTATTAATGTTTTAATCTTTAGCCTCATTATAACTAACATGTACTTGAAAAGACACACTAATTCCCAACAGCAGAAAGATGACATCTATTTTATTATTCATTCAGCAGTAGCTGCTTTTTAGTAGCTACGCCAGCGAAGCATCATTATGGAAAATAGGTAAATAACAGATTAAATGTACCCCTTCCCCTCTCCCTTCCCACCTTCCTCTTCCTCTTTCCCCCTCCCTTTCTCCCTCTCTCTCATTATTTCCAGTAGAAGTGCAGCACTGAGCACATACAACCCCATGAACTAATCAATTTGGGGATGTTATCAAAGAGTGACCCAATCATCCCTAATTGCCATGTCACAAGTCATAACTAGAAACCTTGAAACCAACCAGGCTTAAAAAAACTTAATAATATAAAATAAAAAAGAAAACTGCTCTATTATTCTATGATAACTTTAAAAACATTTCATTATATATTTATTATTTACTATTTTAATGTTATATTTAATGAATTAATTTTTTTATTTCATTTTATTATAAGCCAAAAAATTGGCCTTGGCCAGTTGTTTAACCAGCTCAAGTGAGCCCAGTTAAATTAAAGATTGTCACAATAAGGTTTTTCATCTCCTTGATTGATTGTATGATCTGTGGATCACCAGTGGAAACAAGGGATTTTAATGAATTAATAAGAAAAAAGCTGTTTCCACTGCCCTGGTGCAATAAACTCTGTATTTGCATTGTCTCCATCAGGTTAGATGGGAATATGTGTTCCCAACATTACCCAAAATTGATGGAACAGGCTTCTCTCTGTCTGTTGAGATCAAAGCATAGTCTTTTATGCCAAAAAGATTTCTTGTTAATATTTTTCCAGGGGTCCACTACTGTTTGTTGCAGCACAATTTGGATAAGAACCAAAACACACACACACACTAGAACCCAAAAATTCCTGTCCCAAAGGAACCAGGATCCGCTGACAACACAAACGAAAGGAACTGAAACAAACGTGGACATTAATTGTAAAATTCAGCCACAGAGCTTTTTGCTTGTTCCTATCAGAGAACCTGCAGGATTTCTTTCCCCAGCCCCTCCTAAAGGTCTGCAGGTTTGGGGTTTGATGAGATACACATATTTACACAGACAGCCTTTCATCCTCACAGCTGAATTCCTGGGCGGAAATAGAAAAAATAAACATTTATGGTATGAAGCACATTAGGCTTGAAATCAAATGTTTTCCCTCTCAACTACCCTGAAAAGCTGAACTGGGTTCTAAGGAATTAGGAGGGACTCAGGCTCTGTCACTGAGATCATTCATATAAAAACAAAAGTTGTCAGAATCTGGCTTGGCTAAAGACTTTCTATTGCTTTTGATGGGACAGTGAAGACCAAAATAAAGGTTACAGAAATTGTAGCCAAGAGGTCTTGTCCTTGGATGGGGCAGGGGAAGGGTCAGGCACTTCCTTAGGAAAATCCCCTCGAGAAGGAAATAAAAATAACATCCCCACATCCTTTGCAAACACCTTATTGTGCTCATCAGTGCTGGATTTATCCCTCCTGATCTGTCACAAATGCAACGAGAACATCCAGGGATTCAGATGAAAACGGGAGAAAAACCCAGATCTTCATTTTCAGCTCCCACTTAAAGTAATATAATTCATCACCCTCTCGTTCCAACTGGATTTACCTTTCCTATTTCTTTTTCCCAAATGCAATCTTGAGGAAAGAGACACAAACTTTGTGATTTAATACCTCTCCTACTTTCTTTCTGTGTACTTTTGTAAGATTGCCAGTAGCAAGTTGTCTGTTTCTTCTTTGAACTCATTTTAAGCTCTCCATAATAAAGTTTTCCTCTACATCTTTATAGAAAATAAAGAGTTTTAATGCACAACTAGCACAAAAAAAGACCCAAATTTTGTTCCTTTATTCCCTTTAATCTTTCAAGGAAGCAGTTTAATTCTCTCCCCTTAAAAATTTGGCTTTGGACTTCAGCAGCTTAACAATTCCAATATGTAAAACTGAAATATTTGAAGTTCTTTTTCATGCTTTTTACTATAGAAAGCTGACACTTTAAATTTCTTTTTCTCCAGAAACAGTTTTAAAGGATTAGAAAGGTAATATTGGTCCGTATTTGAGCAACCACCACTGAAGTTACTTATTCCAGAAGGAGAGTATTTATTTGATTTCCATAATTCTAACTGAAATTTAGACTCCCATTGTCAAAAAGACAAATTAAGCTCATTAAGAAGATTTTTGGGAGTTAAATTACATGTGATCTCACAATAAAAGTACTGTTTTAACATGACCCTATAATATTCTGTATTTTTCAGCTCTTCAACAATGAAGTGTGGGTTTCATAATTATAAAATTAATATTTTATTAGTTTAAAAAACTAAAAACCCACCAGCTTCCTTCTTACTGCTTAAATATGCTGC
Organism: Pseudopipra pipra; assembly: GCF_036250125.1. NCBI lineage: Eukaryota > Metazoa > Chordata > Aves > Passeriformes > Pipridae > Pseudopipra > Pseudopipra pipra. The sequence continues at coordinate 567,898 of NC_087557.1, forward strand.
AGGATTTTTACCTTTTGCACAAATTTTTATTCTATTTTTATTAAATAAAAAATTCTCACTAGACATTATTTTATGCAATGGGGTGAAGAAATACAGCTTTAAACTTATATTCTGAAACCTCCAAAATCCTGATTTCCTACAGCATGTTAAAGAACTGTGAAATATCCTTCTCTTTGCTTTGGCAGCTCTGGAGAAGGGTGGTTCATACTTTTTGATTTGTGACTCTTGAAATTCACTCCAAAGCCACAAATTACCCTAAACTACACTATAAATAACCCGTCTCTTAGTCCAGGTCTTCTAGACTTAAGTCAGGCTTCTGTTACCCAGTTACAAACTATTCACTGCAGGACATGCACTCACAAATGCATCAGGAGAGACAGAATTATACCCCAAAAACATTAAAAATCTCCAGTAGTAAAAAATTCAAACATGAGGGAGAGTTAAAAAAAATCCCTGGATACTTCTAGAAACGTTTCTTTAGAAACTTCCAATAATGTTCGTTGTCATTCAGCCTTCCTGTTTGATAATAGAATCAAAAACTAACCCAATAGTCATATTAAATTACTGTCCCAGATTATCTGCCGTGGCTGAGGCCTTGTTGTTGTCACTGTAATTTGCTGTGATGGAGAATGGACGTCACAGGCGTTATCCCACTCCTGCTAAAAAAGTCGGCATTAATCTCTTCTGGTCTTGAGTCTCTGCCAAGAAATGAATGTACAGAGTCAGCCCTGGCCTTCAGAAACAGCCTGGGCCAAATTCCCACCACGGCTGGGTCGTGAAGTTTGAATCCCAGAATCCCAGACTGGTTTGGGTTGGAAGGGACCTTAAAGCCCATCCAGTGCCACCCCCTGCCCTGGGCAGGGACACCTTCCACCAGCCCAGGTTGCTCCAAGCCCCGTCCAACCTGGCCTTGGACACTTCCAGGGATGGGAAGTCCACAACCTTTCTCATTTTTTTAGTCTCTCATCTGTTTAAGGCTCTGAGGGACAGGAGGAAGGTCAAAGAGCTGTGCAATGTGGATATTGGGAATGCAGGGATAGCTGGTTTGGGAGATCTCTGCTCAGCAGCTGTGCAGCACCAAGACAGAGCTGGGCCAAAGGAGGCAAGAAATGACATTGAGATGCACAAAATGACATTGAGATGCACAAACTCTGACCAAGAGGAGAACAGTGGAGAGAATATTGGAGATCTGAGCTCTCCCTCAGGTCCTGATGGACAGGGAGTGGGAGGGACCTCTTGGTATCTTCTTTGCATGATCTCAGGACCTGTAGGTGCACTTCTGTGCAAGACAGAGGCCAAAAAAGGACTTTGGTTTGGGGTTTATAAAATAAATCCCTCTAGTAAAAGCTTCATACTTAATGTCTCTCTTCCCATAATGCTGTTTAACTAACAAGGAAAGCCAGGGAAGAGGAAGGGAATTTTCTGTCCTTCAGGAAGGAAATCTGCATAAGCTCCATCACCAGTTGGACTTGTTGTGACAGTTCCTGGTAATTAATGTCTCTGCAGAACAGGGATCAACAGGCTGTAAACTTCAGAGATAATCACATCTGTGTAAATTCCAATTTCTAGGAGAACAGTTGATAATTAATGCTCCTAATAAGCATGAGCAGCTTAGTGGAAGAACAGAGTGTAATTTATAAACATCTTTTTTCTTGAAAGGACTTTTAGCCCTGCTCATGATCCATATCAGCACCTAAGAACCCTCAGTAGCCAATCTGATGGAGAGAAACTGTTTTGCAGTTCAAACTCTATTCTACAAAGTGTGTTTATTTTGTTTATTTCTCTAACTGTTTTTTCCAACTGCATTTAATTAGCACAGGAAAATAATTGCTTCAGAGCTTAAATACTTAAAAGCCAATATGGTTCAGTGGAAACCATTTGTTCTTCACAGTACATAATTGAACACAACCTTAAAAAATAAATTGATGTGTTCCTTTAATATGTTCTGCACTGATTTGAGGAGTGAAATGACAGGCACAGCCCCAAGTTTCAGGCAGTGGAACCTGTAAATCTGTGAAGCTCAGAGGACTTCTGGGACACTTGTGGTGATGGAAATGCTCTCCAGTCTCCACCCGAGTGACACCAAACCATAGTTTATCTTCCTTTTTTAAAGCTGAGAGTCTCACCCCAGTCCTTCAAATCATGTGTTTTATGATTGATTTGATTGATTTATGGATTTCTCCCCATCCCTGGAAGTGTCCAAGGCCAGGTTGGACAGGGCTTGGAGCAACCTGGGCTAGTGGAAGGTGTCCCTGCCCATGGTAGGGGGTGAAATGGGATGAGTTTTAAGGTCCCTTCCAACCCAAACCAGTCTGGAATTCCACAAGTTTTGTGATTTTGGTATTCTTTCTGAGTTTCTCAGCCATTATAACTGGGTGACAGGGATCAGTCACATTTTAGGAAATTCTGGTTTTACCACTTGAAAAGGAAAAAATTTCCATTGTGTCTTCCATGAAATGCAACAGAGTTTTTCCTATTTTTTCCTATTTTTTCAGGCAGTATCTTCCCCCTGCTATTCTAAGAGCTGGTATTCTGGATCTTTCTATTTCCTGCTTGTGTCACTCTGCTCTCTTCCATCTGAAGAGCTCAATTCCTGTGCTTCCTTAATCCATTGTTTTGCCCACCATCTTGCATGGCTAGATTGAAGGGTTTAGATTCTTTCTGAAGGAAATGGAAATTTCCTTCAGGAACAGTTGAATAAAAACTGGTTGTTTTGTATCTAACTCAGGAAATATTTGGCACCTCTCATTTACTTCAGAAAGATTATTTCCATGGAGGCTGAAAACGTGCTGGCTCTTGAGGAGGAACACACAAAACAGCATTTGTAAATCAAAATCTTCTGCAAATATAAACAGAAATCATCTCTTATGTTTGTAGAGCAAAACCAATTAAAGAGTTTCAACTAATCTCCCCAGGAGCTCTGTCCTTTCGAAAAATGCTTGTCTTTTAAGTGTTTAAAATGGTCAGTAACAGCTGGATACACCTTTTGGAAACTCGATGCTCCCAACAGCAGGGTAAGCTGAGTGTGTCGTTCTGTGATTTTCTTTGTTCAATTGCTCATTACTCTGTGAAAGAGTATTAAATAAAAAGAAGATTTTTAATGCATCAGAGCCTGCTAATCAGAGCAGCTTTATTCCATTTGGGTGCAGTAAGTGTGCTAATGAGAGCATAATGTGTTTGCACTGCCATGTGATTCCTCTGCAGTTTGTTTGAAAGCTTAATTGTGCACAGCTGCCTGGGTGTGCATGATGGACAGCTGATCCTCACTTCTCCCTGCTAATGGAGGGGCCGGCAGGGACCTGGGCTGGATTGTTTACTCCAAATTAGCTCCAGCAACAGGGACTGTGCCATCACAGCCACTGTTACACCTAATGAATGGCTGCTGGGACTGTGCTTTGTGTGCCAATTAAAAGCTGGATGAGTGTGAGCCACCGGCAGGTTTGTGGAGCATTTATTATGCACAGTAAATAAAGTGCATTAGTGAGAGTGTTGTGTGTTTGTGGAGCTTCCAGTGGGTGGGCATCTCAAACACGCTGTAAGAGTTCGGGGTGTTCACAGCCATCAGGATGCTGAGGGGGAGCTGAGAGACACTGGAAAGGACAATTCAATTTTATGCAACACAAATCTGCAACTAAAGGCAGGTCTCCTGAGATCAGACTCCTGCTTCAAACACCAAACTTATGTCCAGAGTCCAGGACCTGAAGGAGAGACAGGAAAGATGGAGAGGGACTATTTACAGGTGCCTGGAGGGATAGGACAAGGAGGAATGGCTTCAGAGTGACAGAGGGCAGGGTTAGATGGGATATTGGGAAGGAATTCTTCCCTGGGAGGGTGGTGAGGCCTCTGGTTGGGCAGAGAAGCTGTGGCTGCCCCTGGATCCCTGGAAGTGTCCAAGGCCAGGTTGGATGGGGCTTGGAGCAACCTGGGCTGGTGGAAGGTGTCCCTGCCCATGGCAGGGGGTGGCACTGGAGGTTCCTTCCAACAGAGGCCTTTTTATGATTCTATGATTCTATGAAATAAAACTGTAAACAGTGTTTCTTTACTATTGTGTGATTTATAAAGAACAGGGAACTCTTGTCTAGTCCAATGCCCAGGTCCAGTCAGATTCCTGCACTAGGCACCAGGTCAGCCATGGAGACTGATGACAAAGCCTTTAGCCAGAGCCTGGTAATTAAAATATTTTAGTTTAAACTCCTACCACTGAGGATAGAGCACAACATTTCCCTTTGGGAGGGGCTGGGTATGACTGCACAAGAACAGTAAGTTGGGCAATGATCATAACTCAACTGCAACGTGGACCTGACAGTGTCTGCAGGGGGATATTTTTAAAACCTTAAGTACTGATGGAAATAGTTGTCACAATTGTCTTTGGTTGACGTACCAATTGAAGTGGACTTCAGCTGGATCTTCATCTAGAACACACAGACATGCAGAGGGGTTCACCTTCTCGTGGGGTTTGAGCATTGTTTCAACATCCTTCCTCAAAGAACCAGATCCATCTGCCTGCTGAAACACCACTTTCCCTGAAGATGTAACTCATCACCATATTTAGGGTGAGTTCTGGTTGAAAGGAGAGCAAACAAGTGTAAAGCAATGTAAGAAGTGCAGAACAAGTCAGCCAAGCACAGATCCATCAGTCTGTCATGAAACTCGGAACACTTCTACTACAGAAGGAATTGGGGTTGGAACTAAATGGTCTTTAATGTTCCCTTTCAACCCAAACCATTCTGGGATTGTGGGATTGCTTCTAACTACTCAAAAATATTGGATTGACACAGAACTACTTCAAAATGAAGCCAGGAAAAGTTAAAGAAAATGGTAATCACTGTATGTTCAGTAGCTCACTTGATCTGGTGTAACTTCAAGGTTTCAGTTTTCAGATGGAACCTAAAACCGAAAAGTTCCAGTGCTGATGAAGGACTGTCAAGATTCTCATTCAGATAAGACCTTGATAACACCTGCCCATCTCTAGCTGGCTGAGTTATTGTAGTTTGGAGCTCATCTCAGCAGTGGACAAACCTTGTACTTTTTTCTAAGAGGTTCAGGAAGGACACTACAGGGTAGGAGAAACTGTTGAAGCAACTAATAATTGGATTTAAATATGGAAAAGTTAAAGAGGTTGGATCAGCTGTGGGGTGAGCAAAGCCATGTTTGCAAGCTGATGTAGAAAGTAAGAATTCTTGAATAAAATGGCTCCTGGGAGGGGTGGAAGTAACACATCTGTGGGCCTGTGAAACTGTTTGGATGTTTGTACTGGAGGTGTGAGCCCTGTGTGAAATGATGGAGCCACCAGCCAGGGCTTGGCACATTTACAAGTGTCCCAAACCCTTCTGGGGCTGTGGTGCTGGTCTAAACTAAACCAGCTGAGCAGGGCCTTGTTGGTGTGCCATACACGTGTGTGTGTGTGAGAGAGAGAGAACATAAATCTCATCTTGCTCTTGCCCAAAAGTAAGGGACATTGTGAGAACAGAAATGATTCCTGTTGCTTTGGAGGTGTTACAGCCGTGCTGACACATCCCTTGGATAACAGGGAGGGAGAGATTTGTGTTTCAGTCTGAGTCTTTAATATCAGTTTGATTCATAGGGGAGTGGACACACATTGAAAATGATGTGTAAATAGACAGCACCAGAGGAAACGGCCCCAAGCTGCATCAAAGAAGGTTCAGGTTGGACAGGAGGAGGAATTTCCTGCTGGAAAGGGTGGTGAGGCCTTGGCAGGGGCTGCCCAGGGAGGTTTGGAGTGCCCAGCCCTGGAGGTGTCCCAGGAAGGCCTGGCCGTGGCACTCAGTGCTCTGGGGACAAGGTGGGGATGGGGCACAGGGGGGATCCATGGGCTTGGAATTCCTTTCTGACCTTAATGACTCTGTGAATCTATGAAATAATGCATTGACTCTCTTTGTAGCACTCACTCCAGTTCTAAAAATAGCATTAAGTCGCTTCTCAAGCCTGCACAGAACTGGAAGTTTTCCCTGAGATTTGGGTTCGAATGCAAATTTGTTGCTCTGTGGGGCCAGTTTTGAAGCTCATTTCAAGCCCATTAACCCCAATCACATTTGTTTCTGCCCCACACCTTGGCTCCAGAAAAACTCTTGTTTAACATCCTGCCTTCAAACACAACAATCATTCCAAAATTGTTATTCTCCCCACATAACTATTGAGATGTAAACGAGAACTGTCTGTATCTACCTGTGTATCTGAGTTTCCTTTTTGCATATTCTAATTGATTAGGTTAAAAATAAATGACAGTATTCTATTTGCTTCAGCAGACTGGGCATATTAATTCACTTATTCTATAACACTTACTGGTAAATAATTATAATTTACTTTGCATGTGCACGGTAAAATATTCAAGCAGCTTTTGGCTACTAATGAGCACTCTTGAAAGGAGTTGAAACCGGTCAGTAAAGCATTTTTTTTTCCTCGCTGACAGTTCAAGTGTCATGAGCAAGCACTAGTATTTATTGAAATTCAGCTTCACAGCTCAAGAAAGAACCAGTGTCTTAAAAGGTACAGAAACCGAGCAGGACCTGCTCCGTTTCTGTACCTTTTAAGACACTGGTTCTTTGTTCCTTTTGTCCTGGCTACGTGTGACATTTTCTTTTTAAAGCTGGAACATGGGAAGGCAAATGTCCCCTGCAGCCCCTGGAGTAGTCAAAGAGCTGCTTCTTTTTGTTGTGTCTTCCGGAAACGCTGCTTTGAAAGGAATCACTGTTGTAGAACCAATTAGGTTCTTTAAGTGGATCATTTCTCAGCCGCTGGAATAATGAATTCCCATTTGCTCAAAGGGTTGCATTCACCCTTCAGTGGCAAAACAAACAGGAATTCATTGCCACAGCTAAGCAACCAGAATTACTTATGCATTCTTTTCAGAATCTTCCTTTTTTCATCTTTATTCAATTCACCATGAAGATTATTGTTTAATGAGGGGGAAGTTCAATTGGAGCCAAACGAAAAGGCACAAGCCTTCTAAGCCAGAGTGGATTTTTCAGAAGTGCTTTATTTGTCAGGCTCCTGTAAATTTGCATTTGGGGTGGATTTATTTTATTTTATTTTATTTTTTTTTTTGGTTAGTTAAACCACAAATCAAAATTTTGTTTTCTGGCTCTTTACGTGTTTTAAATTTACTGGACAGAGAAAAATGAGACAATGTTCCTTAAAATTAATAACGTAACTTATATAGATTAAATACATATCAAATTATATATATGATATAAGTTATATATATATTAGATATATATCAGAGTATATATTATATATAAATGTTATAATATAAAATATAATATCAAGGTGTTCACAGGATGAACCACCACTCTAGTCCTCAAACCTTTCTGCTTTTTCCCGTTGTAGCATTGATAATAACATAATATATCTCTATCTACATGATAATAACAAAATTATCTACTATATCTGCTTTGATTTATGGCGGGAAAGTGACCTTAGGGCTGTGTCAGGGTTAATTGAATCATAATCAGTCTTCTTGTGGAAATCAGATTTGTGCCTAAAGTGGAGTCATCTGCCCATCTGTAATAGCTGGCTAAATGCTCCAATGAAAATGTAATTGTGGTGTTTGTTGCTTTTCAGCTGGTTGTTTCTCCATATCATTTGGGAGTCAAAGTTCAGGGGAGATGCAGTTACCAGAAAGATCACTTTATAACATTTGTGCCTTTTCCATCCACCTCCCAGCTGAACTTCGCAGTAAATCCACTTAGGGAGAGGAGCTCCAGAAAATACAGCAAATTCTATTTGTTTTCTAATAAAGGGCAGCTTAATTTGGGAAATGATGAAAAATAACACTCTGTTTATGCTTTTGTATAGTTTTATATTGTGTTTCACTCATTCTAATTTAAAAGTGTATTTAGATCATTGCACTCAATCCAGTTCATAGGGAGTTTTGTCCCATTTTCTATCTAGCTGTCTGGGATATGGTTGGCCCTACTAGACTCAGCTTAGAAAAGTTAGATGGGCCCCAAAATTTGACTGTGAGCATGGTTTATGATTTATTGAACTCATACAGGAAAACTTTTAAACTCCGAATATGATCGTCGGGTGTCAAGTTTTGAATTCGTTCACCTCCAAATTATCTGCCAATACTTTGCTAAAATTAAACCAAGAAATTCAGGAGCTGTGGAAAGATGAATAAGGCTTTTAAGTCCACTACTGCTCTTCTTTCAGAAACGATTGCCTGTTTAACAAATACTTTTTGAGCCCAGACACCGTGGAAAGAATATTAGAATCACAGAATCCTTAAGGTTGGAAAAGACCTCCGAGATCACCGAGTCCAAACCTCTGAGCAAACACCAACATGTTGTCCAGCTGCACTGTGTACTTTGCCTTTTCCCTTTTTTAATCTGATATTTTAAAAGTTTCAAAGCAAATCCTACGTGGCAGGAAAGAGTGACTGTATTTTTTGGTTGCTGAGTAAGTAGAAGGCGGTGACCTCACCTGAGCTGTGACCCCGCAGAAAACAAGAGTTCCCTCTTGCACTTCACCCCACGGGATTTCCCCTCCCCAGCAGGGCTGTGGCAGCTGCATCCTCCTCACCCAGCAGCCTGTAAGTGTGACAGTGACTTGACAAAGTGTGTGTGAGTCGCTGTCATCCTCCATCACTGTCGTTCTCTGCTTCCACCCCAGGGAATTGTTTTCCCAAAGTCATTTACGGCGTTAAACAATCTCCCGGAGTGGAGCCATTTGCCAATCAGACTTTTAGTTCCCCTGCATTGTTGCCCATCAGTCCTTTCTGTGCAATGACCCCTTGCTTGGGAAAGGAGTAATTGTTTCCTCAGCAGAGCCCTGATCAATGAAGGGCTCCCGCCCTGCACTCTTGATTAGGCATCAGTTTTCTATTTGGAAAAAAAAAAGGGCTTGATTTCCTTTACCTTTTTCACAGTTTATTAGTGTGATTGAACAAAGTTAATAAGAGTGAGTTATGAAGCTGGACAGCCCTGCTCCAGCACTCCAACATGCAGATGATACTTCTGATAAGTTTTTATGATGTGCACAACAGCACCCAGACAAAAGCAGCAGTTTGACTACGATTATTAGACTGCAAAGTTCAAAAACACTTAACCCTCCCCAGTGTTTGATTACCCAGCTCTGTATCTCCCTTGGCAGAGTTTGTCAACTTCCTTTGTCTTTCAGCCTCCTTTAGTCCCTTTTTTTTTACTGACAGAGCAAAAATAATATCAGGGATGGACTTGTAAATACCAGTAATGGTAAAATAAATGTGAGCAGTCAAGTCAAGAAACAGGCTTTGCCCAGTGGCTTCCACAGGTGGAAACTAAGCAGGCTGTGTCCATCAAAAAATAGGAGATATATGTCTCTCAGGAGAATTATTTACTGGTTTTATACAATTAATTTTGTCTCCAGCCTATGACTGGAGAGGTCCCTGTAATTCAAACAGTTCCTTCCATGTTGGTGAGAAAATAAAGCAGAAAAATCCCCATTTAGATCCCCACTGGGTATCTTTCTTGTGTTATCACTATACAGTCCCAAAAAACTCCCTCAATTTGTAAATCTTCTCTCATTTTCTAAATGTACTTTTTTTTTTTTTGGTGAGAAAAGGCTGAAGCAGTGCCAGAAAACCTGCTCCTGGGAATCCTGGAAAACACACCTCCCTGCCAGGGATTTTACTGGGACTTGAAAGGCCTAAACTGTCTCTTCCAAATGAGTCCAATATCAGTCACTGCAGGAAAAATAATCAATTCTCAAGGAAGAATCAAATTTCCTACTTTTCAGCACTTCTGTTTCCTCTCCTTTCTTGGGCAAATGGGAAATCCAGGGAAGAAAATCCATAATCGGTGTCTTCCACCCGGGGTGAGGTATTTAAAATTAAATATTTTAATTTGAGAGCAAAGTTACTGGTAAATTCCAATGAAAAGCTGTGGTAGAGTTCTTTTTAAAAGTGCTGTGATGAATCTCATGGCTTTTTAAAGGTGGGGGGGACTGATGGGAAAATCTGATGGACACCAAGATTTAATATCCCCTGATAATTAGCAGCACATGCAACGAGAGTGGGAGAGCAATTCCAACTTTCTATAGAATTTAATATCCTCCCACCCCCTTTGTAGGAGCTCAAATTTCCTTTCTGCTCTATATAATAAACACATTTTATTGCTTCATCAGTTATTTTAATGTGCACATGATACATGTAAAAAAATCAATATCAGGACAACAATAACCATAAAAATAAAGAGTCAGCAAGAATCAAACAGTGTCCACTTCATATCCATTTGTGTCTATTTTTTTTTGTTTTTGTTTTTGTTTTTTTTTTTTGTAACACTATAAAATCCTGAAAAAAAAAAAGTTTTGAAATAGGAGTTCCACAGACTGCTCATGAATAGTTTTGACTTCAGAGATCCCCCTAGGCTGGAATGGACCAGTAATTCTACTTTTTGATTAAACTTCTCTTTCAGTGGTTGGTTTGAGAAGAGGGTAAATAAAATTTACAGCCCATCTGAAAGTTCTTTTGACATAATCTGATATTTTTAAATTATTTTCTGTATGTATTTATTATCTCATTGACTTTCTAAATTTTAAAAAGGGAATTAAAAAAAAAAAAAAGAGGAGGGGGCAAGGAAACACTATTTTTCCTGTGATTATTTCGTATCATTCTATTTAGAAGAGCTCTTCCTAGCACGTATATATGAATGTGAGAAACATCACATACTGATAGCAAAGCTCAAAGTGCAGAAGTCTGGTGGCAGCCTCTTCTGTGAGCCAAAATATAAAGAAAAACAGAGAAAAAATGAAGCAAACCCTCTGTCCCATAAAAATTAATAAACTACCATGATCTTTGTAAATTTAATAGTGTTGGAATATCATCTTTGAAGCTGCAAACCAAACAGTTTTCAATAGATTTCTATTAAAATTAAGGATTACACAAGATACTATTACCATAAGTTGCCTGGAGGAGTGGGAGTGGGTGAGTTGTTTGGTTTATACTTTTTTTTTCTTTTTGACAATTGGGAATAAGATTTTTTTTTTTTTTATGTCTGCATAAAATATAAATGAATATAACAGTCTTATAAATAACAAAATCCTCAAAGGCCTCTCAACAAATTGCCTACAAAATACAATTCTTAGAAACCAGTAGATTAGTAATATATGCTGAGCTCCTATGGGCTTTTCTGGCTGGTGGTTAATTTAAAACTTTCCCCCCCCACACACAAGAAAAATAAATTAAAAGCAAAAATTAATAAAAAGTGCCTCTGTTTAGCCTGGAAAATGACTCTGTACAGTTTGGAAACAACCTGATAGAGAAAAATCACTTGGCTTGAACAGGGCCATCGTCTAATCAACATTATAATACAAGTAAGAAATAGAAAAATTGCTTTATAAGCTTTGGCCAGAAGTGGTTTAAAAGGCAGAGCATGTGACCAAAAAACCTGACAGGAAGATATTTATGGGGGCAAATTTTATTTTCAGAAACGAAGGAAGGCAGGAAAGAAGGGTGGAGGGAAGACAACAAAGGAGATGCTCCTGGAAAGTCCCTTCCAGCAGCCCTGGAACAGGTAAACGAGGAGGAGGAGAGGAAGAAAAGCATCTCCTGGCTAGAACAATAACAATTCCACACTCCTCCCCTTTCCAGCCTTCCCACAAGAAGCAGGGGGTTGAAAGGCAAGAAGCAGAAATAGCTGATGAAGTGGGAGTATTTCTTTCCACACTGTTGTACCTGAGTATGTGAAGAGCCAGGCACCAAAGAAGACAATCCTAATTAATTTCACTATAATTTCCAAAGACCCTCAACACCAGTGGTGTTCTATTCTGGGCTGGTTCGAAATTATTTCAGCAGATGTGCATTTACACTGAAAGCTGAGGGATTTTTTAAACTCTAAGTCCTTTTTTTTTTTTTTTCCTAGAATGATGATGTGAATATAATATACTGTTAATTTACACCAGTAAATAAATAAAAAAAACCCCACACCAATCAGGGTTTTTCTGTCACAGTTAAGCAGGCAGGAAGAAATTGTGCACCAGAAAATAAAGCCAGGGAAAGTTCTATCTGGTAATTAAGACTCCATGTCTTTCATGCTTAATAATCATATTGTTTCTGCTGTTTCACCACCAAAATTAATCTCACATTGGTGTAATGTATCCTAAAAAGGACACCTCACAAGGTAACCTTTTTCAGAGCCATTATGATACAAAATAGAGTTGGTAGATCACTGTGGGTGTAAAGAAATATTATGATTCTCATCCATGTCATCAGCAGGACTTTGCACAGACCACTATAAATAACACCTGACCCCTCAAAAATACCAGCCACAACCTTATCAGTTTTATTTGCTCTAAAGGTACATTTTAGAAAGAGGAAAAATCCACACACACATTGTCAATTCATTCAAGAGATGCTTTTCTTCAGATTTTTAAAGCTAACGACTAGTTCATCATAATTTCCTTATTAATGTAGAGATAAAAAAATTATTGCTTCAGCTGGCAAAAATAATTAGGACTGAGTGTTGTCCCTGAAGGTTTAGGCAAGATTTTCCTACCAAAACTAAACTCGAAGGAGTAAGTGGTGCATCTGAAGTGGAAAACACCGGGTTCAGGGGAGCATTTCACCTTCTTGTTCGTGTATTCTGTGAGTCAGTTGGTTCTGTAAAGGGCTGAATGCAGGACTGAGCAGTCAAAATGCCAGTGGGTTAGAAAAAACTGTGACTGTGGTGTCCCTTGGAATATGGGACATGTGAGCAGATGGAGCAGCCCTGGGAGAAGGCCCTGGGGGTGCTGGTGGGGCAGAGGCTGGACATGGCCCAGCCCAGACCCCTCTGTGCCCTGGGCTGATCCCCCAGCGTGGGCAGCAGGGCAGGGGGGGATTCTGCCCCTCTGCCCCTCAGCTGAGACCCCCCTGCAGAGCTGCTCCAGCCCTGGGGAACAGCACAGCAAGGACATGGAGCTACTGGAGAGAGTCCAGAGCAGGCACCAAGATGAGCAGAGGATGGAGCAGCTCTGCTGGGAGGAAAGGGGAGAGAGCTGGGATTGTTCAGCCTGGAGAGGAGAAGCTTTGGAGTGACCTGACTGTGGCCTTGCAGGGCCTGAAGGGGCTACAGGAAAGATGGAGAGAGACTATGGACAAGGGATGGAGGGACAGGACAAGGGAAATGGCTTCAAACTGCCAGAGGGCAGGGAGAGATGGGATTTTGGGAAGGAATTCCTGGCTGTGAGGGTGGGGAGGCCCTGGCCCAGGTTGCCCAGAGAAGCTGTGGCTGCCCCTGGATCCCTGGAAGTGTCCAAGGCCAGGCTGGATGGGGCTTGGAGCAACCTGGGCTAGTGGAAGGTGTCCCTGCCCGTGGCAGGGGGTGGGACTGGATAAGATTTGAGGTCCTTCCAACACAAGGGATTGGATTCTAGATTCCATGGTTCCATATGGGATATCAAGGGAAGGATGGAAGCTTGATAGAAAAAAAACAATTGTCTGCCCCAGACCCTGCTCTTTGACCGTGTGTCCATGAGGCTCAGAAGATCATGACCTGAAGGAAGATCAGCCAAGTGCTTTGCACAAGCCTGGCCTTTTCCTGAGGGCAAGGAATCCTTTAAGGAATTGTGCAGAACAAACTCAGTTCCCCCAGGAAGTATTAGACCCTCCTGGCATCACCTGGCACATCCTTCAGCAGGGAAGAGATGGACACTGCGGGGCAACACAGCTCTGCCCTGGGGACCAGCTCCCCAAATAAAGCCTAAAGAAATCAACTGAAACATTCCCATGCAGAGAGAGCCACTGGTCACAGGTTTGACACACGTTGGAAGAGCCAAGAGCACTCCTGCAAGGCTGATGTGGCCACTAAAACTCATGCCTGCCTGCCCTGAGAGAAGGGAAGGGTTTCTTTTTCAGGCTGGAGACTTCAGCAGTCCTTCTGTGCAGCCACTCAGGATTCAGCTCTGCTGGGAAAGTCACTGTGGGAGACTCCAAAGTGTTCCTTTTGAGGATTGGATCCTGCTTTTCCTGGGGACCTTTGTGGTTTTCTATGTTTAGGTAGACCCTGAACAACACTGTAAAATGAAGGTGTCCCTTTGATTCATAACTCAGTAAGTTCAGAAATATGACAAAATCCACCTGAATTTACATTTCCAATGAAATAAAAAGGAAAGGATCACAAGGCATCACCTGTATCTGTACTAAATAATAAGTTTTATAGTTTATAGTATTTTTTTCAGCAGTACATGAGTAAACAAAGGTAAGATCTTTTATTTAACTTGTTCCTGGATTAAAAATTTTCTCAGAAGAACAAAAGAGTAATTTACAAAAAGTACAATGAAAGAAAGAAAAATGGATTAGCTCATATGTTTCTTCTTCAGTTGAAATCTAAGAAAGCAGATCAGCAAAACAGGTGATGTTGCATTGTAAAAATACCATAGAATTGTCTGGGGGAGACAGCAACAGAGATATTCATTAATATCTTCATTACAGAGTTAGTTAAATATAATCTGATCTATCAGACGGAGCAATCACAATGTCACAGCAAATGCTACAAAATCTGAAAGTGTTGATAGTTTCTAAAGGTTAATAAGAGGCTGAGTTATGAACAATTTAACCAAGATGGGAATAAACCTTAAATTAGTATCATATCTGAACCCATTCAGCCTCAGAGGAAAGCACAATGTGCAGTGTTTGGGGTTGCTGTGCAGACTGGAAGGGTTAAAATACAGAAGTTTCCTTGTTCACAGCTCAAACACAACTGGCCAGATGTTTAAAACCCCTGGATAACTCAGTGCTGTTACAGAGATGTTGAGTGAGGCCAGCCTGAAAGAAAAACACGCATTAAATCAGGGGAGAGATCCTAATTCTGGGGTTGGAAGCACATGAAGTTTGGACTTGACTTCAGTAGTACTTCATTTGGGCCCAGCTGCCTTATTAAGTCCTTACTAACAACACAAATTTGGCCTAAAGAGTAACAAACCAAATGCAAGGAGCCCAGTGCTGCTGGCAAAAAATCTTATTAAATTCCTTAGGAATTACTTATGGAAATCAAGTGGAATTCTTAACCTAAAGTTAATTTTTTAACATTTGAGGGCTCACATAGATTTTATGTGACACTGTAACTGCAGCACTGGACTCCAGAAAATGCTAGAATGTATAAAAAAAAGAAAAAGATGAGGCTTAAGCTGTCAAAAAAAAGTGCAGGATGTACCTACAAAAATCTGAAGAATTGGAAACGGGAAACCTGGGAGGGGTTTGGTTTGGTTTTGTTTTGTTTGTCCAAGAATAGCTGTAAAGACAGAATTTCTGATTTTATTTGACATATGTCAGCAACATAAAAAAATGCCCAAATCCAGCAGACAATCATCAGCCATGAAATGTCAGTGTGCTCCAGGCAACCTCTGTGGAAGGACTCTCACACGGGCTATGAGGATTTACTTGTGGCAAACTCCAGCTGAAAATATTTCCAAATTACTTGAAAACAAAAGAAGAAGAAAAAAAAAACCCACATTTAAATTCTTTCAAAAATCTCCCTTGAAAAACTTTTTGTCCCAAAAAGAGAGGAGTTAAAGAGTAGAAAATGACACGGTGTAAACTTAAGTACTGAATAAATGACCTCTAGTGTATGAAAAAGGCTGGAGGAAATCACAGAGCTGACAATCTCATTAAAAATATTAGTCTAGTTATGAAGAGTAAAACACAACGTCTGCAAGTGTCTAAAACCCAAACAAATCCTCCCAATTTCAATATATACTCAGTGAGCCATTGACTGGTTGAACTTCACCCACTGTATTAAATCAACTGTGAACTCCACAAGAAAAATCTACACTGAACTAGCACAAAAAAAATCTACAAAATCTGAATTTCTTTCAGCAAAAAATTACTAGAAAAATATACAAAACCTGAATTTCTTTTAGGAAAAAATGACCCTTTTTATCACTATGCTGGTGTGTAGATTCCTTACACCTCATGCTCTCACAGACTTGCAACTACCTTCAAAACTGGAATTAATTAACTACTTATTCAGGGGGTTGGTGGTCACTGCTCCTTTCTCAAGGACACATGTGGGGCTAAGAGATAGACAATTTTTTGTTCTGCCAAAAATTTAGATAAGACCAAAAATATAAAATGGTAGATAAATAATTTTGCTCTTGAATCCAGCCTGTACATTGCAAGTATGCCAAGCCTACAGGTTCATTAATGTGAGAGACTTAAATTAGGTTTTAATTTGTTGAATTAGTCCTGCAAATCTCAATATTACAAACTGAGGAACATTTAGGGGTTGATTTATTTTTTGCCTGTGCTGAGTCGGTCCCTTCGGTCGTCACAGTGAAAACATGTTTTTTTCTGATACTGAAAATTAACATATAAACCTGACAGTTGCACAGATGGTAACATTTCTGACAGTCACTTACTGTCTGAAAATCTAAACATATAAAGAGAAGTGCCCTGGGCTGGGTGACGAGGTGGGGATTGGTCACAGGTTGGACTCCACGACCTTGGAGATCTTTTCCAACCTCAATAATCCCGTGATTCTGTAATATTTCTACAAATTATGGCAAGGCAAAAGTCCATTCTGACATCTGAAATGACATCAAGGAAACCTGAGACCTAAAGTGATCAAAAAAAAAAAAAATCTAAGGGGACTTTTTTAAATTGAAATTTAATTGTTCTTACTCTAATTTGTGACAAGGTGGCTGAAATCATTCACATAGTGGATTGTGTTGGCTCAGGTCTGCAGGGAGATGTGAGGAATGGCAAAGCATAAAATACAACTATTTCTATGTTCTTTATATATTCATTGGGGGGAAAAAAGGCAAAAACCTTTGAAGCCATAAACTGTATTTGTTCACAATATCTATTGTCTCAGGCGGTTCTCTGAAGGAGAATATTTGAAAGGGAATATTTAAATTTATTTTTGTTGATAACATTGTGGTGAGATGGGTTTCAAATCGTGTTCTAGAGCACTCAATACATCTTTATATTGAAAAGCTCTCCATGAAAACTGGTGAATTAATTGCTATATTCTTCCGTATTTTCTAAAAAAAATAGTCCCTTTATTAAAGTTATAAATATATATAAACTAATGAATGTATATAATAAAATATATGAAGAATATATAAATTCAAGATTTTAATTCAGGATCCTTCTCCTGCTCTCTGTGCCTTCAGCTCAAGCCAGGAGCTTTCTCATCTCATTTTCTCCCCCGTCCTGTTGAGGAAGGGGGAGCAACAAAGAATTGTCAGAAAAAAATGTCATTAGAAATAAACAGTTATTTGGAGCACGAAGGGACTATTTTTAAGACAAAAAGTGGAGGAATGTAGCAAATAATTCAGCAGTTTTCATGGAGAACTTTTCAATAAGCAGAGGTGCTGAGTGCTCTAGAACATGACTTGCAACACATCTGACCAGAATGTTACCAGCAAAAATAAATTGAAATATTCCCGTGGAAATGGTCTCCTGTCAGTCAGACTGCAGCCGTCAGGAATGTTTGGGAATGCTGGGATCAGGATACAGCTGCATCCTGCTGCTGGCAGCTGCACAGGAGCCCAAAGGATTGTCTAATTCCAAAGGTGAGATTATTCGTTGTAAATTGTGATTATTATTGCTTTAATCATTATATAATTATTATAACTAATTGATTAGCATAGTAGTGATAATTATTATTGCAATTATTGTAATTATTGTAGGTTGTTTATTGACTAAAAAACCAAAGGACACCAGAATCCTTATGGAATACAATGGGTAGAGCAACATTCCAAAGTAAGTAGCCCCAAAGTATGAGAAATGACTGGGGGTATTTCTATATTATATTATTCTATATTATGCTATGTCATGTTATATTATATTAGGGTAGTAATAGGAATAATAAGATAGGACAGGCATGGCCTCCCACCCACTGACTGTCAACTCTAATGGAATCTTCTTAAGGAAACTTGGAAAAGTCCAGCATCACTACAATAAAAACTTGCAACATAAGGGGCATTTTTTAAAGAATTAAACTTATTTATTGCTTCCCATTCTTGAACTTACTTTTCTCTCCATGACACTCTCATTTCTGTTCCAGAAAGGGTGAGAACAACAATGAGAAAGTCCCACATCCTCTGATTTTCAGGTCTCCAAGGATCTGGGTTCCATTAGGAGAGACTTTGGGAAAAAAAAGTTGTCGCTGTCTCCTGCAGTGGCTTGTGCTGGAGGAAAGAAAAAGAGAAAATTAAAACACATTAAATCTTTCAGGGAATGTGTTTCCTTTTCTTTTTTTCTGCAAATTTCTGAACAAGGGACTTGTTGACTCACAATTGTGTTTTTGTGTTAAATAATCCTCAGGGAACTTTTTCTTCTACGAATTTCTCCAATCATTGCGTTGTCCTTGGGGCACTGTTGGTACCTGAGGCACCTGTGCAAATGAAATCCAGAATATATTCACCTTATTTCCTTTTTGTTGGTTCTAGACCTTGGATGTCATAGCTTCATTGGAAGTTTTCTGTTTCTTACATTCTAAGAAACAATGAAAAACAGGTCCCTTTCCCCTGCTGTTTGAGATTTTTCTAATGCCTTCATCACAGTCTCCTTTATAACCTTCCCAAGCAGAAAAATCTCAGTTTATTTAATGCATCCATTTGCAGAATGAAGGAGATTAAACTTTATTCTTGAAATCATGTTCGTTCCTGTTCTCTATTCATTATTTTTGCTTCTTTTATGCCCCTGTGCTTTTACACAGTGGCACAATGATACCTTCTCTCTTGTTCTCTCATTCTCTTCCTCATTTTTAACATAATACTTGCTTTCTGAAGTCCCACTAAAGCTGCTATTTTCATATGATTATTCATAATATGATTTCAAGAGCACTTCAGTGAGTGCTAATACTGGTTTAGAACCTGCCAGCACCTACCAGGCAGAGCTGTTTTCAACAGCCACCTCCTCAGCTGGCCCTCCTTTGCCACAATTTTGGTCACCCTGTGGAGGTTTTCGCTGATGGATTCGTTCTTTTCAGCAGGAAAATTTGCATCACTCAACCTTTGCCACCTCTGTGGTCCTGAGCAGCTTCTGTTCTGCTGGAGACTAATTAGACACCGGGTTTAGATCCGTGAATTACAATTCCAGCCCTTCTGGGACTCCTCTTTGGACATTTCTTTGTGTCCAAGAACCTCCTCAGAGGTTCTTCAGCAGAAATGAAAGTTCATCTCTGACCAAACCTTCTGCCCAGTGCCCTGTCAAGAGGGTCCAATGCAAGAGATAAGACTTGCATATTTTGAAGCATTTTTTTTACTTCTAATACACTGTTATTTCACTAGACCAAGTTTATACACATGTATCCACTTCTATCTTCCTTAATTATCTAGAAACAAAGCATTGCTGCATTTTTTCTTGTTATCACAAAAGCACTGAAAGGAAATTTAACCTGAAATCTGTAAGTAGACTTGGGAGTTTGTCCTGTATTGTCTCCTGCTCCTTTTCTTCTGCATCCCGAGATCTGCTGCAGGAGGCCACTGCACTGGTGCATTAGACACCAGCAGAGAAGATAATTTTTCCTTTATTTCATAGAATCCCAGGATGGTTTGGGTTGGAAGGATCTTTAAAGCTCATCCAGTTCCACGTCTGCCCTGGGCAGGGACACCTTCCACCATCCCAGGTTGCCCCAAGCCCCATCCAACCTCACAGTAATTATTTAAAACCAGATGAATTTCTAATGAAATTTTTCCTCTTTTTTTTCTCTCCCTGTTTTCATCTTGCAGAAATTTACTTTCCACACCTGCTGTTTATTCAGCATTTATGTCTCTCATTTTCCCCTTTACACAGACTACAGCAGCATGGGGTTTTTTTCTTACTTAATAGCAGATTTGAAGGGTGTGGTTTTATTCCCTTTCCAGCAGCACCATCAGCTCTCACCTGTGTTATGTTTTCTCTTGGGTTTAGCTGGTCACTTCTCTGGCACTTTGAATTTCCAATCCTGGCAGCTTTAATGCTGGCTCGTCGTGTTGCTCCCTGTCTGCTGAGGTGAAAGTCATTAATAATGATGGTAATTATGTGATCCTCACTTGCTGTGAGCGTGGCTGGAGTGGGTGGCAGTGACAAATTCCCAGGCTGTGTGACCCCTGCTCGGGAGTCCTTCAGGGAATTTGTGCCTGTGAGAAGAGACCTGCCAGGGCTGGAATTCTTACCTGGGAGCTGTAGGTGCCTGTGCCCAGCTTCCAGTGGTTATCTGACTGCCCTCAGGGATAACAGTGACCTGGGACAATGCAGTGAGGGCTCCAGGCAGGGGTTGAGGCAGGTGCTGATCAGGCTGGCGCTTGCAGCAATTCTCATTTCTGCCTCTCAGTCTTCTGGGAACTTCTCCTGGCACCACAGAATCACCAGGGCTGGAAAAGACCTCCAAGATCATCAAGCCCAACCTTCGGCTGACTCCCAGCGTGGCCAGCAGAGCAGAGCACCAGCTGCCACATCCACAGGTGGTTTGAACACCTCCAGGGGTGCTGCCTCCACCACTGCCTGGGCAGCCTCTGCCAAACTTTAATCACTTTTTCAGTGAAGAATTTATTTTTTTAAAATATCCAACCCGAACCTCCCCTGGCACAACTTGAGGCTGTTCCCTCTTGCCCTATTACTTGTTACCTGGCAGAAGAGCCTGAGCCCACCTGGCCACACCCTCCTGGCAGGGAGTTGTAGAGAGTGAGAAGGTTCCCCTGATCCTCTTCTTCACCAGGCTGAACAACCCAGCACCCTCCCATGCTCAGAAATCCTCAGAGCCAGGCTACTGCTGGGAAAGCAGGACTCCTGGTTAAGGGGTAACAGGAGTCCTTTAAGAGAGAGAAGGAGAGGGAAGGAAAGAAGAGCCCCCTCGTGAGCACAGCTCCCAGGAGCTGCTGGCTGAGGGCAGGTTGTACAAAAGGACACACAAAAGGCAGCTGCAAACTGCTGGAGGCACTGTGGGATCACATCAGTGACATGACATTCCACATCAGTGACAGGACATCCATGTCAGTGATAGGACATTCCATGTCAGTGACAGGACATCCATGTCAGTGATAGGACATTCCATGTCAGTGACAGGACATCCATGTCAGTGTGACACTGAATGGGGAATGGTCCCAGCACTGATGGGAGCAACCACCCCAGAAATCAGAGTCTTGTTCAGTCTAATTTCCTGGTGGAGGATGCTCTTGGATCACTGGGAATGAAGGGGTTGTGGGAGACTACAGCCTGCAGCTCAGTAACAGTGAGCAGGGTCAGGAACAAAGAGCACAAGGAGATGAGAAGAAGGAGGAATGAACAAACAAATAGGGCAAAGACACCTCTGCCTCAGGTGTGCTCAGGGAACTGGGGAGCTGGGATGGACCAGCTCCTCAGGAAAGACAGGCAGGGATGCCAAGGAATGAACAATGGGAGCCTTGTGGGTCAAGCTGAACATGAGCCAGGTGAGCAGCAGGAACAGGGCAAGGGCTGGAGACCAGGGGACATCAGGGGAGTGTCACCCCCTGTGCTCAGCACTGCCAGGACACCTCCAGACACTGCCCCCAGTGCCAGCCCCCCCCAGCACAGGAAAGGCACTGCCACACCGGGACAAGGTGGGTGATGCCCTCGGGGGGTTCAGGGCTGGGAGGAGTCACAGGAGGGGCCCTGGTGCAGAGGGGGCACCAGGGGCACCCCCAGCAACTCCCTGGCTGCAGGCAGGGTGGGGAGGAGGTGGAGCAGGCTCTGCCAGAGGTACAGAGAGGTTCAGGTGGGATGTCAGGATGAGCTTTTCCTCGCTCAGGGCAGTGGGGCAGTGGAGAGGCTGCCCAAGGACACAGTTCCATCTCCATCCTCAGGGGTTTGCAAGCCCCAGCTCATCAAACCCCACAGAGCAGGAGGTGGGACAGAGACCCCCTGAGGCTCTTTCCAGCCTGAATTATCCATGAGATATCCATGACATCTTTCATTTTGAAGCCCACTGCAGCTATTAGACAAATATTAGACCACATCCCTGTGCACAGGGAAGAGAAAGAAAGGGAGAATGCTGGAAGTATGAACATAATGAATCGCAGTTTCAAGCAGAGATGGCTTTTTCCAGCTGGTAAGAGATGGGGGTGGATCAAGACCTACACAATACACAAAATGTATTCCTTCTGAATGGAAACTAGAAATTAGAGATGCAGAAAATCAATCATCAGGAAGCCCAGAACACCAAGTTTTGGTATTATAAAATAAAATTGTAACTTCACTCATCGAATTAAACATCACACCTAGTTTGATTTTTTTGCTTTAATAAATTTCAGATGTGATGTTGAATAATATTTTGTATTTTCTGAATATTTCTGTCCCTGTTACAAATCAAAAATGCAAGAAAAGGAGTCCAGGAAATAAAAGATTATTCCCATCTCACCCATATCATCTTTTGATAAATTAATTTCCTAGAGCCAACAAAGCTTTGCCCCTTCCCATCAATTGTATTGGGAGTTGTCTCAGATTGTGGGTTATGTGTCCATCTCTGATCTTCTTTCAAATACAAAATCCCTCTAGAAAATTTATTCACATCAAATGTCTTATGTTTGATGATGGCACCAATGGTGACACCATTCATCCAAATTATTTTTCATTGTGGTAAAATCAAGATTAAAGCATTGGTGACTTTAACAGTTTACAGGTGGAAGGAACCAAGGGTTTAAAAGTCATACTGAACATGTGCATACAAAATAATACAAACCAGCCATTAAATTCCTTCAAACTCTCACTGTATCGATCAGTAATCAAACTGTCAGGGATCTGACCTATTTGCTCTTCCCACAGAATCCCTCTGGCATTTACTGTGAGATGGAAAAATGTGGTTCCTCATCCAGCACTACCTTGGGAGCAAATGAGGAAAATCAGTGGAGGAGCAGAGAAAACAAGAAACTGGGAGGGCTCACAGTGATCCTGGTTTGCCCTTTGGCTCATTTAAATTAATGATGAATTATTAATCACACACACAAGCTATTCTGTTATGCATTCTTTGGACCATGGAAATAAGAAATGAGAGTCTCAGTTCCACCCTTGGTTTTCCCTGGGTGGTTGCACAGCAGGAAATGCTCCACAAATGCATTCAAACCTTCACCTGAAATCACAGCACAAGAGCATCTACATGGGTGAAGCATCTACTGTCAGCTGGGGGCTGGTTTATGTAAAACAGGGAGTTACTGGCTCCTGCTCCTGCCTTCCCAGAAGGGAAGGCTGTCACAGCATCCATGTTTATCAGGAATGACACTTTGGGAAACATGAGGACCTCCAAAGCAATTGTTCTGCAGAAAAAGCATTTCCTCCCCCCATGCAGGTCTCGGTGGGTGACACCCCTGGTTCTGTGGGAGCACCAAGCCCAGCAGTTTAACTGCACCTTTCCTTCTCTGCCAGGTCAGATATTTTTGCCCTGGCAAGGATGAGGCACTAAGGGAAAGCAGTGGGATTTCAGTTAACAGAGCACCCTCTCAATTCACTGCTCACTTTAAAGCAGCCCAGCAATTGATACAGAGGATCTGGCTCTGAGCAGTCACTCATGGACCCCTGGGGATGGCAAGAGATTGTTCTACCTGTCAGAGCCTGGAGTGTTCTCTCTGTGTTGCACATGTAAAAGTACCTTAAATTGGGACTGTTGTACTGTGACATTTCTATTCCAGACAATTGCAACTTAAATCAATGCACGTTTTATCACGTCTTTGAGTGTCTGGTTTCCTGCACGGTGCCTTGTCAAACACTCTGGTGTGAATATTTACCCAGGAGAGCTCTGTAATTCTGCAAAGCCAGCTTGGACTGTGGGAAAAAAAACCTCATCTGGGTCAGAAACAATGTCATTGCCATCCTGCTCCTGCTCCAGCGTGGGAGGAATCTGGGAACACGCTTGGAGTCCTATCAGCAAGTATGGAAGTGAAGTAAAGCTCTTCCCAGCCCTTCCCCATCACTGAACCACACGTGGCCTGGCAAGGGGGCTGCAGGGACAGCACTGATTCTGTCAGCACAGCTGGAGCCAAAACCCCCGTGGGATGAACCAGAGTGGGTGAGCTCACTGTTCATTCAGCTGGGGGAAAAAGCAGGAGCAGGGCAGCCATGAATCCCTGAGCCCCAGCTCTCTTTAGGCTTGGATCACAAGGAAAAATGGAGCAAAGAAAATTCAGCCACGTTTCTCAAGTGAAACCAAAGCTCTGAAGTTACAGGCAAGCCCACAACACCCATGAAACCTGCAATTCGTGGTGGGCCTTACTTTGAGAGGTTTTCTGCCATTGAAGTTCAGTGTTTGAAAACACCATCCAAACACACATCTAAAGCCTGACCTACCATGGCCAAATGCCAGTGACAGGGGTGGAATCAAGTGTTAAATATGAAAAATGATTGACTCTCACAGTAACCATGTAGCCAATCTAGGATTAAATAGAACTGGCTCTTGTGTTCCACTTCAGCGTTTCTTTGCCTGTTTGATCTCCTAGGAGTAAATACAGCTTTCAAAAGTCAAACAGGACTAATTTATTAATGTATTCTTAGCACTTTCAGTCATTAATGATAATTTTCTGGTTTTGTGCTGCCAGTGGTTAGCAGACAGTTATTAGGAAATCAGTGCATAATAACACTGAGGTGTCTGCTGTTCTAACAGCAACAGGCCCTGGAGACAGAGAGATTCTTCACTCCTCAGAATTTGGACACATGTAACTATTAGCTGTGGAGGTTTCTAGTAAAATAGCCAGAATATTTTTCTTCTTGCATAAATGGAAACAATATTTTTGAGAGGAGAATTGTTCCTTTTTGAAACTACAGAAACTTTCACACCACCCATGAGTGGTGGGAAATTCATATTAATATGAATAGAAGAATTTCTCTCAGAGGCTACAGCAAAGTTCTTGGAACCTTCTTGAATATCAACAGCTTTTGATAAAAACCAGAAGGTTGGACTTGGATCCTTAAGATATTTAAAAATAATTGATGTCATGAGTGCACACTGGGAGCAGCTGAGTGGAACCAGTTCTTTAGGAAGGGATCTTTGGGTAATGGGAATATTTGTAGGACTCCATTACAATGTGCCCTTGCTCCAATATTGAATAAAATAAAAAATGAGGACATGGGACAGATTTATTGGGGTTTCTTTGGCCTTCCTTTCCTAAAGTCTTCCTAGTGGCTCTGCGGGTTTATTGTCAGTGAAAGCTGAAATGAATCACTCACAATCAGAGCAGGAGGCAATAATGTCATGGCAGTGGAAAGGCAAACATCACACAGGAAATATAAAGATGAATTCCAAGTGCATTTCTCCACTCAGGCAGCATTAATCCACAGCTGAACAACTGCAGAATATCCTGGGAAAATACAGCTGAGGGCAAGAATGGTCAGAGGGCTGGAAACTGCAGAGAAATGGCTGGAGAAAATAGGAAATGTAAGGAAAGGGCTGAAATGATTTTTAAGAGTCCTCAGCTACATTTGCTGGAGGAAGGAGAATTCTCTTTCCTATATGCACAGAGCCAGAACAAAAAGTGCCATAGAATGAGAGAGATACAGGTGAGACATCAGGGAGAGAAGTTCCCTACTCACTGTGGACTCTGTTTTCACTGGTCTGATGACTTAGACTGGAAATGGGGTGAGAATTATTCAGGTCAAATGGACAGAAATAAATGTGATCTCATAAGCACGAATTCATCGTCTTTAATCAGGAGCAGAAAGAAACTGCAGGGAACAGGCAGAACCTGCAATGATCAGGAAGCAAAGAGGAGACTCCACCTCAAGTTTGGTCCATATGATGTATTTAAGAGTATAAAGCATTTTCTGTTGTGCATTTGTGCACAATGAACTCCCAATCGAAGGAAACATTTACTAAATAAATGCAAATGCTACTGGGTAGAAAACTAATGTACTGCTGGTGGATGTGTTCATTCTACAGGCTGAGTGAGAATAATGTGTTTTTTCTTAATATATTTTGGTCAAAAGGGTAAAATTTGCTTTGATGGCTGTTTTCCCTTGGTTGAATGACAGAAAAGACCTCATAACACGCTGTCAAAGTATTTCAAGTCTCATTTAGCACTCAGTCTGTACATGTTGTCACAGAAAAGTGCCACTTCTGAACAGTGGATTTTCCAAATCAAGAATGAAATGACAACATTATATCAAATGAAGCAAATTTTTACGTGCTTGACTTTTGAATATTGGCAGTAACTTGGAATTTTATTTTATTCTCTTATTCCTTGTAAATGGTAAAAATATACAAATATATATGTTTGAGTAGTAGGATGGCAGGATTCTGGTGGCCTTATCTTTGTTTCCTATCCATATAAATATAAAATCTGGTTTTCCACTCACCTATTCAAGCATTTCAACCATTTGAAATCAGAGGAGCAAACCCACTGTTTGCACTGAAGAAACTATAGTAATTCAGTGGAGAGTATCAATAGTTACAAAAAAAAATAGACTGCATGTTAGCATCCACATCTTCCATCCCTGTAAAACTTGAAAAAGCTCAGGGAAGTTGCCAGAAATCTTTTCCTTAGACCTCAAAGGTATGTGAACAAAATATGTATGTATATATATAATGATTGTCTGGCATGACTGTGAATGTAGGCACATTTATATCTTGCAGCAACAAAGCACAAAACCCAAAAAAAGCCTCCTGCCTACTCTAAAAGACATTTTTAATGAAGTTGATCATCAGCACTGGGAGTCTCCTGTCCAGTAACAATTAAGAAAAAATTACAGTGGAAGGAGTGACTTACAGTGTTGCAACAAAAGAACGTGATATGATCTCTCTCTCCCACTGTCTTCACAACAGAAAAAATATAATGAGCTACACAGAATATTTGTAGATGTTCTGTTCTTTGTGCAGAATATGTGGCACTCAGTAAGTGACAGTGACAGTCTGAAATTTTCCTTTTATGCCACACATGATCTTTATAATTTGTGAGCCATAGCTCAAGCTCCTTTCTTAAGGCTTTTCTGTTATTCCTAGTTCAAATCCAACCCAACTGAACCACTGGCAGGTTTTTGTGGTTCTAAGCCTTGCTAACAGATTTTTTTTAATGCAAGGAAGGAAAATTCTGAGATTCACATCTAAAAATCCCTGCACATGGAAACCTTTGCTGGAGAACAACAAGGAACAGTGGAACAACTCAGGGAGGTTGGAACTGGGTAATCTTTAATGTCCCTTCCAACCCAAAATTATGGTGTGATTCTATGAAATGGTTCATTGATAAAACACACCTGTCCTCATCTCCTGGGACAATATTCCTGCCTTTCTGAAAACCCCCACAGGAGTCAGTGGGAGTTTGGATGCCTTCAGACTGGTAGGCTGTCCCTTCACTGACTTTTTGGTTTTAAAGCCTCTCCAAATGTTTTATTTCCTCGTGCCAGGCTTTCCCCACTGTTTGAAATGTTAATTCCATTAATAAATGGATGATCCACACGTGCATTACATGACATAAGTAGGAGATTAGTGATTGTTAAAAAGAATTTGAAGACAGGGGAGCTGAAAACAAATGGCTTAGTTTTAATTCTAATTGATGGAATCCATTACCAGCCAGGGTGCGACTCCTACCCATGACTGCTTCTAATTAGCAGTCTGCCTAATTAAAAAAAAAAGACAAAAAATAGTTTGTTGGTGTCCATATAAACAGCCCAACTCCCCTCCAGTTGATGTCTGTCTCACTGTCACACCTCACTGAGAGCAATGGCCAGAACCCCCGGAAAGTGGATTTTTGCTCTCAGTTTTCCTGTTTTAATCAGGAAATCATGACCAGCACATTCTTGGTCTGGAGACAGGTTAAAACTAATCCTCCACAGCCATGGCAAGCTCTGCCCTTTCAGACAGGGCTGGGAAGTGTCACCATGGCCCGGGTTTGACCTTCTTGTTGAAACACTTGGAGGTGTCCCAGTGCAATGATGATTTTCCTGGGAATCTTCCTTGCAGGGTCTGCTGTCCACCTGTGCTGAGTGGCACAAATGAAATGTGGGAGTGGAAAACTTCAAATATTCAAAACACAGCTCTTTTTAATTCCTGTTAATGGAAAATAACGGGGGGTGGATTTCCCAGCCTGTCTGGAGGGAAAGTAAAAGAGAATGTAAAGACTATTTTCTTTCTGGGGTTGCTGGGTTGTCACAGGATCATTAAGGATGAAAAGGAGATCATTGAGTCCAACCATTAACCAGGCAGTAAAGCATGGAAGGTCCTGAGTTTAAAATCATCTTCTAGAAATGAAATGAGGGTTGATTGAATTACTGACCTTGTACTTCAGGCAGAAACAAACCCACAGCGATTCATACAGGCCTTTAAATACATCCTGACTTGGGGCATTATTTACACAACCTGAATTCAAGCTAAGATAAGCCAACCCAGGGCTCTCCAAGTGCAGAGCTTGTAGGATGAATGATCTTACCACACTTCCACCATTTCCACGTTTGACCCTTCTTCCCTGGATACCCTCAGGCACAGGGTGTGATTCCCGGGGAGGGTCCTGTGCAGGGCCAGGAGTTGAACTCGATAATCCTTGTGGGTCCCTTCCAACTCAGCACATTCTGGAATTCTGTGTTCATATCCAGAAGGCTGGGAGCTCAGGAACTCTCTGGCCTGGATGCACGACCACAGACACACTTCCTGCAGCTTTTGCTCCAGAGCTTTGTAGAAGTTTCCTCACGGTGAGTATTAAATTCGTTTCACTGTTATACTCTGATCCATCAGCAAGGGCAAGGATTCAACATTCCTGCAATTCACCAGCCATTAATCCCAGCTCAGGTGACAGGGATGAATTATCTCTCTGCCTCCCTGAAATGACCCAGCAATAAAGTGGCTCCAGTGGTTCCTGGCCTGGCCATGGACACAGTCCCAGCCAGGTGAGCACTTGGACGAACAGCTGGGCCACTAGAACAGGATCAGGTGCTTTGCATCTAAACCATATCCAACATGCACATAAAATTGGGTTTAAAAATACCTTGGAGAGCTTATAAACATCTGGACACTCCCGCTTCCTGCTTTTTTTTTTTTCTTTTCTAATTAATCGTGATTAATGAATAAGCAAGAAAAGTGTTTGGATTCAGCACCTGAATAAAACCAGTAACAAATATATCACTCATCTAGTTTCTTGTTTTCTTCTATTTGCAGTCTTATGCTGCTATTTATTATAGTTGAAAAAGCCTTGAATCAAAATTCAGGCATCATTTTTGAGTCTATGGATCAATCAGTGGATTCTGGTAGTAATAATTTTATTTTTCTTCATTCTTTTGGAATAAAAAAAGAACAGTTTCAAAGGGAACAAATGACTGTGGCTGAGGTGGATATTCAGTGCCAGGCAAATTTATTGGCTACACAAAGGTTTTCAAACACGACACTGGTGTGATGACTCATTTTAAAAGGTATGGACATATTTTATACTTATTCTGATAATAAATTAAATATAAATATAAATATGAATATAAATTAAATTCAAAGTGTGATATCAGAGTATATTGTTTAAATGCCTTTAAATATTTCTGCAGGCACTTTACTTATTCAAATTAAGGCCAATCCTCAATGACTAAATGATATTTAGAAACAAATTCAGATTAAATTTCCTATTTTCTTCTACATAAAAACTTCACAGTAATTCACTGTCTAGAGCAGAATGGGGTGTGCACACACACAAATCCAGCCAAAGAAATGCCAGTGCTATTATGTTGTAATCAAAATGTTGCCATTAAATACTAAGTAGGAGTTGGGAAGTAACCCTTTGGTCTAAAGAGACTAAAAACCCAACAGGGGTCCTTAAAGAGAGCTCAAAATACTGGGAGGGATCTGCAGGGATGACATTTAAGGAGTCAAAGGAAAGCAGGAACAGGGTGTCCAGCCTGTCACACACAGACTGGAATCAAGGTCAAAAAACCCCCACCCCCAGAGAAAATAAAGAAATAAATAGACAGGTGAGTGGATAAATAAATAACCTGGTGGCAACCATGTGAAAACACACTGTTATTTGTTGGCAGCAAAGAATCTCCATCTGAGAGCAGGACTTCAGGACCATCAGTTTAACTTCCTAAATGTTCCTGTGGTTTCAAGGAATGTGTGTGGTGTCCATGGCCTTTTCTGGAGTCTTTCTGTAGTATTTTGTGGTTTGTGTTTTGTTAGATCACTGCTTCACTCTGCACATTTTTATAAAGTTATATAAAATATTGTTTGAATTCAGGGCTCAAAAAAAGGTTTCCTGAGCTCTTTTTTTTTTTTTTTTTTTTTTTCCCCTACAGGGAGACATCAAAAGAAGGAAACTCTAATAAAAATTGATTTTTATTCTTAAAAGGCTTAAGGTTCTGTGACACAGAAACGTTATAAATGCCCTCTGTGAATGTTTATGTTTTTCTTCAGAATTAAACACGTGTTTTTATTAAATAGAATGATTGATTGATTAATTAAAGGCAAAGTTGTATCACAGCAGAATCTAATACCTAGGAGACTTTTCCTACTAAATCTGCATTAGCTTTTTCCTGCCATCAGAACTTTGAAAAGTGCTCTGTTTAATGCTCAGCTATCATCTCCCCCAGAGTGGCAAATGTGCAATAATGGCTTTAAGGCTTAGAGCTGTTGTCAATATTGAATATTACGGTGCTAAAAGCAAATTAAACTAGAAATGACATTTTTTTTCCCCATCCCCAAAGGGGCAAACCCAGAACTATGTTTAAAATAAAAACATAAGAGGAATGAAATGCGGCTGAATTACCTCAATTAAATACTAGGCCCCATTTTTCTTATCAGAATGTTTTCCTAATTGAGCTACAGAAGCATTAGCATATCAGTCATCCTTTTGTATCCATCTGAGATGATTTCAGAGCAGGTATATCATGATTCACTGATAACTTCATTTGCTGAAATGCAACATTTCAAATGACATTATAGTAATTATGTGACAATAAACTGAAATGTTTGCAAAAATTGCCGTTAGCTGTGTTCCTTCCACAGTCTCTGTTAATAAGATGCTGAAATATGAAATTGTTATTGTCTGACTCTTAAACACACGATTGACATTCTTGCTCCTACTGATCTTGCTGGTTCATTCTGCTTGTTTTGGCTTTCAGTACTTGATATAATTCTGCATTAATGCTGTTCTGTGTTCCTGGCAGGTTTCCCTCTGCCCAGCAGTGACCTCTCTCCTTGGCTTGTGTGGACATCTATTTTAAAGGCTCAAGTTTCACTGGAATTACCTGATCAGTCACTGGTAAAACAACATCCTTGAGAATTTAATGGACTACAGCAACCTGGAAAAGGTTTCTTCGGTCAACGTGCAGAAAAAAATCCAGTAAAGTTGGAGTTGTTTATGGAAATGTTACTTTAAGGTCATGTTACAACTCAGACCTCTTGGGTGACAGTGATATCATGGCAGCTTTTGCTCTCACTTCCAAATTTTCATCTTCATCCTCCCACAGCACTGTTGTCCGAAAAAAAAAAAGGACCTCAAATCTCTGCCCCCCGTGGTGTTGAGATGCTGGGTTGTGTTGGGCTCACCCAGCAAAGTGTTGGGAGCAGGGGAGTCAGTGAGGGGGGACTTTGAGCTGCCCCAGGGCAGAGCCAGATCCAGCAGCTCCAACAGGACCCAACCCTGGCCAAAGCTGAGCCCCTCTGACCCTGGTGGGACCTCTGGGATTGGGGATTGAGGGCTAAAATCGCTGCACAGCAGCTGGGGGGGAGAAGCTCCGCTTGGGCAGCACTGACAGCATCTCCAGGTGGCTTCTGTTGCTTTTTCCTCCTCATTGAGCTGGTTGAGGGCACCAAGGCAGGAGAGAACTTGGGAAATACCAGTTTCTCTTCCTGGTGCCTGCCTGAAGAGCTGGCAGAGCAGTCAGGGCACAATGCTGAGGGTGTTCAGAGTGTGGAGATGCTGCAGCATCACCCAGGACAGGAGTCTGTTGGTGCCAGTCAGTTCAAGCCGAAATTGTTGTGAGAACACTAAAATGTGAGCAGTGTTTGAAACACCAGAGAGGAAGGAAATCAAACACCGTGAGCAATGGGATTTCCAACCCGGGTGTGATGGAGAAAGGTGCAGTGCAGCCTCCAGCAGAAAGTTCCAAGGACACCAGCACACTGCTGTGTCCTGCCCTGACTCCTCCAGAAGTCCCAGATCTATTCCAGACTCCTGTGGAGCTGAAAGAAATGAAACCATAAATAATTTTGTTCTGTCACAGGGAATAAAACCCAAGGAAGCCTGGATCTCACCAGACTTTCCCCGAGACCTTCAAACCCAATAATGGTGAGC